>NC_056604.1:17128125-17728125 GCF_018340385.1 Cyprinus carpio | reverse complement strand
GATGTGGTCGCTTTCTGGCACCTCAGGACGGTCACGATCACTGTCTCACATGCCTGGGCATTGAGCACGCTGAGCAGGCGTTCGTGGACGGTGCTTGTTCTCCTTGTGGGAACTTGACTGTCTCAGAGTTACATCAGAGACTCGCTACATCAAACGTGGCGGCGTGCCTTTGCCGCGATCCAGTGTTCGTCTCGGTAACCGGGTGATGCTGCTTCCGATGGAATCAGAGGTGATTTGAGGATCATGGTGGTGGCTTCCTCAGATGGAGGTTGTCACCCCTCAAGCACTCCGCAGGCGGTATGGCAGCCGGAGGAGCAGTCTGGGCCCTCTACAGAGTAGAGAGAGCCGGCCGTTTTCTTCGGTTCGCCCCCTAGAGACCAGATGTCGATCACTGCATCGGAGGGCGAGCTCTCTCTCTCTGGGGATGACGACTTGGCTGCGTTGTCCCCTTCGGGTGTGACAGCGTTGCCCGAGCCAGACCCAGAGATGACGGCCATGCTGTCCCGGGCCGCCAAGAAGACCCAGAGATGACGGCCATGCTGTCCCGGCCCCCGACCCTTCTAGGCTGGATAAGTGGTTTCTCGGGTGGAGCAGTCAGTGCCCCTGCAAGTATTCATTAGGCTTAACTGGCAGTGCTTACAGAGCTTGTGGGGAAGCAGCTTCTGCTCTTCATGCCATGTTACTGCAGGTCCACCAGGCCAAACCACTGTAAGACCTGCACAAGGGTGGTCACGACCAGGCAGTTCTACACGAATTGCGTGCTCCAACGTACCTTGCGCTTTGAGCAACGAAGGTGACCGTGCAGTCCCTGGACCATGCGATGTCCACATTGGTGGTCCAGGAGCGCCATCTATGGCCGCGTCTGAGAGAGAGCAGGATAAGATACAGTTCTTGAATGCTCCTGTGTCCCAGACCGGCCTCTTCGGCAACGCTGTCGAGAGCTTCGCCCAGCAGTTATCGGATGCACAGAAGCAGACTGAGGCAATTAAGCACATCCTGCTCCGGAGGAAACCTACTGCTTCCGCTCCGGCTGCAGCCCCTCAGCCTGCTCATCGCCGAGGGCGCCCCCCTGCGGCCGCCCGTGCTCCCGCGCAGCAGCAGCAGCCTTCCACCAGGCAGCGTCGTGGAGCCCCTCGGAGTGATGATTGCCTGTGCAGCAGCAGCAGCCTTCCACCAGGGAGCGTCTTTCAACCCGGTCGCAGGCAGGACGCCCAGCCCGTCCGGAGACTGCTCAGCGGGAGATGGTGACTGCACCACTCCCTCCCCCGGAGGAGGGCCGGGTGGTGAATCCTTTGTTTAATTATGTTTTTGTTCCGCCGCTCGACACTGTGCAACCAAAACTTCAATAAAAGAGCAGTTTCCTCTCTGGGTCTCAAGAGGAGGAGAGTTGTGAACTGTGCACCACAGCGGCACTTTCCTCCTCCTCTCTCACCAGCGGGCAGCAGTGGGTCACCCAAGAGTGCCCCTCCTGCCCATTTGTGGTACCAGGTACGGGCTGTAGATTCAAGTCCCCACTTCAGGTCGTCACACGACAGGCGGTCACAAGCCCCAAGCCGGGAGCCTGCCTTTTCTCCCGCACACGGAGGAATCAGGTGAGTGTTACACTTCACACCCAGACTCTGCCCTCTGCTGTCACAGGCCAGGCCATCACAGGCCTCGGGTCGAGTCCCTGTGTTCCACCACGCTGACCCACCGCGGGTATGTCGGTGGCTCCGTTGGTTCCTCTGGTACGGCCTCTCGGAGCCTGGTTAGCACTCCCTAGTCCATCTCGGTGGCTCCTGCGGACCATCAGACTCGGCTACGCGTCCCCCCAGGTTCAGAGGCATCCGGTTCACTTCAGTCAAAGCTGTCGATGCCCCTGTCCTGCGCTGTCTTGCTGGCGAAGGACGCAATAGAGCCGGTCCCTCCAGCCGATATGAGGTTGGGGTTTTACAGCCCTTACTTCATTGTGCCCAAGAAAACCGGTGGGTTATGACCGATCTTGGATCTGCGGGATTTGAACCATGCATTTCACAAGCTGCCGTTCAAAATGTTGACGCAGAGATGCATTTTCAAATGCATCCATCCCCAGGATTGGTTTGCAGCAATCAACCTGAAGGATGTGAACTTTCATGTCTCAGTCCTCCCGTGGCACAGGCCATTCCTGTTGTTCACATTTGAGGGTCAGGCATATCAGTACAAGGTCCTGCCCTTCGGGTTGTCCCTGTCACCTCGCGTCTTCCCCAAAGTCGTAGAGGCAGCCCTTGTTCCGCTCGGAGAACAGAGAGTCTGCATTCTCAACTCAATCTCGATGACTGGCTCATATTCGCACAGTCTCGCAATCAGTTGTGTGCACACAGGGACTGGTGCTCAGCCATCTCAGCCCGTTGGGTCATCGGGTCAACTGGGAAAAGAACAAACTCGTGCCAATGCAGAGGATCTCTTTTCTCGAGCATTTAGTTGGATTCTGTCAGCCAGACACCCAGCCTCACCCAGGAACATGCTCAGTCGGTGCTGAACTGCCTCAAGACTCTGTCAGGCAGGACGGCAATCCCACTGAAATGTTTTCAGAGGTTCCTGGGGCATATGGCTGCAGCTGCAGCGGTAGTCCAGCTCAGTCTGCTCTATATGAGACCGCTTCAACACTGGCTTCATGGCCGAGTCCCGAGGTCAACACTGCGACCATTGCGTATATCAACCGGCAAGGCGGATTACGCTCCCGTCGCATGTCGCAAATCGCCTGCCACCTCCTCCTTTGGAGTCAGAAGCATCTGAGGTTCCTTTGTGCGATCCACATCCCGGGAGTGTTCAATCAGGCAGCCGACGAGCTGTCTCAAGCAGCACTTCCAGGAGAGTGGAGACGGCACACCCTGGTGATTTGGAGTCAGTTCGGTGTTGCTCAGGTAGACCTGTTTGCATCTCCAGAAACCACCCACTGCCAGTGGTTCTACTCCCTAACCAAGGCAACGCTTGGCACGGACGCACTGGCACACAGCTGTCCCCAGGGCCTGCGCAAATATGCGTTCCCCCCAGTGAGCCTGTTCGCACAGACAATGTGCAAGGTCAGGGAGGACGAGGAACAGGTCTTGTTAGTGGCTCCATACTGGCTCAACAGGACCTGGTTCCCAGAACTCATGCTCCTCGCAACAGCCCCTCTCTGGCCAATTCCTCTGAGGAAGGACCTGCTCTCTCAGAGACGGGGCACCCTTTGGCACCCGCATCCAGACCTCTGGAAACTCCATGTGTGGTCTCTGGATTGGACGTGGAGGTTCTAAGTGACCTACCCCAGGATATAGCTCTCACTATCGCTTCAGCATGTGCTCCGTCCACGAGACAGGCCTATGCGCTGAAGTTGAACCTGTTCGTCGAATGGTGTTCCTCCCACCAGGAGGACCCCCGGAGATGTTCGATCAGAGCTGTGCTTTCCTTCTTGCAGCAAGGGTTGGAGCATAGGCTATGCCCTTCCACCCTTAAAGTGTATGTTGCTGCTATTTCGGCTCATTACGACCCTATAGAAGGGAAGTCAGTGAGGAAGCATGATCTGGTCGTCAGGTTTCTTAGGGGGTCCAGAAGGTTAAATCCTCCTAGGCCTCCCTCCCTACTCTCTTGGGATTTGACATTGGTGCTAAGAGCACTACAAGTTGCCCCCTTCGAGCCCTTGCAGTCAGTCAAGTTGAAGTTAGACGCCTAGTTTTCCAGTGAGTCCCCTAACCAGGCAGACCCTGTTGAGTCCTCCAGCACTCTGGTGGCCAGACGTGGTGGAGAGTCCGGCGCCAGACCTTTCAACCAATGAATTCCTGAAATCTGGTGTGAGGCTAGTGCCCATATGAGTGACCCAGTTGGGGTCCCATATGTGTATCTCCATGTGCAAGAGGACATGTGCATATGTGTATCTCCATGTGCCAAGACCACGTTTCCCCAGGCAGTCCACGCTCTGGCGTCTCTAAATGATGTAACTGTTGTGGCAAAACAATTATTAACAAATAGCATCACAGTGTAAGAGACAAGGAATCAAATTATATTTAAGCAAAGAAATTTATTTTCCTTAAAGAGGTGTGTTCACAATGTTTCAGCAGCTACCCTGAAACACAACAGACCCGAAATCACACTGAAAACAGACAGCCTTATTATACAGCCTTATTATACTGCTATCCCACCCCCCACTTCTTACAAGGTTCTTTCTTTGTAAATTTCCACTTAACCCCGTAAACCAAACCTAGCTGTTTTCAGAAAAAACAATGGTCCTTCTAACTCCCTGGGCTTTTATCATCTTCACATCTGTGAGGTCAACAAACCCTCTGTCTTTCCTGCACTAAAGAGTTCAAAGGCTCTTTCTGATACTGTGTGTTTTTGTGCCTTCACACCCGTGAGGTTAAAGATCTTTATTTATGGCTAACCCCTCTGTCTTTCCTGATTAAATTACCCGCACTAAAGACTTCAAAGGCTCTTTGTTTTACTGTGTGATGTCTTCGTTGCATTCCAGGTGACATACATATTGAGAGAGAAACACAAGTTAAATCAAAAGGAAAAAAAAATATACATAAAAACCCACACAATGTCTAAGAAAGTAAATAAGCTTTTTTCTAATTCTAAGCAAACTCATACATGATTATAATTGTTTCAAGTCATTTCATCACAGTTATACTCCTCATGGTTGACTTTCATATACCTGATCATTCTTCACATTTCTGTGTAAATGTCATCACTCTCGTCACTCTCATCATCATTACATTTGTGTTCACTATCTATCGGATAAGTGGTCAGTTTTACTGCTTGTATGGGCGTCCCAGTCCTAACCAATCTCTGTACTGAGCTGGAAATACACCTCATAATGCATGGCAAGCAAAACAGAATCAGAATTCCTATCACTACAATTGGCAGAACAGTTTGAATTATCCAGTACATCCATCCTCCCCACAAAGACATAACCCACCCGGCCCACAGGTTGTCACTGTAATCAGGAATGTTAAAACAACAAGATACCCCCAGCATCTTACATACTCCGCCCCTTTCTACCGTGAGAATATCAAGAACGGTTTTGAATGACTGCGTCCCTCAGTTGCTTCATTTCATCACTTATCAATGTCAAAGCATTTTCTGTGCTATTGGCTATTGCTAATACTGTCCATGCTAACCCATTAATCTTGTTAATTGTTACTGCTGTACCCACCCCTAAGAAAATTTACCAACCTATATTTTCACTGAAAACAGGCAGTTATGAGGGTTTGGTGGATGTGTGGTGGTTTGGGAGAGGAGTGCTGTTATCAAGCTTTGATGAATGTGGGGAAGAGGGAGATTAGTTAGTTTGTGATTTGGATTAGGATTTTGTGTGGGGTTTTTTTTAGTCATTATGTGTTGTGTTCGTTCATCTCACACCCACACAACCTGACCAGTCCTTTCGTTCAGTTTGTGGAATGGACATGCGAAGTTGTTTTCTTTGTTGTTGATGATTGCTGTACAATTGTTCATTGTTCCGTCCTGTACGTTGATTTTGATCCTGCAGTCAGACCATCCGGTCTTTAACATTCTCGGCCTGTTGAAACAGACACAAA
This sequence comes from Cyprinus carpio, assembly GCF_018340385.1. Lineage (NCBI taxonomy): Eukaryota > Metazoa > Chordata > Actinopteri > Cypriniformes > Cyprinidae > Cyprinus > Cyprinus carpio. The sequence continues at coordinate 17,722,594 of NC_056604.1, read as the reverse complement.
CATCACCCCGGGCATATGTTACCCTCAAAGGTGGAATTGCTATATCAGTGTTGTTGTATTGCTGTATGTGGTCACAGTTGTCAGCAGGCTGTTTCGTTGGTGTCCTTCCTCCCTCCAGGTCCACAACAGTTTTTAGCACATCAGTCGTTTGTTGAGGAATAAGACACTTCGTTTTTTTTGTGTTGTTGGTCATTTGTTGAGGAATTGGAGATTTTTTTTATTTTCAATGTCTCTGGTTGTGGCTGCACAAATGGCTTTACTCTGCACACCGGCCTTATCACTCCTCCTGAGTGACCTTGCTCTTGTGCTTGGTGTTTGGGCTCGATCTTGGGGCTTATTGTTGAACTTGTTGTTGAGGCTCCTCCTCCTGTTGCCCTTCTGATATGGGCGGAACTCTCCTGCAGTGGCTGGCGTGCACCCACGTAACTCTCTCTCCGACCTTCACCGCTGTGTGTGTTATCAGCAAAACTTGGAATGGCCCTCGCCACCATTTCGCCCTCCAGTTCTTCCTCCTCAGGTCACGAATTACCACGTAATCCCCCGGCCTGATCTTATGCAGAAATGTCTCAGCAACCTTCCTCTGGGCAGCTTTCACCTGCACAGAAATGTTGGATAACAGACAAAGACATTTTCTTTGCAGTAATTCAACATTTCATTTTCACACACATCCATTGATGGAAGCCTTCGTTTTCCCCCCTCTATTCCCATGAATGGTGGTCTACCAAAGAGAATTTCGAATGGGCTCAAATGTTTTTTGACTCTCTTTCTCATTCTCATGTACATTAACACGGTTGGGAGTGCTTTCACCCATGAGAGTCCAGTTTCCTCACAACACTTTGCCAATTTGTTCTTTATCGTCTGATTTTCTCGTTCAATAGCGCCTCCGCTGGCGGCATGATAGGCGCAATGTGTTCTCATATCAATTCCTAAGAACTGACCCACCTGTTTTATTGCCTCATTGACAAAATGTGTTCCATTGTCAGAACTGATTTTTCTTGGAATTCCCCATCTCGGAACAATCTCTGTTAGCAGAGCCTTTGCTTCTGCTGCCGCATCTTGTTTCAATGTTGGGAAGGCCTCAACCCATTTGGACCACATGTCAACCATCACTAAACAATATTTCTGTTTCCCACAAGGGGTTAATTCAATAAAATCAAGCATTAAGTATTCAAACGGCCCTTCTGGGACTGGTTGGAATACCAGCTACGTTTTGACACCTCGTGCCACATCGTGTGTATTACAGATAACACATCTTTTGCAAATTTTTTTTTTTTTTATTGTGAAGCCCTTGGTAAACCACAATTCTTTAATCTGTGCAATCATTCCCCCTTTTGATACATGGTCTAACCCATGTGTCAACTTAGCATAATGTTGAAAGAAATGTTTGGGTAAACAGGGCATTCTCCAGATCCAGACGGATCTCCACACGCTATCAATAAGGCTGCAGCCTGATACCTTCCAGTTGTTTTTCTCAGCTCCTGTGGAAAAAGATTGCATGCTCTGTAAACAAGGAGAAATGTCAAGATTAATGTCAACCTGTGTTTAAATTGTGGCTTTTAGTATTTGGTTTTTTTTGTTTTAACTTTGGTGTTTTCCAGCCATATCAGCTCTGGCATTTCCTGTTGAAATGAAACTTTTATCATTAGTATGCGCTGCGCACTTACAAATTGCAATTTTGTCTGGCAACAGAATAGCCTCAAGAAGGTCCGATACCAGAGACGCGTTTAGTATCGGCCTCCCATCTGGTTTTAAGAATTTTCTGTGCTTCCACAAAGCACCAAAATCATGCGTGACCCCGAAAGCATATTGTGAGTCTGTGTATATTGTCACACATTTATCTGCCATCAGTTTACATGCTTCGGTCAATGCGACCAGTTCCGCTGCCTGCGCAGAATAGTGTGATGGTAATTTGTCAGACTTCAGAGTTTCAAATTCAGTCGTTATAGCATAACCCACTTTATTCTGCCCTGTTTGTGCATCTTTCGAGGCAGACCCATCCACAAACAGGACATTTTCACAATTATGTAAATAGGGGTGTAAATCGGATGGTTCATCACGATACGATTCGATATCGATTCTCATACCCAGCGATACGATAATTGCGATACCTCAAAAAATTCTACGATACGATTACGATTCGTTTCGATTCGGAATTATATCGATCGATATATCGATATTTTGATATTATACATGGGTATATGGTATGGGAGGAGTCAAAGCAAATTAAAATCTAATGGGAATATTTTCTCCTGATAACCCCGAAAAGAACTTAAATTACACTTTCAGTTTTGATCGTACAGATAAGAGCAATACATCAATCGAATCTGTAAAGGGTCTACTTTTTTTTTGTATACAGACATAATAACAACAAAACTTTGTGCACTTATAAAATAAAGATAACAAACAAGGAGTGCTGTCTGCAGCCTTTGTCTGCGCTGATCTTCAGTTACAAATGCGTCATTAAAATGAACTGTAACTCAGTGAATACTCAACGAAGAGACATGAGAGAGATATCTATAGAAAGCTTGACATGTCCACTTTTAAACTAAACAAGTGCTGCTGAAAACAAATATTCTGTGTTAAAGTAATCCATATGAAAACAACGCGATGTCCGTTTTTTCACGTCTCCCTTCATTATCTTCTAATGCGACCACGCCCCCGCGCTGAACGCGCTTTTGAGATTCAAATGTTTCACTGAAGCGCGCGGCTTTTGAATCCGCCCACACAACAGAAGAACAACACAGCGAGATTGTTCTTCAAGTTTTTTTATTATTTTTACTGTTTGCTTCGCGATGAGAGGAATAAGACATAATTCACCCCAAAAAGATGTGATGTGGTTGAGGATTTGAGATTTGAATTTCCTCAGAAAAAAGAATGAAGCACTTTATTCAGCAGAGATCATAAACATGAGTAAGTCTCTTTTTTATTTATTTATATACTTGTACTAGTTTTCACATAACGTATAAACATTTTACTAGTTAGCCTTTTTCCAAAGACTTTTTCCAAACTATAATTCCTGACTAAATGTATAATCAAGTGAAATATTATGAAGTTTCAATAACAATATACACTACTATACCATTCAAAAGCTTGATGTAAATAATATAAATGTAACAATAAATGTAACTGTAACAAATGTAACAATCATTGCTGTTCTTGTCAATTTATCCCCCCTAAAAAACCTAAAAAAAAATATTCTCAGGTCTTTTCAACATTAATAATAATGATAATAATAACAATACAATACAATTTTTTTTTGTAGAAAATAAGATTGTTAAAAGGATTTCTGAAGGATTGTGTGACTGGAGTAATGATGCAAAAAATTCAGTTTGAAAGTCAGCTTTGATTTTTTCCTAATAAACTGTTTAACTGCACTCACAAGTGAATATTAAATAATGTTGTGGGATAATTAAATATATTCTAAATAAACTACAAACATAAAATTATATACATTTATTCTGTCCTCACATTCTTTCTTGTAACTCATCCCTCTCAGTGACACAGCTGACTGAATGGCTCATTATGCAGCTCATTATGCAGGCCTTTGTCTTCTCAGGTGTGAATTCATGATAGTTGACGCCTACTCGCATATGAGTTTTTACCAACAAAAAGGGTCTTAGAAAAATTTAAATCAATATATTGTTTTCTGTAAGTGTGTAAACAAGATGATTTTCACATCATTTAGAAAAAAAAAAATTCTAGGCTACAAGCTCCAGTTCTCAAAATTCCTGGGAACCAATTTTCTGTATGTGTTTTATTGCCTTATTCAAGTGGTTTAACATTTTTAGTTTTTCACTAACCACGCATAACATTTTTATTCTCAAAAACACAATCATGTACATACATGCTGCTCACATATTATTATAGCCTAGTTTGTGCTGATTACAGTGAGATTAGACTTTAGCCATTTAGATATTTATAAGAAACTGAAAAAAGCACAAATGTCAGGGCATGACAAAACTTCTCCAGGCCCCAAAAATACCCTTAGACTCCAGAGGGTTAAACAACCATCTACATTTTTATTAACTCACAAATGCAACCAAAATATATAACATGAACATTTATCTGAAATTTTCACATGTGTACCTCAATTGGGACATTCACAACAAAAAAATAGGCCTACACATTTTTTTTTTTTTATAATACAGAAAATAAATAATTGGAAAAACAATTCTGGCTGCTACTATGGGCTCAGTGCTAAAACTCTTTTCTACAGGTAACCAAATTGTGAGCAATAGCAGAAAATAAATACAATACATCAAAGACCCAACAAACCCTCTGTCTTTCCTGCATTAAAGAGTTCAAAGGCTCTTTCTGATACTGTGTATTTGTGTGCCTTCACACCCCTGAGGTTAAAGGTCTTTATTTATGGCTAACCCCTCTGTCTTTCCTGATTAAATTACCTGCACTAAAGACTTCAAAGGCTCTTTGTTTTACTGTGTGATGTCTTTGTTGCATTCCAGGTGACATACATATTGAGAGAGAAACACAAGTTAAATCAAAAGGAAAAATAAAAATATATATAAAATCCCACACAATGTCTAAGAAAGTAAATAAGAAAGAGTAAAATAAATTTTTCTACAACACTATAAATATTTATAGGGAAGTAAATGTTAAAGAGTAAAATCCTCGTGGTTACTCCACGTGAGTAAATGTCACTTAACCCCCTCTGGGAGGAGGTGACTCCGCAGTGTGCCTCTTCCAAATGGAAGGGCACGCTTTCCCAGTGTTATCCAAGTCCTACTGTTAGGTTGCGAGGAACAACTGTAGTCAACCTTCTCTGTGTAAAGCCCGGTCCTATTGTCTGCCTTATAGGAAGGATCAGGAGGTCTACACAGGGCACTGGAGGGGGCAGCACCTGTGGCGTGTTGCTAGGGATCCCAATTTCGTTGGTCGTCCGACGTGACGTCGAGAGTGACCGACTGAAAGGGAACATCTCTGTTATGTATGGTAACCATCGTTCCTTGAAGGAGGGAAGGGAGACGTCACGTCCCGTCGCAACAGTTGCTGTACCACCGCTGAGCTGCCAGGTCACCGGCTCGGCTCCTCAGTGAAAGCATGAATGAATGCGATGCACCTGCTGCCTCTTATACTAACGCTGTGATAAGCGGCAGCTGGATGCAATGATCGCATGCCAATGTGCATTGGCTCGTTTAGTTACACTCGAAGTGGATTGGTCTCTCTGACGAGATCCCAATTTCGTTGGTCATCCGACGTGACATCTCCGTTCCCTCCTTCAGGGAATAAGGGTTACATAACCGAGACGTTATTGCTGGTCTATCTCCTGCCACCACCTTCCAGCGGAAATAAGAAGTTTGTCAAGATCAGTGTGCGAGAAGCTTTGGATCAGGTAGTAAGGTTTCACAAGGTATGCTTACTCTTAATGTTATGTAGAACTGCATGTCATGCCTAGAATGATTGTTAATGTGTAGGTGTACATTAATTTAAACGTGAATGTTTTTTTTCTGTTTTCAGTCCTGTTGCAGTTTTGAAGAAGTCCTTGGATCAACACAGACAACACAGCCCTACATCTTGGCAGTTGGCACTTCGAAGAGTAGCATCCATGACTACTACATTGCTGTGGATGAGCAGCTCATCCCCTGCATGGCTAAGTCCTCACTCTCAGCCTTTGATGAACTTTTCAAAGTTCATTATGTGTTTGGCATTTTATATGATGCCGCTTTGCACAATATGTTTACCTTTCTTCAGACCATGATTTACAACATTGAATTTGTCTGTTCCTTGTAGTTTGTACTTTTAACATTTTAATACAATACACATTTAAGTGCATATGTTGTCATTCAGTAATATGAAATTGCACAAATGACTGAAATTCATACAGTTTTAATTTAATTTTAATGATTTGTTATTTTAATGCTGTTACACTGTTTTTATGGATGCTGAACTAATTGTGTTTATAAACACAACATGAGTTGCATTTCTTTGTGGCCTGTAGAATTTGAGAAAAATCCAATTGGTTTGAAAGGTTTGTGTGATGTGTTTTTATATATATATATAATATATATATATATATATATATATATATATATATATATATACAGAGTGGGTAGATTACTTATGAATTGTAATCAGTTACTGATTACAGATTACATGACAAAATTTGTAGTCAGTAATATAATCTCTTAGATTACACATTTTTGGTAACGTAGTCTGATTACTTTTGGATTACATTTAGATTACATTTGTCCTAACCCTTATTTGATATCACATATATTGAATTAGTCTAATCTGGTACTATTTTGACAAAGAAAAAATATATTCCACAAAATATATTTAATTCACCAACAAGAGCCACAATAGCTTCTTTTTCAAGTGCAATGTATGGAAAGTTAATACTTAACAAATACTAACACTATAATGTACCTTGCTGTTAGTGTTTGCTATCAACACTGAATAAAACAAAATCACATCTTATGATTTTAAAGGATATTTACTTATAATTAAGTAAATTTAGAAAACAGCTACATTACATAAACCAATATTGAAAAACATGAAATTCACAGCAATATCACTGCCAGGTCAAATATTTAATCTAATAAAACACTAGAAGTGTATCAATGAAAAACATAAAAAAAAGACCATAAATGTTAAAGACCATATCTAAGTTAAATATTTAATCTCAAAACACTTGAAGTGCAAGTAGTAAGAATAAAGAAAAATCAACATTACAAAAAATATATTAAAGAACATATTAAAGGCTGTGTTCCCCTCCATTTTCCATTATCTTGTTACTGATTTCTTCTGAGCGTGATTCTGACATCCCTCCCCCTCTCTGCCGGAAAAACTCGAAGAATCACATATGTATATATGTGGCAGGTTTAATAGGAAAAAATATAAATGTTTAAAAAAAGGAAATTTAGGAGAATCAGTGAATTGTGAACAACTTATTACCATTGTGTTAATAAAATGTAATCATGTAATCCATAAAAAAGTAACTGTAGTCTGCTTACGAGTATTTTAAAAAGTAGTTTACTCTAATTACAAGTACTTGAGTTTTGGAATCTGATTACGTAATCCAGATTACATGTAATCCGTTACTACCCAGCTCTGTATATATATATATATTTTTGTATATGTTACTACCCTGTTTTTTTTTTTTTTTTTTTTTTTTTTTGTGTGTGTGTGATGTAATCCGTTAGTATACATGTGTGTATGTATACATACATATATACATGTACATATATATATATATATATATATATATATGCGCACATACATACACATACACATACATATATATATACACATACATATATATGTGTGTATGTGTATGTGTGTGTGTGTGTGTGTATATATATATATATATATATATATATATATATATATATATATATATATATATATATATATATATATAATAATAATAATGATTTTAAACATGCACTGAATCTGTTTCTTTTTGTAAGTTCCTGTATGTAATTTACTGTTCTGTTTGGTGAGGATCAATAAATTTTAAAACAATAAAAATATGAACTCTGATCCACATGACAGCTAAACTGACAGTGACAACAGCAGCAGCACCAGCATAAATTAAGCCAGTAAAATAAAAAAATAAAAAAACAATTATAATATTTAATAATAATTCACATAAAATGTTTTCAAGCTGCAGTGCATGCTGGGAACTTGTGCAATATTCCATGTAAACTGTTTGCTCAGATGACTCAATTTGAAAAGCTGGGAGAACATTTGGATATTGTGAACAAATACTTGAGTATTTAAGTAAGGTAAACAAAACAGCTTTTGCTAGTGACATGTTTAGAGTATTTTTGTTCAGTTCACACACACACAAAAAAAAATAAACTGACTACTACTAAACATTCCTTGTTCAGGCTACTTTTTTATATAGGTTAGTAGGACTTTTTGAAAGTTGGATATTTATTTTTACAGTGTATATATAGTTCTCTGTATATTGGTGTTTTTTTTTTTTTTTCTTTTTACAGGTATGGAAGGTAAGTGGGAATCACTGTGTAATCTCCAGTCAGTGGGATCCTACCCATCAGGGTATGATAAGTCCAAAAGGCAGAACCTTCATAGATATGCACTCAAATTCAACCTAAAGGGTAGTTATTTTAACTTTTAAAATAAAATAATTTTTTTTAATTGTTTACTGTTATCTTGGCGTTTCGACGCAGCGTCTCTTTCCCTCGAGGAACCATGGTTACATGTGTAACCTGAGACGTTTCTACCAAATCGACATAATTTCTTAATTGATGAAAACATTCCACCTGTTCTTAACATTAGACCAGCATTTTGTACTTTAAAATTAGGATAGCCTATACAAGTTTTCTTCTAAACAAATGCCGTTGTTGGAAAAAATGTTGTTTGGTTTGTTCTATTTTAATTTAGTTAATAACACTTAATTTAGTAATTCCTTTAATCTGTCTTTTATTTTTGTCAATCTTAATTTCTAGAATGCTGTATCAGTTAAAACACATGCATGCGCGTACAAATATTTAAATGGAATGAAAGCAAATGTTTTGGAAATTCTTTGATTTTTCTTGTCGTAAGAATTGTTATCAGTTGAAGTAGACGTACAACGTCTAAACTTTTACAACATTACACAAAATTTTTATTTAGTTATTCACACTTAATTTAGCATTCTAATTCCTTTAATCAGTCTTTTATTTTTGTCAATCTTAACTTTTAGCATGCTATATCAGTTAAAACATACGTATGCGCATACAAATATTTAACTGGAATGAAAGGGGGTAAAATCAAGATAGGATTTCTCATCGATTTTTAGTTACACTTAATTTAGTAGCGTAGAAATAGATGTACAATGTCTAAACTTTTACAACATGGTACGAAATGTAAATATTTAGTCTCAAGTAGTGCAGAACAGCCGAACGTTCATTGACTGGTCAAGAGGAGGTGAAACCTATTGAACCTTTTTAATGACAAACATCTGGTGTATTTGTCAGGAAGTGACTTTGAGGGCGGAACCAAAAAGTGAGAGGAGAAGTTCCACCCGGACCGAAATGTGTAAGCCCTTGTCACTTCCGGAAACTCCGGACGCCCCAAATCAAGGGAAATCTTCAGCAGGTGTGTTCAATGACGTGGCGATTGCAGACGGGGCAGTTTGGGAGTATAAATAGAGCATTGAGGATACAGGAAGGTGTGTTGTTTTGCCTCCCAAGGAACGCCACGAGTGAGTGTTTTGGGCGCTGGAGTAGGGCGAAGCAGATGAGAGCAATTGTGGAGTCGCTAAGCGAATTGGAGGATTTGAAAACGGCCACTGGAACAGGTCTGCCAAAGCGAAGTTTGTGGAAAGAAGTCGTACTCACCCGTGTCTGTTGTATGAAGGTTCCGTAGGGAAATAGTGACATTGTGGAACAACGAAGACACTTCTGGGCGTCTGCATGAAGCTGGGGAGAGAAAGAGAGCGGGAGAAGATCGGTATTACGAAGACTGTGAGTACATTGGATTGCTTATATCCTTGCTTATATCTGGATTAGAAAGAGAGCGGGAGAAGATCAGTATCACGGCGACTGTGAGTACATTGGATTGCTTAGATCGTTGTTTATATCTGGATGAGAAAGAGCGGGAGAAGATCAGTATCACGAAGACTGTGAGTACATTGGATTGCTTACATATCATTGCTCATACTTGGATATGGATAACTAATATCTGTTGGAGTGGTTAACAGCTTGTTGAGCGGCCCCATCGTTGGAGGACGAGACGAGTGGGTGAGCCGAAGTAGAGTGGGGGTGAATGGATGTTATTTGGCTGTGGCCACACCGTAAAGTTTGGAGCACTTACCGTGCCAGCGACTGTAAACTCCTCCAGGACGAAATCCGACCGGGCGTGGAGTACCGACCTTAAAAATCACTGAAGTGTGTGTAGTGCAGTGGGTGAGTCTGTCTTTGGCGTGTGTACACCGAAGTTTTGCAGTGCTGTGCCGTGTCCCTGTTGTCTGTACTCTCCCTCCAGGCCGAGAAAAGTTCCTGTTGGAGAGAAACGTAGGCTGCCGTGGCAGTGCCCACCTATCCCACCTACGCCCGCCTATAACTCCGTTCCCCGGACCTAGCCTGAAGGAGGTGAAGCGTGAATGCAAAACAAGGTATTGTGCGGATATTGTGGGGAAAGCTAAAAGCTATTGACCTTGAATACGCTCTGTAAGTCCAGCGTGAAGATACAGTCACTTTGTTGAATACTTACCTGTCTGTACGAGCTAAAAGCTATTGACCTTGAATACGCCCTGTAAGCCCAGCGTGAAGATACAGTCACTTTGTTGAATACATACCGGTCTGCACGAGCTAAAAGCTATTGACCTTGAATACGCCCTGTAAAGCCCAGCGTGAAGATACAGTCACTTTGTTGAATACATACCGGTCCGCACGAGCTAAAAGCTATTGACCTTGAATACGCCCTGTAAAGCCCAGCGTGAAGATACAGTTACTTGTTGAATACTTATCCGTCTGTACGAGTTAAAAGCCATTGACTTTGAATACGCTCTGTAAACCCAGTGTGAAGAGTCAGTCACCTTGCTCAATACCTATCTGTGTTACGAGTAAAAAGTTACTCGCTTCAAATACACCGGTGTACATCCAGGGGAATGACCTAGTTACCTTGCTACATCCTTACCTCTGTTACTTACCTGTGCCCTCAGGGACTTGTGTGTCACCTTGTACTTACCTAGGAGGTCTATGGGAGTGGAGGAGCTGTCCAGACGCTGGTGAAGTACAACCCAAAGAGCAATGAATATAGGAACAAGGCATTCTTCTCCGTTTTACCCATTACTCATCGTGTGTTTCTGTTGCCTTCAGGAGAAGAGAAGGGCGCCATGGGAAATCAAGCCGCTAAGGAAGGACTTAGGATCAGTCAGGAGATTGGTGGGAGTTCTGCGAAAGGACGAAAGAGCCCTTTGCCCTCCCCCCTCCCCTTGTGATTACTTACCAACGACCTCCAGAGTTCTCAGGCCCAGTCCCCTTCTGTCAAGAGACGAAAATCCATATTTTAGATTCCCCGTTCTCCTTTCCTAAATTATTTTTTAAATAATTTAAATAAAGTTGTTTTAAATTATCCTTAACTCATCTTGTGTGTCTGGTGATTGGGGTGATCTTGGGACCTCCTCGAGGTGGAAGCTAGGAAGGGGCGTGACTCCCAACACCTGTGATCCGCTCCGACCTGTGACAGATTTTGGCGTAGTCAGCAGGATTCCATCTCGAGTGGAGCGACCAAGGTCCCCCAATGGCCGACAACGAGCTGCCCGGAGTCCCACCCCGAGTCATGCCTGTGTTTATGGGAAACCCTTGGGTCCAGAAATATGGCGGCACCGAATCAGAGGTGAGACTATCTGAATGGAGAGCCCAGATTGAGTATTTGGCCGGGATTCAAGGATTGAGTGCAGCCCAACAGCTACAGTTTGTACTGAACTCCTTGGAAGGGGAAGTGCGGCGCGAAGTCCAGGCCGCCCTGGAAGCTGTGCGGGCTACGGCCCAGTCCATCTTTAACTTTCTGTCCGAACAATACGGAGACACCACCCCCGTTGCCGTCCTCCGAGCCCAGTTCTTTAGTTGCAAAACAAGGACCCCGGCAGCCCATACGAGCCTATGCACTACGACTTCGGGAGCAGCTCACCAGATTGCAAAAATGTCCAGATCACGGCCTGGAGGATGGAGAGATCCTTCTGAGGGATCAGTTCTTACTAGGACTGCGGGAAGGTCCAGTGCGGCAGAGCCTACGGGTACAGTTCCGAAGAGATCCTGAACTGACGTTTGAAGATCTGAAGAAGGAGGCAGTTGCCTTAGAGCTCGACCAGGTTGAGGTTAAAGATTCCCCTGTGTGTGCGGCCGTAAGTAGTAGTGTAGCTGCCCCTCCCGAAGAAGTGGATTGGAAACAGACATTAAGGACAGAGCTCATGAAGGATGTCCGTGAACAGATGAAAGAGCTGTCTAAAATGCTGTTGGAGGAATTGCGGCTGGGGGCTCCTAGCCAGGAGGTAAGGCACGCCCCTTGAGAGCGAGCGTATTCTAATGGCGGCCGGGACCCGGGGAGACGATCGAGTCGGCCGGCTCGCCCACGCTTTGAATGGGACGAACAGGGGCGGCCCATCTGCAACCGTTGTGGGGAGGCCGGACATTACAGCCGACAGTGCGGACCTCGAAGAGGCTCGATGGGGGGTTTTTAGGACGACCGGCCACAGTGGGTCATGTGGTCGGGCCCCCTTTAGAAGACCCATCTCGAACAACGGATTCGAAGGGCGGATTGATTGGACGGAGTCCGGTGGTGGAAGCGAAGGTATGCGGTGTTAAAATACCCTGTTTGGTGGACACTGGATCCCAGGTCACCTTGTTTTCTGAAAGCCTGTCACGAGAAGTTTTTGGCCAACGGAGTATGAAAGGAAGCGACCCCTCATGGCTGACCTTAAAGGGGGCAAATGGACTGGACATCCCGTACATCGGGTACGTTGTGACTGATGTAGAGATTCGTGGAATCGTTGTACCCCAGAAGGGAATTGTGGTAGTCCAGGATCACTGCTTGGGGACTCATCGAGCCCTGCTGGGGATGAATGTGATCGCCCGAGTGCTGGGAAGAATTGTTTCAGGCAAGGCCTGTGAAGACGATCCCCCTGGCAGAACAACAAGAATGGAGGCGAATTGTTGCTGACTGCCGTCGAATTCAGACGGCGAGGGTACGGATGGACCGAGAAGACATCGGTCGAGTGGCCTGCCGATATGCTCTCTCTATACCTGCGAGGAGTGAGGCCCTCGTATGGGTGAGGGTCCCCCAGCAAGATTATAGGCCTGAAGGCTGGGTGTTAGTCGAGCCCCACCTAGACTGTCAGAATGTGGAGGTGGCCCGGGGATTGGCGGTGGGTCCGCCGAGGAAGAGTCCCAGTGAAGGTGCGAAATGAGAGTCCTTTACCCAATCCAGCTGCACCGGCATCAAAGGTTAGCCAGAGTAACGACGGTCGGCCCCCATCAAGTGCGGGAAGGAAGAAAGGGACGTAAGTTTTCGACAGGTCTGCCCCACCGTGGTCGAGGTTGCCTTGACTCAGGCGGATGTACCCCCAAAGAAGGCGGGGGAGGGAATGCCCGGCCATCTCAGGAACGAGTCCTTAAGAGGGGAGGGGTTACAGGAAGCCCAGACTCGGAAGTTGGAGGAGCTTCTGACCCGATGGCAGCATGTGTTTTCAACACATGACGAGGACTATGGATGTACAGATGTAGTGAGGCATCAGATCCCCACCGGGGAGGCTGGACCCAGCCGTGAAAGGTACCGCCCTATTCCACCCACTCTGTATTCGGAAGTTCGTACCTTGTTACAAGGCATGCTGGATCGAGGGGATTGTTCGGGAAAGCAGTAGTCCCTTGGGCTGCGCCCATTGTGCTGGTCCAGAAGAAGAACGGAGCTTGGAGGTTCTGTGTAGATTATCGTAAGCTGAACCAGGTCACGAAGAAGGATGCCTTTTCCCCTGCCCCGAATTGAAGACTCATTGGCCAGTTTAACCCGATCTGCCTGGTATTCAACCCTGGATTTGGCAAGTGGCTATTGGCAAGTGCGAGTAGAAGAGACAGACCGGGAGAAAACTGCTTTCACCACCCCATTCGGTCTATTCGAGTGGGATGGGACGGATGCCCTTCGGGCTTTGCAACGCTCCCGCCACGTTCCAGCGGCTCATGCAGAGGTGTCTGGGAGGCGGCTGATGGAGTCAACGTTGGTATACCTCGACGACGTTAGAGTTTACTCCCCCGGACTTCGAGTCCCATCTACAACACCTCGAGGAGGTATTCCAGGCCATGGAACGATACGGCCTTAAGCTGCAGCCTGACAAATGCCACCTGCTGCGGAGAGAAGTAAAGTTCCTGGGCCATTGTGTGAGCGCTGCGGGTGTGGCAGTGGACCCCGAGAAGGTAGCAGCGGTACGGGAGTGGAGTGCTCCGAAGACGGCGAGACAGGTCAGGTCCTTTTTAGGGTTCGTAGGGATACTATCGCCGCTTCATTAAAGGATTCTCCAAAATCGCGAAGCCCCTTAACCAACTGCTGGCAGGGACAGGGACGGCCCCGAGGCCGGGGGTCCCCATCCATCATGTGGGACCCCGAGTGTGAGGCAGCCTTCCAACAACTTAAACAGGAGTTATTGCAAGCACCGATACTGGCTTACGCAGATTTTAACCTACCCTTTATCTTGTATACAGATGCCAGTAATTTGGGCTTGGGAGCAGTATTATTGCCCAGCGACAAGAAGGAGCGGCGGAGCGAGTGATCGCCTACGCCAGCAGGAGCCTCCATCCCGCAGAGCGGAACGATGCGAACTATAGCTCGTTCAAACTTGAGCTGTTGGCCTTGAAGTGGGCCTTGAGTGAGAAGTTTAAAGACTACCTGTGGGGAGCGAAGGTACACGTAATTACTGACAACAATCCCCTTGTTCACTTACAGACGGCGAAGTTGGGAGCCCGTAGAGCAACGATGGGTGGCCCAAACTAGCGAATTACGATTACCAGCTCCAGTATCGACCCGGAAGGGAGCACGTGAACGCAGACGTCTTGTCTAGGCTCCCGGAGGAACGGAATCGAGAGGAAGAGGTAACAGAGACAGGCCCCGTACAGGACGGAGGTTGCATGGTGGGTGTTGTTGAGGCCTCAGGGAGCCAACAGGAGGTGACGCCGTTGAGCTGGGGCTGGGACCCCGACCGCTGGAGAGAGCGACAACAAGGTGACGAAACGGGGTGAAGGCCGTAAAGCCGCTGGCTAGAGCAGGGCCAGGAGAGCCGACGCCAGCGAGAGGCAAGCCCAGGGTGGAACGGGCCGCAAGTTGTTGGGACAATGGGAAAAACTACGATTACGTGATGGGAGTACTGTGCAGGGTCACCCATGATCCTGGGATGGGCGACGAGATCAGCCAGGTCGTAGTACCTGAAGACCAGGTACAGGCACTACTCGTGGCATATCACAATCAGTTGGGGCCACCAGGGACAGGAGAAGACGGTGTCTCTGTCTACGCAGGACATTTCTATTGGCCTGGTCTGGAGACTTCGGTAAGTGCCTTTATTCAGGCATGTCCCCGTTGTATGTTGTATAAGGCACGGAGAGAGCCTAAGGCCCCGTTGGTTCCGATAAAGGCTAGAGCCCCCTTGCACATTGTGGCTATGGACTTCCTGACCCTGGGCAGGCCTGCGGATCAGTATCAAAATATTCTGGTAGTCACAGACCTGTTTACTAAGTACTCCTGGGCTATCCCCACACTGGATCAAACTGCAAAACACCACAGCGATGGCACTGTGGAGGACTGTCTTTCAGCCCTTTGGGTGCCCGGAATTTCTACACTCCGACCAAGGGCCCAAACTTCGAGTCTCGAGTAGTGAAGGAGCTGTGCAACTTGTACGGATGCACCAAGACCCATACTACGTCCTACCACCCCCAAGGGAATGGGGGGTGTGAAAGGTTCAATCAGACAAAAGTAATAAAAGTAAGAGGATATATGATCGTACTGCCAGAGAAGCCCCCCTACTCCCTGGAGAACGAGTCCTGGTGCGGGATAACCGGCGACAGGGCAAAGGCAAGTTAAGCGACCGATGGGAAGCCGCCCCCTTCGTGGTAGTAGTACAGCAGCGGCCGGGCCAACCAGTCTATACCATCCGGCCCGAGGGGAAGGTGGGACCAGAGCGTACAGTCCATCGGAACATGATCCGACCTTGCCCAAATTATCCCAGACCCAGGGAGGGAGACTCCGAGGCAGCCCGTGCCTGTGGCACCATGGGTGAGTGGATGGGCTGTAGTCCCAAGAGAATGGGGTGAATGACCCTGTGCCTGCCCAGGTTGACCCTGTGTCCCGCCCCGACTATACTATGGGCTGGGGAGGTCCCCCAACGAGGAAAGTTCCACCCGACCGAAAACCGGGGACGTACCCCCTGAGAGGTACGGGGACTGGAGACAAGCATTGTGAGGAAGGACGTTTTTTTTTTAGGGACTTAGAACGGATTGGCGGGGGAGGATGTCACGATATGAGAAGTGACTTTGAATTGAGGCGGAAAACCACTGAAAAGTGAAGCTAAGTTTGTGGAAAGAAGTCGTACTCACGCCGTGCTGTTGTATGAAGGTTCCGCAGGGAATAGTGGACATTGTGAACCCGAGACCTTCTGGGCGTCTGCACTAACTGGGTAGAGAAAGAGAGCGGTAAGAGCAGTATTAAGAAGACTGTGATACATTTGATTGCTTATATCCTTGCTTATATCTGATTTAGAAAGAGAGCGGAGAAATCAGTATCACGGCACTGTGAGTACATTACTTAGATCGTTGTTATATCAGGGGGGGGGGGGGGGGGAGGGGGGGGGTGATGAGAAAGAGAGCTGTAGAAGATCAGTATCACGAAGACTGGAGTACATTTGGATTGCTTACATATCATATGCCTCATACTTGGATCTGGATAACTAATATCTGCGGAGTGATTAACGCTTGTTGAGCGGCCCCCATCGTTGAGGACGAGACAGTTGGTGAGCCGAGTAAGTGGGGTTGAATGGATTTATTTTGCTGTGGACCACACGTAAAGTTGGAAGCACTTACCGGCAGCGACTGCAAAGCTCCTCCAGTGACGAAAGCCGCCGGGCGTTGAGTACGACCTTAAATCTACTGAAGTTGTGTTAGGCGGTGGGTGATCTGTCTTTTGACATGTGTACAACGAAGTTTTGCATTGCTGTGCCGTGTCCCTGTTGTCTGTACTCGCCCTCCAGGCCGTGAAAAGTCCTTGTGGGAGAGAACGTAGGCTGCCGTGTCGGTGCCACCTTCCCACCTACTCCCTCTTCAACTCCGTTCCGGCCGACCTAGCCTGAAGGGGTTAAGCGTGAATGCAAACCAAGGTATTGTGCGATATTGGTGGGTGAAAGCTAACAAGCTATTGACTTGAATACGCTCTGTAAGCCAGCGTGAAGATACAGTCACTTTTGGTGAATACTTACCTGTCTGTACGAGCTAAAAGCTTTTACTCTTTGAATACGCCCTGTAGCCCAGCTGAAGGTACAGTCCACTTTGTTGAATACTACCTGTCTGCACAGCTAAAAGCTATTTACCTTGAATACTCCCTGTAAAGAGCCCAGCGGAATATACGTCACTTGTTGAATACATACCGGTCCGCACGAGCTAAAAGCTATGACCTTGAATACGCCCTGTAAAGCCCAGCGTGAAGATACAACTCACATACTTTTGAATACTTATCCTTCTTCCACTAGCTAAAAAGCCATTGCCCCTTGAATACGCTCTGTAAACCCTGTGAAGATCATCACTGGCTCAAGTACCTATCTGTTGGTTTACGAGTAAAAGTACTCGCTTCAAATACACCGTGTACATCCATGGGAGGACCTAGTTACCTCTACATCCTTACCTCTGTACTTTACCTGTCCCCTCAGGGACTTGTGTTTCACCTTGTACTTACCTCGGAGTTCTATGGGAGGTGGAGAGAGCCTGTCCAGACGCTGGTGAAGTACACCCCAAAGAGCAACGAAATATAGAACAAAGGCCTTCTTCTCACGTTTTAACCCATTAGTCTCTGTGTTCTGTTGCCTTCAGGAGAAGAGTAAGGGCGCCACGGGAAATCAGTCCGCTAAGGAAGGAAATAGGATCATTAGAGTTCTCCCCGTTCTCCTTCCGCCCCGTTTGATTAGGTTTGTAACGACCCCAGATTCTCAGGCCCAGTTTTTTAAGAAGGGAACGAAAATCCAATTTTAGATGCCCCGTTCTCCCTTTCCTAAAAGTATTTTTTAAATTTTAATAAGGTTGTTTTAAATTATCTTAACTCATCTTGTGTGTCTGGTGATTGGGGTGATCTTGGGACCTCCTCGAGGTGGAAGCTAGGAAGGGGCGTGACTCCCAACACCTGTGGTCCGCTCTTCGACCTGTGACAGATTGTCAGGTAAAAAAGAAAATATTTTTCTAAGAAAATTAGGAATGTTAATCATGTAGATCTGGTGGTTGTGTTTTTACAGCAGTTCAGGATGATCTTAGATATAGAAAAGGCAATAACAACAAAGTGAAATAAATAGGGGCGGGTCAGGGGGTGATTGTTTTTAACAAGCCAGTCTACGTTGTAGGAAAATTTTGTTTAATTTGAGTTAATTTTGTTTAGTTACATTTATAATTTATATTCACACCTAAATTTTTCAAGCCTCAACACAAACATACACTGCAAATGCAAACAAGTACACAAGCACAAACATACAATCACAATCACTCACACACACACACACACACACAAACGTAAACATACAGAAAACTCAAACAAACAAACTAGCTCCCAAACA
The DNA here is from genome assembly GCF_018340385.1 of Cyprinus carpio. Lineage (NCBI taxonomy): Eukaryota > Metazoa > Chordata > Actinopteri > Cypriniformes > Cyprinidae > Cyprinus > Cyprinus carpio. The sequence continues at coordinate 17,704,338 of NC_056604.1, read as the reverse complement.
CAAACATACACGCAAAAACACACACTCACACAAACATACTGTACAAACAAACATATAAACGTAAACAACAAATACAAACATACAAACACAAACATGCAAACGCAAACATACTGTACAAACAAACATACAAACATAAACAGCAAACACAAACATACAAATACAAACATACTGTACAAACAAATATGCAAACTAAAACTTACAAACACAAATATACACCAAAACTCAAACAAGTACACAAACAAACAAACAAACTTGGGCACAAAGACAAAAATACACACAAGTATGGTTAAAAAAATTATGTAACTTTCATTTTGACAAATCAGTTTTGTAAATTTGTAGATCTTTCAAACCTAAAACTTTGTGAGACATAGAAGCAGGTAAAAGATCTTCTGATGAATGCAAGACACTTACAGAGATTTTTCTTTATGAATTAGACCTATATTAGACTAACAATTTGTTGTCATAAGGCTGTTTGCTTCAAATATCTCACAGAATCTTTACAACAGATTCTTTCTCACTTTAAAATTGTATTGTTATCCACAGCGTTTAAATGCAGCATATTTATTTTTCACAGTATAATGTTTTATTTTATTAAAATAAAAAGGATCTGGTCTATGTAGATTTATTTTACTAAGATTTGATCAAATAATTGACAGATGAAATAATTCAAATAATCGACAAATCCAACTTATCATCCCCAAGCTGATGTGTCTGATGGTTTGTGACAAATATCTTACTGATACAGATGTGTTAAGATGTTAAGTATGTGTTAAGTGAATGTATGTGTAAAGTTCAATATAGTTAAAAATAGTTTAATAAAGCACAAACACTCACATAAAAAACAAACATACACACAAAACCCTACAGTTAAACATTTCAACTTTAATGATGTCTCATAAAAACCAATTACAAATAAAAACGTTAAGCATCACACAGGGTATCTCTACAAGATGATGGAAAGTAGTATGAATAAACAATGATGTACCTTTTGTTTCCTTTCAGTCGGTCACACTCAACGTCACGTCTACGAGTTCAGCACGCTCTCGGAAGCTTCGTGTGTTAGCGAGATGGCGCTTCAGCGGTGGTCGTTCCCGAGCCGAGTGGGTTGCGCACTTCAGGCTGCACTACCCCCTGTAGTGTTGCAAGCGGACAATTCCCCTGTGTGCCTCAGCACTAAAAGAACATTTCCTAAAAAGCAAATTTCTCTAAAAGAGCTTCACGGGTGCGTCTTTGTAAAGACGATGGATCGTCCTTATAAGGATGCCATTTCACCCGTGCATTTCTGGGTGCGGTCGTCACCTGGCAACGGGTGATGGTCACGAATGCTGCCTCACATGTCTGGGCAAGCACACTGAGGTGGTCTTCGTGGATGAGTCATGTTCCCACTGCGGGAAGATGACCATCTTGGAGCTGCGAACCAGGCTACGCTACCTTCAGGGGGGCGGAGTCCCGTTGCCGCAATCTGGGGCTCGTTCTGGCGCCCAACAGATGAGAACCACTTCCAGCAGTAGCGTGGGTGGTTTGAGGATTACAGTGGTGGCAAATCCCGCAGGGAACCAACCCTCCGGGGACCATCACTCCTCTTGCACCTCCGATCCAGTGGAGCAACCCACGGAACACGCTGGGTCCTCTTCAAAGAGTGTTCCAGTGGGCCTCCCCCGACCAGATGTCGATCTCAGCATCGGAGGGAGAGCTGTCCGATGAAGATTCGGCTGTGCTGCCACCCTCCGGGATGGTGGCAAAGCCTGAATCGGATCCGGAGATGACAGCTATGCTTGCCCGGGCCGCCGAGAGGGTAGGGCTCGAGTGGAAATCTCCACCGTGTCCCGAGCCCTCGAGGCAGGATTATTGGTTTCTCAAGGTGGCTCGCGCTGGTTCTCAGCGCCCTGTCCCGGTGCCTTTCTTCCCCCGGAAGTGCATGACGAGCTCACCACGTCAGTGGGCTCCTACATCCTATCCACCCTTGACGGCGCTGCAGCAAAGGGGTATTCGGTGATTCCCCCAGTGGAGTAGGCGGTAGCGACACAATTGTGTCCTAAATCTGCCTCCTGCTAATGAGGGAAATGAGGGATGCCGACAAAGATCGGTTCCTTAATGCCCCTGTGTCCCAGACAGGCCTCTTCGGCGACGCGGTCGAGAACCTGGCCCAGCAGTTTTCGGTTGCACAGGAGCAGACTGAAGCAGTCTGCTGCCTCCACACATCCGCCGGCCACAGCGCCCCAGCCTGCTTGTCGCCAAGGGCAGCCCCCTGCGCCTGCCCCCACTCCCACGCCGCATCCACAGCCTCCAGCAAGTGGTGCCGTAGAGCTGGGCATAGGCAGGCGGCCCCAACCGTCCTGGGGCATATGGCGGCCGCAGCGGCACTTACACTGCTCGGCCTGTTACATATCAGGCCGCTCCAGCACTGGCTTTATGGCCAAGTCCCGAGGTGGACAACACTGCAAACGTTGCTTACATCATTTGACAAGGTGGTCTGTGCTCCCGTCGCATGTCGCAACTCGCCCGCCACATCCTCCTTTGGAGTCGGAAAGTTCTGAGGTCACTTCGTGCTGTTCACATTCCGGGCCTGCTCAACCATACAGCCGACAAGCTGTTTTGAGCAATGCTTCCGGGAGAATGGTGACTCCACCCCCTTACGGTCCAGCTGATTTGGAGTCATTTCGGAGCCGCTCAGGTAGACCTGTTTGCTACTCCAGAGACCTCTCACTGCCATTTGTTTTACTCCCTGACTAAGGGAACTCTTGGCACGGACGCACTGGCACACAGCTGGCCGCGGGGCCTACTTAAATATACGTTTCCCCCAGTGAGCCTTCTTGCACAGACATTGTGCAAAGTCTGGGAGAACGAGGAGCAAGTCTTGCTAGTAGCGCCGTACTGGCCCACTCGGACCTGGTTCCTCTGAACCAGTGTTCCTCGCGACAGCCCCTCCTTGGCCAATTCCTCTGAGGAAGGATCTACTGACTCAGAGATGAGCACTGTTTGGCACCCGCGTCCAGACCTTTGGAAACTCCATGTCTGGTCCTTGAATGGGACGTGGACGTTCTAGGTGACCTACCCCAGGAAGTAGTGAACACCATCACTTCAGCAAGAGCACCGTCTACGAGAGACGCTTACGCCTTGAAGTGAAACCTGTTTGTTGAGTGGTTTTCTTCTCATCTGCTCCTGCTTGCACTGGCCTCCATCAAGAGGGTAGGGGACCTGCATGTGTAACAGAGGCCAGCAAGTAGGTGCTGTGCAGGTAAACCTCACTCCCCGATCCCAAGAGATGCACTAGTGATAGATGCTAGTGGCTGCAGTCATTTAGCCTCCTTGTTAGTGCGCCGCCTCCCATGCCGGAGACCCAGGTTCGAGGCCCACTCGGAGCAAGGACGAGGTGTGATGGTGAGGACCCGGGAGAGAGGGGTTACACATGCATTTTCGGTCGACGATTCATGCCTAGAGTTTGGGCCGGCTGACTCCCAGGTAATCCTGAGGCCGGCTACGTGCCCAAGGTTCCCACTACACCCTTCAAAGACCAAGTGGTGAACCTGCAAGCGCTGCCCCCGGAGGAGGCAGACCCAGCCCTGGCTTTGCTCAGTCCTGTCCGAGCATTGAGATGCTACGTAGACCGGACACAAAGCTTCAGGACCTCAGACCAGCTCTTTGTCTGTTACGGAGGCCGGCAGAAGGGGAATGCCATCTCTAAGCAGAGGATGGCTCACTGGATTGTGGATGCCATAACCCTGGCTTATCAGGCACAGGGTGTGCCCTGCCCATTCAGGTTGAGAGCTCAGTCTACTAGAAGTGTAGCATCCGCCTGGGCACTGGCTCCTGGGCTCTAGATGACAGATATTTGTAGAGCTGCGGGCTGGGCGACCCCTAACACGTTCGCTAGATTTGAACGTGTCTCTACGCCTTCGTGTAGAGCCGGTATCTTCCTGTGTTCTCACCTCAAATGGGTAGTGGCACCGAGAGGCCCCGGTTAGTGTCGGTTCTCACCTCCTGCTCCAGAGTGTCTGTACTATAGACACTGTTGAGATCCTCCATCACCCTAGGCAGCTGGATGCGGCGGAACGTCCCGCGCCAGGCCTTCATTATGAATCTGTGAGAACCGTGGAAGGCTGTGTTCCATATTGAGACCTAAGCTGTACTCATATCTGTATAGTCCACGGTATAGCCTTAGAGCCCGTGTTTCCCCGGCAGACTTCTGCCTTCCCAAGAGGGTTTTAATCACCTCACATTTCTCCATATACACCTAAATGGATGCTATATGTGTATTTGCTTCCGAAAACTCCTTGTGAAGTATGGGGCTTCCGTAGCGTCGAGAGTGACCAACTTAAAGGGAACGTCTCGGTTACATATGGTAACCCTCGTTCCCTGAAGGAGGGAACAGAGACGTCACGTTCTTTCGCCACGGTTGCTGACTGGATTTAAACCGATATTTTATTAAATCAACCAAATTCACAGAAATATTAACTTATGTGAACAAAGAGGCGCTAACATGACAGCAAAAACTAGGAGACAAAGCGTAAGGCCTAACGATTACAATTAGGTGGGAAAATAAGATGAGAAGGGTGAAACCGTGGTAAACAAATTCAAACAGAAAAGAGTGAGCAGTCATGGAAACATATAAAATTGTTCTGGTTTTAAAGCGTAAGGTAATGAAAATTTTTGCTGTTTATATCTCACAATGACACAGTAGCGCCTTGAAACATGTCGGTAGATGAACTTTCAATATAATATGTTCGATATAGAATGCGGCTCCGATGTGACCTATCTCTGTAATAAACAGTCGCAATTTGTTAACTAACTATTGGAATTTATGACATGTTAAAACATTGCTATACATATAGTCAAAAACCGCTTACCATACATTTTCATAAAAAGAACAAAATATTAAGACATGTGTTTTCTGGGTCAGACCAAAAAGACAGATGTCTAAAACACCGGTATCAAAGTATTGGTGTGGACAGAATAAAAAAGACACGAATCATCACACCTTTCACTTGAAATGCCTTATCAAGTGTAAACCATTTACCTAACTATTGTTTAGAGAGACATACGCAAAAGAAATGCGTATCCATGTATGTACTGTGAAATGCGTAGCTTTAAGTGTAATAGTTAGAAAAGTTTTAAGTGTAATAGTTGCATAGGTAACAGAAAAACACAAATACTTTTAAAATAATTTCATGCTTGATTGGTATCTTGTGATTCTACATTGTAGACAGGCCAGAAAGATGACCCAAAAGATATATAATTGACACAACCATTTAATTGATCAATAAAAATCCATTCTTTTGCTGTATTTCTTTTGAGAGTTTAACCCTTTGACACTAATTACAGAATAATGCAATATTGGAAAATTATCAGACGAGTGAATATAAAACACCAGATTTAATTTCTTCACTTAGAAAATTTGTTAAAATGTTATCAATTAAAGTTGCTGAATTTTCTTTAACTCTTGTAGGTTTATGAATAAAAGGAAAATAATAACTAGAATAAAGGATGTTAAGAAAATCTGCAGTAAGGATATCAAATTTCTCAGATCCCGGCATGTTATTGTGGCGAAGAATAATTATTTTGCCCTTTACTCTCGATCCATGCCAACTATCGTTGAGGTTTTGTCTGTCTGTCTGTTTTTTTTTGGTCAGGTTTTTGATTGTGAACGTATCGTTTTAAGGCGATCAGAATGTGATGTGATGTGATGGATATTTATATGTTTTAAACATATTTTCAAGCTACCCAATAAGTATGTTTTCTCTTTTTAAGAACGTGTCCATGTACTTGAGAACAGTTTGAGAACTTGTTGGTCATTTACACGTTGTGAACTTGCAGACAATGCTCTGTTTGACAACGCTTAACGGGTATGAGTTTACAGTATTTGATAAATGTTTTATAAAAAGTCTGCTCTGGTTTAACAAGTTTGAAATGTTTTAACGTTCTTGTTTAAAGGTATAATATTCAGCATACTGTAAATAAGGCAATTAAATGAGCACATAGTATTATTTCAATTAACCTAATTCCGTGATAACAAAGAGAATGTAGCCTGCTTCAGTGGTTCTTTTTGTGATTTCATAAAAGCATCTCAATTGTTAACAGAGTCGAGACTATCATCTTTTAAAATAAAACTTAGTAAAAAACATTTAGTAACAGTTGTGCGAGACACGAACCAAAAACATCACATTAATGTGTTATCAGTGTATTATTTTACACATTTTATGTAGCCTACTATCGATTTTAAGAGTGTAGTGTAGCATGTGGTTAATAGCGCATGCAGATTATATTTTAAAGTTGTTAAGCTAAATCAGTGAATTTATAAAACTGGTGATGTACCTATACTGACATCACAGCATGATGGTTTTTTAAACCGGTTCATCGAACCGAACTGTGGGAAAGAACGATTCGCGGAAATGAATTACACTTTGCACTACTAGCAGATATCATAAAGTGACATCGCAACACAACCGTATACTTCACAAAAAGTGTGGAAATGTGTCTTTTTATATAGGGTATCTTTGTATAATCAGTAGACCAAGATTTAGAGTGGTGTCATGTATGAGTATTTTGGGATATCATAAAATCAAAAACAAAAAGAATTGTTAAAAAATATTAAGACAAAACAAATATATAAGAATACGATATGTCTGAGAAAGTGGTGTGCGTGAGAGAGTTTGAATAAAAAATTATTTAGGTTAAAGATGCAATTAACTACAAACTACAAGCATACAAGACACTATATGTTTTCCCCCCCAAAACGGTTGTTCACCACATTTAAAAAGTCATAATAAATTTATTGTGTTTTGAAGAGAGAGTCAGATACGGTACATTAATTGTTTATTGTTATTATTATTATTATTATTATTATTATTATTATTATTATTATTATTATTTATTTTTGTTCATTAACCCTCTGGGGTCGATTTTAGTTTTTAGACTGCCATTATAATATCTTAAAAGAAAAGTTCTTTCATACATTCTATTTTCATCTGTCCCGGGACAACTGAGTGGTTGTGAATCCCCTATGAAAGCTAAAAACTGACCTTTTAATATTTTAAACAGTAATGTTGAAATTTACACATATTTTACACATAGTTAATATCTTAACACGTCTGCATCAGTAAGATATTAATGTCATCACTCATCACAAACCGTCAGATGCATCAGCTTGGGGTGATAAGATGGACTTATCAAATATTTTAATGTTTGTTATATCAATTATTTGATTAAATCATTGTAAAAATTTTAACTGCTTCTAATCCTTGCTTTAGAGCACTGTGGTTTTAGGTAAGAATTAACTTATTTGTTAAAACAAAAGGTACATCATTGTTTAATCATACTACTTTCCATCATCTTGTAGAGATACCCTGTGTGATGCTTAACGTTTTTATTTGTAAATGGTTTTTATGAGACATCATATAAGTTTAAATGTTTAACTGTAGGGATCTTTTAGTGTGTGTATGTTTGTTTTTATGTGAGTTTTTGTGCTTTATTAAACTATTTTTAACTATATTGAAGTTTACACATACTGTACATTCACTTAACACATACTTAACATCTTAACACATCTGTATCAGTAAGATATTTGTCACAAACCATCAGACACATCAGCTTGGGGGTGATAAGTTGGACTTGTCGATTATTTGAATTATTTCATCTGTCAATTATTTGATCAAATCTTAGTAAAATAAACCTACATAGACCAGATATTTTATTTTAATAAAATAAAACATTATACAGTGAAAAATAAATATGCTGCATTTAAACGCTGTGGATAATAATACACTTTTAAAGTGAGAAAGAATCTGTTTGAGACATTTGTAGCAAACAGCCTCATGACAACAAATTGTCAGTCTATTATACAGTTGGTCTAATTCATAAAGAAAAATCTCTGTAAGTGTCTTGCATTCATCAGAAGATCATTTACCTGCTTCTAAGCCTCACAAAGTTTTATGTTTGAAAGATCTAAAAATTTACAAAACTTATTTGTCAAAATGAAAGTTACATAATTTTTTAACCATACTGCTCTCCATCATCTTGTAGAGACCTAGACCTGAGTGTTTGTGCATGTTTGCGTGTATGTTTGTGTTTGTGCTCTAGTTTGTTTGTTTGTATGTTTGTGTACTTGTTTGAGTTTTGGTGTATATTTGTGTTTGTTTGTAAGTTTTAGTTTGCATATGTTTGTACAGTATGTTTGCATTTGTATGTTTATATATGTTGTTTATGTTTATATGTTTGTGCCCTAACTTGTTTGTTTATATGTTTGTTTGTACAGTATGTTTGCGTTTGCATGTTTGTGTTTGTATGTTTGTATTTGTTGTTTACGTTTGTATGTTTGTTTGTGTTTCTGTGTATGTTTATGTATGTTTGTGTGTCTGTTTTTGTGTGTATGTTTGTGTTTGGGAGCTAGTTTGTTTGTATGTTTGTGTACTTGTTTGAGTCTTCTGTATGTTTACGTTTGTGTGTGTGTTTGTGATTGTATGTTTGTGCTTGTGTACTTGTTTGCATTTGCAGTGTATGTTTGTGTTGAGGCTTGAAAAATCTAGAAGTGAAGAAAAATAATAAATGTAACTAAAATAAACTAAAATTACCCAAATTAAACAAAATTGTCCTAAAACATAGACTGGCTTGTTAAAAACAATCACCCCCTGACCCGCCCCTATTTATTTCACTTTGTTGTTATTGCCTTTTCTCTGTCTATCGAAGATCATCCTGAACTGCTGTAAAAACACAACCACCAGATCTACACGATTAACATTCCTGATTTACTTAGAAAAATATTTTCTTTTTTACCTAACATTCCAGTTAAATATTTGTATGCGCGTATGTGTTTTAATTGATATATCATGCTAGAAGTTAAGATTGACAAAAATAAAAGACTGATTAAAGGAATTAGACTACTAAATTAAGTGTGAATAACTAAATAAAAATTTAGTGTAATGTTGTAAAAGTTTAGACGTTGTACGTCTATTTCAACTGATAACAATTCTTACGACATTCTTAAGACTTCCCAAAACATTTGCTTTCATTCCAGTTAATTATTTGTACGTGCATACAGTACGTGTGTTTTAACTGATACAGCATGATAGAAGTTAAGATTGACAAAAATAAAAGACAGATTAAAGGAATTACTAAATTAAGTGTGAATAACTAAACTAAAATAAAAATAAAAAAAACTCTAAAATCCTAATTTTAAAGTAAAAATTGCTGGTCTATTGTTAAAAACAGGTAGAATGTTTTCATCAATTAAGAAATGATGTCAATTTATTAAAAACAACTCTTTATTATTTAATTTTAAAAACATTATTTTGTTTAATTATTTTAACATACATTTAAATCTATCTCCATGCCGGTCTCTCCTCTGGCGTTAGGGGCAGGGATGTAGGTGTGGCCTGACCGGAGCACTCCTGAGCTCATTCTGAGTTTTTCAGCGGATCTGATGGAAAACAACGTATGCTTTGCGGGGATCTTTTTCTGTTGTTTAACTTTTCTACCATTGTGACAAAACGCTAACTTTCCTAAATTGTAATGATATACTATATCATAGATTTTATTGCTTAACGTTTGCTTCTGATACTTTTTTTTGTTTAGATCATGGTAAGATAAGTCAACATTTTTTCTTTTCTTTTTTAACTGGCCACAAACTCTAACTTTTAAAAATTGTAACATTAAAAAATTGCCGTGTTGTTTAACCTACATATCTGGAAGGACACTTTTTTGTTTTAGATCAGAGTAAGATACCAATACCGTAAACCTCTGTATTTTTCTTTTCTTTTCTAACTGGTAACAAACTCAAACTTTTAAATTGTAATGTTACAAGATTTTGACTGCCATGTTGCCTACTTTTTAACAAACGTATCTGATACTTTTTTGTTTGTTTGTTTGTTTTAGATAGATAATCAGTAGCCTACTTTTCTTTTTATTTTACTTGTAACAAACTAACTAGTTTTTAAATTGTTTAACAACACTTAAATACATACCTTGACCCCCGTTTTTTACTCTTTTCTGGGAAAAAAAACAGTCATTATATTGTTTCTATTTCGTGTATGTTTTATTGTTTTTCTTGAAATCTGTGTGTAAAAACTTTAATAAAAACTTCCCTTAACCTGTTTAATAATCATATCACGTTTCACAATTTAAAGTTTAAAGCACATAGTTTTGAACAGTTTTCAGTGGCCCACACAAAAACACACATACATTCCTCTGGATCATTGGGGTGCATAAACAGATGGTCACTTAGATGGGTGGGGGCTGTACAGGAACAGGTGTCCACTTATGTAAATTAAGTAAGTCTATTGAAAAACTATTTGTAATAAAGTGGGTTAGGTTTAGTCTCTTAGATTTACAAGAGTGGTTATATTTTCCATTGCACATACATGTTTTCACAAGCTCACCAGTTTATGTATTCCTGCCTGTCACAAGACCAGTCACCTCTGCACACTATATTTCCCAGAATCCTCCCTGGCTCACACCTGCTCACTGCTCCCAATCACTGCACCTGTATGCCATCAACCTCATCAATGGGTCTTTATTAGCCAGCACTAAGCAACCGCACATTGTCTGGTCTCGTCTATGCCCATGACATGTTGGATTTACCCCTTTGTACTCACCTCTGTTCTCTTACCTGTGCTCCAGTGATCCCCGTTGCTCCTCAGCCTTCTGGAAAACAAGAAAGGAGTCTTATTATTCACCCCAGCTAAGTTCCATTGCCTGCTCCTCTGAACAGTTGTTACTGCTCTTGCACTTGACATGTTCTGCACCTGCTGCCGCTCTGCAAAATAAACCTGTTGTTGTTGTCACTTACTTGCTTGTTTCCCTTGTGTGTTGCTGACAGAAGAAAAGACCTAAGAAACTGCAGTATGAGCACTCCTCGCCATCTAGCAGACCAGCTATACTCCCTAACTCAAAGTGGCTGACCCTTAGTCGAATTTGCTAAGGAATTCTTGGAGCTGGCCCCTATCCTCAATTTGGAAAATGAAACACTGATGACATTCTTCCACGTAGGTTTGGACAAACCATTATATTCACAGATTCCCTGGAACACGAACAACTGCATGTTGGAACAATACGTTCTATATGCCCTCCTGCTGACCCCGGTCCACTCCTGAAAGACAATTTATCCGTCCTGTGATACCAGAGTCTACTCTAGTCCGAGTCAAGGCAGAGTCCGCTCCAGTGTCTTCTCCAGCCCCTGAGTCTGCTCATTTGATCAAGTTCAGTCCAGAATCCACTACAGTCCAAACTAAATCAGAGTCTGCTCCAATTCCAGAGTTTAGTTATGAGTCTGCTCCGACCCCAGAATTCAGTAAAGAGTTTGTTCTGGCCCCAGAGTCTGCATCAGAGCCCGCTCTAACCCCTTAATCTTAATCAGAGCCCACTTGTACCAGTAAGTTAACACTTAAGTTTATCTAAAGTCCAAAAGCCCATACGAGAATTCCATCCAGACCATGCACCCCCTCTCAGAGCACAGAGAGTGCTCCAGTCCCCAAGTTAGCCCATTGGTTTGTATTTTCGGTTCTGTTTCTTTAACGGCCACACACGTGCTGGTTGAGGTTGAATAGGTGCGGGCAGGGAAATAAGGAAATTAAGTTTCTACAATATTTAGTAGTAGCTTATCAGTGGTGATTGTCAGTTCATGTGCATATAGCAGAAATGTTCCGAAAAATTCAATAAAAAGACGTAAACAAACAGACGATTAACACTATTAACAGCAATTATGCAATCAAACTTATAGCAAAATGTGGTAGTTCTGTATGTTGTCTCTGGGTTAGCATCATCTGAGGTCCTCTGAGGGGCTGGCATCATCTCTTCTCAGGTGTTCTGGATCCAGACTGGAGCTTGTGTAAATCCTAGTTACATCCCGTGGCAAAGCAGAGAAACAAATAGAGACATAATTAGCGTAGCTGCTGTTCCAGCCAAGTAAAATTAATTCGTTTAACCCAAGCTAAAGAATAATAAGAATAAGAGAAGGCTTCTATTCCCGAATTAGGCCCAGAGAGAGCTTCTGATCCCAAGTTTAGCCCAGAGAGGGTATCTGTTCCAGCCCCTGACCAGAGTCCAGTGCAGGCTCCAGCCCCTGACTGGAGTCCAGTGCAGGCTCCAGCCCCTGACCAGAATCCAGTGCAGGCTGCAGCCCCAGACCAGAATCCAGTGCAGGCTGGAGACCAGTGTAGGGTCCATGACCTGACCAGAGTCCAGAGCCCTGCCAGAATCCTGCTTTAGTCCATAGATTCGCTCCAGAGTTTGCTCCTAGTCCAGAGTCTGCTCCAGAATGTGCTCACTTCACAGAGCTCAATCCGGAGCTCGCTCCAGAGTTTGCTCCTAGTCCAGAGTCTGCTCCGTTCCGCCTAGACCTCCTTCATCAGTTCCAGTGGCCACTCCTCCAGAGTGCCCCTCAGTGTCTGCTCTTCCTGAGCTCTCTCAAGTGTTCTCTGCTCTTCTACCAGAGCTCAACCTGGAACCCACCTTGGTCACCGATGCTGGAATAGAAGACGCCACTTTGGGATTATTCACCCTGGCACTATTTTGTGTTTGGGCAGTGCATATGCCTGTGATTCTCCCCAAGAAAATTTTGGGGGAGGGCTCCTCCCTCGTCCAGATTGCTGAGGTCATCTGTACTCCCTGTGCTCCTGGCTCCCTGAGCTACCTTCTTTGTCATGGCCTCCTGAACTGCAGACGCCTCCATGGCCTCCTGAACAGCCAGCACTAAGCACCTGCATATTGTCTGGTCTCGTCTATGCCCATATCAAGGTGGAATTACCCCCTTGTACTCACCTGTGCTCCCGTCTGTCTTCTCCTGCGATTCCCCGTTGATCCTCAGCCTTCTGGAAAACAAGAAAGAACTCTCATTATTCACCCCATCTAAGTTCCATTTTCTGCTCCTCTGAACTGTTTTTACTTACCTGCTCTTGACGTCTTGATCTGCTGCCGCTCTGCAAATTAAACCCATTGTTGTTGCCACTTACCTGAGTGTTTCCCTTGTGTGTGTTGCTGAGACATGTATAGTTATTGTATGTTTTAAGGAGCTTTTCATCCATTTGCCCACAGTAATTTTTCTTTCTTTTTTAAGCTTAAGCACAGGCTTTGTGAAATGTTGCTTATCAAAAGAAGTGTGACAGCAGCTTATCATCCTCAAACTAACGGCCTGGGTGAAAAGACCAATGACAACATTAAACGGTAGGTTATCTGTGTAACTACTGTAGGTCAAGAAAATTCATTTAAAATACTGTTAACCACATGCAGTATACATTCGATGTCTATATGGATGCCTCCTTGTTTTCTTTAAGATCCAAGGTACACACCACCACGAAATACTCCCCTTATTCTTTTAATGTATGGGAGAAAAGCAATGTTCCCTGCAGAGCTTCCCGTTGAAATGCCGGTGAGTGTGCTTATTGAGTCATTTCTATTCATACTAGCCTATTTCAGAAGGATTGTGCTTAAAGTAAATTTCTAGACAACGGATAATAACAGTCACTAATATTCCTAAAAATGGTAACCAATTGTGTTTTTAAAATAGCAATTCTTATGCTACCGTGGGCTTACATACATGAACATACTTTCCACAATCACTATTCCTGCAGAATCTTGTTTAAGTGATTATATAGTTTCTGATAAAAAAAAAAAATAAATTAAAAAAAAACAGAGATGAGGCCAAAAAATCTGATCTGATTGAGACAATCTGATTAGGTATTTTGCATTGTAAAATCATCCTACCTGTTTATTTTATAGTGGTAGGACAATCTAATGAGGTATTTTGCGCTGTAAAATCATCCTACCTGTTTATTTTATAGTGGTAGGACAATCTGATGATGTTCTTGGCACTGTAAATAGCCTAAACAATTGCCTTATAAGAATCTTCGGCAAGGTTACTCTGAATTATTTTACGTAGTCACAGGCGTGAAGCAGTAATCCACAGTAGGATTTTTCAATGAGGTAGGATAGATCGATAGATATACTGTAGCTATAATTTTGCACTACGGTAGGAAAATCTGACGAGGTAGGACAAATCGACAGAACACCTGTAGGATCTCATTCCAATCACAGAGATCCCCCCAACCAAAAGAATACAAGAGTTTATACAAAAGTAACATTGTCACATTACTCCATTCTCCTTTAATATGATTGGTTCATTTATGTCAAATCAGCAATCTGCCTCCCAAGATCATCAAGAAATCACAAGATCATATGGTTATTAATATTTTCACACAGACGTCTGTCTCGTCTCTGTCTATACGTGTTTACTATTACAATATTACTCAAGGTTAACATTTCTTTTCCCCATAATGCAGAAGAGACACTAACCTTAATCTGTTCATAATACCTTTTATTCTTTTACGTATGGAGGCAATGGTAACACATTAGAAACAACAGTTAATTAAACAGAATGGAAAGGAATAAAGCAAAATATATGACAGAGAAAATAAGCTAAAATTTGCCTTTATTCAGTGGTTACATTCTCTGGGATTTTAATCACACACACACTTTTTCCATGCATCTAATACACTGAATCAATCAGTTACTGTATTAAAACAAAAACAACAAACAGTGATATCTTTAAAACACAAATTATCTATTTTCTCTCATCTCAGAACAGTATGTCTTGCTGTGCGTCTGCTATGGTAATACAGTAATTTCTAAAAACAGTTATATGAACAAATAAAACAATTAGTTGTTTACCTCCATCCATTTACATTGACCATGATCATAATATACATATTTAAACATCTTAACAAATGATTAAAAAATTATCAGAACACACATGATCAGAAAACAAAAGAATTGTATTATGTATAGATACGTTTTATCCAGCGTATGTGTTCCCTCAGCCGTATGTTCCCTGAATCTTATGTTTCCTCAACCCTAACTTTGCTAGAAGTGTTGACTATCAGTCTACAAAAGCAATGCTGTCAGGTCACATATTAAGTATTTATACATTATTAGAAAAATAAATACAATTTTATATTTAATATAATTAAAAATGACTTGAAAACCACAAAAATATGATGAATTCCTTTTGAAATTTAACTCTGACATTGGCACGCCATGTCAGACAGACATCTGGCTGTGGTGATATCTGACGGTGATGACAAATTTGGCATTTCTTTTACAAAACAAAATGGAGTTCAAAAAGAAAACATTTATCCTTTTTATAGTACATGAATGATTGAACCATTCCCTGTGGACACACTGTTTTAGATGTAGTGAGAAGACAATAAGTGTCACAGACTTGAAGACAATATGTTATTTTTAAATTGAAGGGGATAATTGTGTTAAATACATTCTATTATTAATCCCCCATAACATTTGCAATTGAAAATATTTTAATTTTTAAACCTATTAGCTGTTTCAATTGCTAGACATGTTTTGACCCGTCTCAAGAATCAGTGTTAAACAAAATTATAATTTCAGACCACACATGTTCATTTTAATGTTACATAATGTACAGTGTATGTTACCATTGTGTATCTATATTACTTTGTCATTTTAATCAAACATCATGTAATCAAATATCAAGTATCATTGTTTAATTAAATATCAAATTTTAATCAATATCATAATCATAAAATCCAAATGACATCTGTTAAACAAATGCTGAGTTTTTCATGTATTATCTTGAATTCAATATAGTGCCACATAGACTCACTTTTCATGTTTATCCTTGCACTGAAGCTGAAAAAAGAAAAAAAAATATTTTGGTTTAATTTCTATAAAGTTTTTTTTTAATTAACATGTTGCTGAATTCATATTACTTCATAAAACATACTCACATGGAGTAGGGGAGTATATACATTGTGATGTCTCAGATCCTTGTCCTGAATAAGAATGAGGCAGTTAATGAACAGAGTAACAGTATAGAAACATAAAACTGTAAAAAATAAACTTTGAAAGTGCTTTTAAGTTTGTATTTATTCATACAATTATTATAATTTAATATATATTTTTTTTTTTATGTTTTTTTTTTATTATTTTTCTCGTTATCTCGACATAACGAAGTTCGTTTTTTCTCGTTATAACGACTTAATTTTCTCGTTATCTCGACATAACGAAGTTCGTTTTTTCTCGTTATAACGACTTAATTTTCTCTAAGAATTTACAAAACTGCGCCAGCAGGTGGCACTATAGACCTGAATATAACTGATGGGGGTGTTGTGTAGTGTTGTATACTAGGTACGCGGACCTTCCTCGTGATCGCTATAATTTGTGCAGTCTTGTTTATTACTGACATTTAATTAATTCATAAATGTTAAATGCTTGAATCAATATGAATATTTTGTGTATTAAGTTCCTGCTAGATGCATGAGTTTCACCAACGCATTCTGTTTCATCAATAACTGCTTATCAAAACCAAGGTTGACATCACTGTATTCTGTTTGCACCAATATATATTATATTTGTGCTTCTTTTAGGCTCATGATTAATTTAAATTTAATTTTAATTTAATGATTAGGTAATTAATAAGCGGAGATGTTCTGTTTATCTACAGTAGGACGGGATTTAACGATGTAGGCTGATGTGCTTCTTTTCCTTATTACTAATCTTTATTGTTAACCATATTGATGAGAAATGTGATGTATATGTAAAATCCATAGGCTAATTTAATTCAGTTTTGTTCTGTAATGTTGTAATGGTTTTTTTCTACACACACACACATACACTACACGTAGCTACACATGAACGCTCTTTTCAAACAGAAGCTTATAACACACATGATATCTGCCACATAATGACTACTACAAATTACAAATTATATATAATTTTATTTCATATAAAGGGAAAATTAAAAGTGAGTTTAATCCAAGCAGCTCTAATGTCGCGGTGTTGCCATTTAAACATGTTAATTACAAAAATAAAAACGTTCGTTGTACTGTCTCTGGAAAAAATCAACAGTGATTGATCAGCCTTTATTTATACAGTATTGTAGACGTTATTATTACCTAGGCGAAGCAAAATTTGCTGAAATATAGGCTACAAGTAAGAGCGCCTGCATGGCTGTCCATCAGATGCCTGTCAAAGTTGAGTTCGTTACTATAGCAACAGTAAAACTTTCATGTCGTTATAACGAGAAAACAAACTTTCGTTATGTCGAGATAACGAGAAAATTAAGTCGTTATAACGAGAAAACGAACTTTCGTTATGTCGAGATAACGAGAAAATTAAGTCGTTATAACGAGAAAACAAAAAGGAAAAAAATTATAATGGATGGCCGCTTAGAACTTCCGTATTTAAATGTTTTTTTTTTTTTTTTTTTTTTTTTTTTGAATGTTAAATGTAATGAACTGAACTAAACAGAACATTTACCAGCAGCTCCTCTCTTCCTCCAAATGATGAGTGCAGTTATGATGAGAAAAGCCACACACACAAGCACACCGAAAACTATAGAAAGACTGAAGGACCCTGAGTCAGATTCATCCACTGAAATTAGTGTGAGGAGTGAAATAAATAACAGGTCAGATACTTGACTGATTTACAGTAAATAAAGAAAATTAGTAAATACACTTGGTGAAAAAAATCAGCGACAATGACAATATACAGTAGTAACTTAAATCTAATGTCAACTTCATTGTTCAGTACAGTTTAGTTTGTTTAATTATTTATTAGTTTTTCTTTACCAAATGTAATGTCCAGTTTGTTGTCCAGACTGAGGTGCTTCATTGTGCAGTTGTATTTATGTTCCTCATGTAGCTCTTCTTCACTGATCACCAAACTCTTCCTCATCTGGTAAGTTCCGTCTCCGTTGGGCAGAATCTCTCCTCCTGTGATCAGATCTTCATCCACAGGCTGTCCATCTCTGAACAGGGTCAGGTTAATGTGACGGGGGTAAAAACCAGTGGCCAGACAGCTGATCTGAAGCCCTTGAGAGTCTGAGAGCATCTTCCTCATGAGTCTGACTCTGGGTTTCACTATAGAGAAGGACAAGAAGTGTTACTTTTGCAAAACTGTTGAGCTCATTGCATCAGTCAATATGGTAATTGTGATGCATAAATTCAGAGACACATGAATGCCCTGTCTATATTTGTTAGTTATGCACTTTTCTTTTTTTATCCTAATTATGCTGATGTTAATCAGGTTGTTTTTCTCACCTTTTCTCATCACATAGTTCTTTTGCATATTCAGGTACCTCTGCAATGTTTTAATGCAAATAGGATGATAAACATTTTCATATAGTAACTTTACATGAATCTTTTTTGCTTGGTCCCATTTTATCATCCATGGCTTTTTCATCTGGATGTCATTTTTTTCCTTGTCAAACGTGAACTCCTCCATGTTTTGTCCATTGAAAGCATCCCAGAAATAAAGTGGTCCTGGTTTATCATCGTTCAACAGTTCACATCCGGCAAGTCTCTGATGAACATGTACACCTCAAATGAAGAAAGAAATGTAGTCCTCAATGACATAGCACAACATAAAATAATTAACATAAAATTAATATACTGTTCTTTTTATGATTATTCTCTTTTTGTTTCACATCAAAATCTTTAATAATAATAATAATAATAACACATAAATGTTAATACTGTCACACCCCCATTGGACTGTGTGTTGTGGTTTCTCCCTCTTGTGCCCTTATTTGGTTATGTTCCTGTTGTTGTTGTGTCATTATTAGTTGATTATCCTCACCTGTCTGTCCTTCGTTAACTACCCTACTTTAGTTCTAGCCTGTTCAGTTCTCCCTTGTCTGGTATTGAATGCTGATGTGTACGTCTGAGTTACCCTGGTTTGTGTATGCTGTTTACCTGCTGTGGATTACCCTTCTGTGGAGTATTAAACACTGTTTATTGTAATCTTCTTCGTTTACGTGCTTCTCTCCCACATTACAACCTGACAAATACAGTGTGGTAATACTGATATTTAACACTCACCATCTGTGTGATTTAGGTGATCCTTAAGATAAACTGCCCGATTTTTCATGCCATTATACATATCAAGAAATATAACACCAACATCACTTTGCTCTTCGTCATAGTATTTTGAAGCACTGTGAAGGCGATAGACACCTTTCCATGTGGTTGAATCATAATATCCTATTTGCACATCATCCAACATCAGCACAACACTGAACTCAGGAAATGGTGTTTGTCCAACTATATATGTTGCCAAAGCCATGAGTGAGTGAGAACCTGTGGAAACATGAGGACAAGCATTTAATGGTGTCAGATTATACCATTACGCATTGTTGTGGATTCTTTACATTAAAGTGTTAAGGTAATTATAATGATATATATATATATATATTAGGACTGGGCAAGTTAACACGTTATTTTCATTAACTCATTAATTGATTAATGGCAAAAATTATTTTATCGCGTTAATGCAGTTTTATATTATTATGAGGGAAAAAAATGTCAGTGGCCAAAATTTTCATACAGACAAACCATGGGACACAGGAGGGGTGGGATGTTGACCAGCACTGGCTTGGGATGGGTGTCATCACGCATCTCAACATTAAGGGTGGGCCTAAGTCTGCAGTAGTGCAGCGCTCATTACATCATAAGTTGGAAATAAGAAGTTTCCAATAGCACATGCAGGCAGCAGAGAAGCGCTCTCGCTCAGCACAGTGGAGTGCATCGTTTTGTTACCTTTGTGGTTTATTATTTTGAGTTGTTTGGGACGCGGTAACACATGCAGCCCTCTTACAATACATTGCTTTACAGATCTATCACTTTTGCAGCTCAGAAATGTTTACGCAATCATGCTGCATGTATCAGTAGTTCTGCACCAAAATTTTTGCTGCTCAAAATGTTTAATTAATCATTGTGCAAGTGTAAAGTTCTGTGGTCTAACTCTTTATGCTTACTGCCCCCATCTTTTGCCGCTCAAAATGTTGGGGGTCAGACACACTCAGGCACAGTTAAGATTGCCTAGCGTGATACACCCTTATTCTGCACACAAGAGTCTCTACTCACCCACTCCCACACTCGCCCATCAAGTGTTGTCCAGCACTGCACTATACTGGTTTAGGTCCCACGATAGTTCAGGTCTCTACTCGGAAGGCTCCTGTTATAATGTAATGATCGAGCCTCTAGACTCTGAGCATAACTTGGTTTTCTATGACAAACTATAAAATATTTTCTATAAAAATGTTAATGCCTTGGCAGTGGCAAATAGCTTTGGTTTCATATTTAATTTGATTACATTACTTTTCACAGTATTTTAGTAATTTTTTCATTGCTGGCTTATTTTAGACATTCATGAGACCAACATCCTTGGTCCTTCACAGTATCAAGTTTTTGGCAGGTATGCAGATACATGTTTGATATGCTATAGTGACGGTAAGGCTATAGTTTCTTATAATCTCCTATTTCAACTGGAATTGTGTTGGACAATCATTTAAATTATATTTAAAAATAGTTTGGCAAAAAAACTTGACTCATTGTTTTACCTTCTCCTCTTCTCAATGACATACATAAACATGTACTGAAAAAAATAATATGCTAGATTTACTTAAAAATATAGTGCATAATTTTTGCACCCCTTTTCTAATGTAAATTTGGAATTTTAAGGAGTGTTACCTAAAAATTGTCTTGGTTAAATATTGTAAACCTCATTCCCAGGATGGGGAAATCGATACGTCATGTCAGTAACCGACGAATTGGGATCTCGCTTCGAGAGACCAATCTACTTCGAGTGTAAACTAAACGAGCCAATGCACATTGGAATGCAATTATTGCATCCAGCTGCATCTGATCACAGCGTGAGCATAAAAAGGCAGTAGGTGCAATGCATACCAGGTTTGTGCTGAGGTGCCGAGCCGGTGACCCAGCCGCTCAGAGGTGGTACAAGCAGCTGTGGCGACAGGACGTGATGTCTCCATTCCCTCCTTCAGGGAACGAGGGTTACCATACGTAACCGAGACGTTCCCTGAAGGAGGGAATGGAGACGTCACGTCGGTGACCGGCGAATTGGGATTCCCTACCAAAACACCATGGATGCTGCCCCTTCCAGTGCACTGTGCGAGCTGCCTGCGCCCCCTTTTTGGTGTAGGCTGGGGCTCGCAACAAGAAGACAACTCACAGTTGTCGTAGCACTACCCGCTCAGTGAGATTGGATAACACTGCGGAAGCTGCATCCTTCCCGAAGGAGGTCTCAGGAGCAAATATGCATATGAACATCTGTTTAGATGCATGTGGAACGTTTGTAACCCTCTTGGAAAAGGCAGAAGTCTGCCGGGGAAACACGGGTTCTGAGGCTATACTGTGGACTTTACACATATGAGATCCACTTAGGTCTCATATATAGAACCAAGCCCTCTACCAGTTCTCAAGGATTCAGCGAGTGAGGGCCTGGTGCTGGACGTTCCACCACGTCTGGCTGCCAAGAGGATGGAGGAGCTCGACAGGGTCTACAATAAGGACACTCTGGAGTAGTTTTAGCAAACCAACACTAACAGCGACTCTAAACTGGGACATCTGTTTGATTTTAGAAGTTTGGGGTGTGAAGGCTGGACACGAAGGCTATAGAATCTAGCAAATGTGTTGGGTGTCGCCCAACCTGCAGCTCTACAAATATCTGTCAGCGAGGCACCACAACCAAGCACCCAGGAGGATACAACACTCCTAGGAGAGTGAGCTCGCAACCTGAGCAGGCAGGGCACACCCTGTGCCTGATAAGCCAGAGTAATGGCATCCACAATCTCGTGGAACATCCTCTGCTTAGAGACGGCCTTCCCCTTCTGCCGGCCTCCATAACAGACAAAAGAGCTGGTCTAAGGTCCTAAAGCTTTGCGTCCAGTCTATGTAGCATCTCAGGGCTCGGACGGGACAGAGCAAAGCTAGGGAAGGGAGTAGTGGGAACCTTGGGCACATAGCCAGGCCGGGGCCTCAGGATTACCTGGGAATCAGCCGGCCCAAACTCTAGGCATGAATCTTCGACCAAAAATGTGTGCAGGTCCCTTACCCTCTTGATACAATAACAAATGTAGATTCTAGAGCGTCTAATACTTCAGTTTTATCCATCTCACCCAAAGATAAACTGCAGTGTTTTACAACTATAGGACAGGAAGAGCTAAATAAACTTATCAATACATCTAAACCAACAACATGTTTATTAGATCCTGTACCCACTAAATTACTGAAAGAGTTGTTACCTGTAGCAGAAGAACCGCTTCTCAATATTATTAACTCGTCATTTTCTTTAGGTCACGTCCCAAAACCATTTAAGCTGGCAGTTATGAAGCCTCTTATTAAGAAACCAGATCCTTTACACAAAATCTCGTAGATTACAATTTGCAACTATACAGATGTACTGTTACTTCCTCTACAGTCAAAAATCTGAGTGTTATGTTACTTCCTCTACTGTCTTTTGAAAATCATATTTCTCATGTTACAAAAACAGCATTCTTCCATCTTAGAAACATTGCCAAGCTACGAAACATGTTACCTGTTTTTGATGCAAAAAAGCTAGTTCATTCATTCATGACCTCTAGACTGGACTATTGTAATGCACTGCTAGCTGGTTGTCCTGCATCTTCAATAAACAAGCTACAGGTAGTCCAAAATGCAGTGGCTAGAGTCCTTACCAGGTCAAGAAAATATGATCATATTACCCCAATTTTACAGTATCTGCACTGGCTACCTATTAAGTTCCATATCAGTTACAAAATATTATTACTTACATATAAGGCCCTAAATGGTTTAGCTCCTGTGTACCTAACTAGTCTTCTACCACACTACAATCCATCACGCTCCCTAAGGTCACAAAACGATGGACTTTTGGTAGTACCTAGGATAGCAAAGTCCACTAAAGGAGGTAGAGCTTTTTTGCACTTGGCTCCCCAACTCTGGAATAGCCTTCCTGATAATATTCGGGGTTCAGACACACTTTCTCTGTTTAAATCTAGATTAAAAACACATCTCTTTGGCCAAGTATTCAAATAATGCATCTCATAATTTTGGAATTCAGTTATATCTGATCAAATGCGCATTATTATTCTTTAGCTTGGGTTAAACTAATTAATTTTACTTGGCTGGAACAGCAGCTACGCTAATTATGTCTCTATTTGTTTCTCTGTTTTGCCACGGGATGTAACTAGGATTTACACAAGCTCCAGTCTGGATCCAGGTCACCTGAGAAGAGATGAAGCCAACCACTCAGAGGACCTCAGATGATGCTAACCCTGAAACAACATACAGAACTACCACATTTTGCTAGAAGTTTGATTGCGTAATTGCTGTTAATAGTGTTAATCGTCTGTTTGTTTACGTCTTAAATTGATTTCTCCTAACATTTCTGCCATATGCACAGTCATCACTACGGAAGTTCTAAGCGGCCATCCATTATAATTTTTTTCCTTTTTGTTTTCTCGTTATAACGACTTATTTTTCTCGTTATCTCGACATAACGAAGTTTGTTTTTCTCGTTATAAACGACATGAAAGTTTTACTGTTGCTATAGTAAACGAACTCAACTTTGACAGGCATCTGATGGACAGCCATGCAGGCGCTCTTACTGTAGCCTATATTTCAGCAAATTTTGCTTCGCCTAGGTAATAATAACGTCTACAATACTGTATAAATAAAGGCTGATCAATCACTAATGATTTTTTCCAGAGACAGTACAACGAACGTTTTGTTTTTTGTAATTAACATGTTTAAATGGCAACACCGCGCCATTAGAGCTGCTTGGATTAAACTCACTTTTAATTTTCCCTTTATATGAAATAAAATATATATAATTTGTAATTTGTAGTAGTCATTATGTGGCAGATATCATGTGTGTTAAGCTTCTGTTTGAAAAGAGCGTTCATGTGTATGTGTAGTGTATGTGTGTGTGTGTAGAAAAAAACCATTACAACATTACAGAACAAAACTGAATTAAATTAGCCTATGGATTTTCCATATACATCACATTTCTCATCAATATGGTTAACAATAAAGATTAGTAATAAGGAAAAGAAGCACATCAGCCTACATCGTTAAATCCCGTCCTACTGTAGATAAACAGAACATCTCCGCTTATTAACTACCTAATCATTAAATTAAAATTGAATTTAAATTAATCATGAGCCTAAAAGAAGCACAAAATATAATATATATTGTTGCAAACAGAATACAGTGATGTCAACCTTGGTTTTGATAAGCAGTTTTTGATGAAACCAGAATGCGTTGGTGAAACTCATGAATCTAGCAGGAACTTAATACACAAAATATTCATATTGATTCAAGCATTTAACATTTATGAATTAATTAAATGTCAGTAATAAACAAGACTGCACAAATTATAGCAATCACGAGGAAGGTCCGCGTACAGTAAAGTGGATAGTATACAACACCCCATCAGTTATATTCAGGTCTATAGTGTCACCTGCTGGCGCAGTTTTGTAAATTCTTAGAGAAAATTAAGTCGTTATAACGAGAAAACGAACTTCGTTATGTCGAGGATAACGAGAAAATTAAGTCGTTATAACGAGGGGGAAAACGAACTTCGTTATGTCGAGATAACGAGAAAATTAAGTCGTTATAACGAGAAAACAAAAAGAAAAAAAAATATAATGCATGGCCACTTAGAACTTCCGTACATCACTGATAAGCTACTACTAAATATTGTAGAAACTTAATTTTCTGTAAAGTTCCTTTGCAATGATTTGTGTCATAAAAAGTGCTATACAAATAAACTTGAATTGAATTGACTGAATTGATGGAGGCCAGTGCAAGCAGAGTTTTCAATGAAAGAAACTTCAGCTTGACTGAGTGCAAAGGCTCAAATGGGCCCTGCTGTAGTGTTTTAAGCACTAAGACAGGTCCCAAAAGGATATGGAGGGGGGCTGTGGAGGATTTAACCTTCTGGCCCCCCTAAGGAACCTGATGACCAGGTCATGCTTACCTACCGACTTGAGGGCTCGCAAAATCAGTAGCCCGACGTCCCGGGGCTATTGTGTTTTCCATTCGGGCTACCAAAATGTATCACCACAGTGATATAATATTGGCTATGTTTACATGCACCCAAATAATCCGTTGGTAATTGGATTTACGGCTCAATCGGATTGAAAAATGTTCATATAAACACTTTAATCGATCCGAATTCAAGCAGGTCAGCACCAACCACGCATATTCCTCTGTGATGCATGCAGTCTGTTTGACCAAATCCAACTCCATACCGAGAAAAGAGATCCTCTGTGTTGGGAAGAGTTTGCACTTTTCCCAGTTGACCTGAAGACCCAACAGGCTGAGGTGCCAGGGCACCAGGTCCCTGTGCTCGCACAACTGATCACGAGACTGTGCTAGTATAAGCCAATCGTCGAGATAGTTGAGGATGCGAACACCCTGCTCTCTGAGGGGAACAAGAGCATGCCAATGTGCATTGGCTCATTTAGTATGAGTATCTCTCGAAGCGAGATCCCAATTCGTAGGTCACCGATGTGACATCAAGAGTGACTGTATGAAAGGGAACTTTAGTTGGCAATGCTTAAATATGAGTACCCCAATGAACGGTTTTGCTCAATTAGTTGGTGTAACAATATTTTAAGTAGATTTTAATAATAAATTTAAGTTATTTCTACAATAAAAGTCTTGCTTTCCCCATTATAAAATTTAAGCTAATTTAGATTGATGATTTTAAAATACCTAGGTACTGCTCAATACTTAAAATTTGTTATACATTACAATGAGAGGAAAACACAACAGACAACTGGTGAATATTAAATTACTTATTTTTTACAAATACAACTTAAAAATCTCTTTAAAAAAAAAAAAAAAAAAAAAAATTAACATTTTTGAAAAAGACAAAATATAGATTACTGAACAACAGTAAACATTCTGTAACAAATAACAGTATCAACATGCTTTTTAAATATTTGTGGTGTTGTATGGTTGTGTGTGTGTGTGTGTGTGAGTGGTATAGAGTGGAGTATGTTGTTTACATAATGTTTGTGGTGTTGTATGCTTGTGTATTTGAGTGCAGTGAAGTGCTGAGTATGTAATGTGTGGTGTTGTATGCTTGTTGACTTGCATGTGTGAGTTTTGCAATGTTCTGTGGCATTAAAAATGCATTACAGTGAATTGGTGGGTTGTGAGACAAAATTATTGAAATTATTAGAAATTTTGTCTTAATTATATAAATAATAGGTAATTCAACTTGTGCAAACTTCCAGGTCAACATCAAATAGTTTAGTCGAAACATGTTCTCTTTTTTCAGACTTAAACTTTTGCCTCAGATGATACACAAACCTGTCAAATACACACACTACTTCACTGCCTAGAGAACACTAGTGAAATTAATTCAAAACACTTACAAAAACTTCCTTTTGGGAAACAGGAATCATTTTGCTAGTCAATGTCTGTTACATTATACAACATAAATAGAGGGGTGGAGATACAGTGAAATTCAGCAATAGATCAACATGCACTGCAACACTGAACAATGCTGACAGAACCTCAACACCTTTCAAGACTATTTCTGCCTCTGAATGACTGCCATCTGGAGAGCCCCCCTTGTAGGGTGTTCTTGGGCTATTTCCCAAACAGTGTCCTATAACACAAAACAATAAAACAATAAAATGTATATTGTGCTTTTTTGGTTGTCAGGCTCAACTTTAAAACATGTATGAAGCTCACTGATGGAGAAATCCAAGCAGTCATTAACTTGACTAAATAATTCAAACAAACAAACAAAAAACTTTTAATTTTATTTATTTTAAGATTAGTCATTGTATTTTCAAATTTGCACTTTCCACTTCCTATAAAAGTAATTTCAAAGCAAACAACACAAAATTTACCATATTCACTTACCTGGTAATGTGGTAATATGCAATCAGATTATCAGTGTTCTCTGACAGGAAGACAATCAAGCTGTGATCCTGAGTACAAACAGAAATAGTAATTCATATTAATATTAAAAATAAAATGCTTGACAGTAATCACAGTGAACATCTATGATTTAAATGCTAAAATAAGTATGCAGGATTTTCAGGAAACTTCAGTAGACTATACTGTATGAATTCAGTATACACAGATTCTATTCAAAGTTGAAGTTAATCAATCAAGAGCAGTGAGTGATTTGTTTTTTTGTGTAGATTAATATTAATGAAACTGCATGGATTTAATGTGCTTACACACGTCCAGTTTTCTGTTTACCATCACTTAGGACATAAACAACAGTTTATGTAAACCTTGAGTGAATTCAACAATTTAAGAGCAATTAGCTGTGAAAATCTTGGTTCACTGTTTGCACTGTGTGACTTTGTGTGTGCGCGCGCACTGCAGTCATGCCATCTGCGCTTCGGAGAAGCATGGTCAAGCCATCTATGCTTAAAAATTTGTTGCACGTCTACATGGTGTTGCGTGATGGCCATACAGTTTCAAAACCTTTGCAAATCTTTTTTTTTGTGTGTTTTTTTAAGAGTAGTTCTGAGCGCGTATCAAACTGAAACCAGTCAATTAACCAATAATAATAGGCTAATTAAAAACACATTAAACAGACACTTATTTAATGGTATTTTATTGTTTAATTGTATGTAATGTATTAAACTTTCAATAAAACATTTGCAATCAGTCTGATACTGCTCAGTCTGATACTGCTGAGAACTCATTTATGTTCGTTGTTTATTTTGTGGTGATTAAATGTTAAATATTAGAAATATTAAATGTGTTAAAAAATGTCCTGAAAAAGAAAGAAAGAAAAAAAACAATAGCTTCTCTGATATCGCAAGCCCAAAGGGTCAGAATTACACCATACGCCATCACATGCGGCTGTAAAAAACGTGCGAAAATACATCAATGACGCCGTATCTGACGGCGTTTTAGTGTGCATGAAAAACACCATTTTTTATGTAGTTTACATTGCCATATGACAGCATAAAAAACACAGTTTTGGTTACACAGAGCGCGCGTCATTAGTATAATGAGCCACACCCACTGATTCCCACAGCCAGTAAGTTTGAACGGTTTTTACCCAATCAATGGTAAACTAAAACAGACCAGACTAATTCAGCACAGATCATTTAAGCCAAATGAATTAATAGGATATATTTATGTACAGCGTATAACTTTTTGGATATTTTCATCTCTAATAACATTAAACATATTAATTAAAGATTGCACCTCTTCATCATAGTTTAATGTAGGCTAATTGCTAAGATTTCATGTTCAGCAATTATCCTAACTTCCCTGTTGTATGTATTTAACTTATTACACAGATACATTTTACTACTGCATTAGTAAATAAATGGACACAGCTTTGAGTATTGTTTCCGAAACAAGAAAATGTCCCTAGTAAGCGAGATAGTGTTTAAAAGTTGTGCATCATATCATGTAGTAGCCTAGTTGATAGCCTGCTTGTTAAAGAGCCCGACTCCCGAACCGCACCGATCACTGGTTCGTGTTCAGCTCTTAGCAGGTCTAGCCAGCATTTCAACGTTGATATTGTGACATTGTTTAACTGCAGTACCTTTCAACATGGGTGAATACACAACTGTAAGTTCAATTAGAACCTATGGACAATCCTGTTTTGCACAGACCAAACAATCTGCCACTCACCATTATTTAATCGTACAATGTGTTTTGGTCTCACAAAAGTTGTTACTCCAGCGTGCATTCTCATGTTTAAATGTTCATTCGATATCTAGTAAAATATATGATAAAGAAAAGCTCTACTTATTTCACATAACAGCCCCTTACCTTCACAGTGGATGAGCAGTCCTCTTCTGAGATCTGGTTTTCTAAAATGGCCACCACAAATTGCGCATTTCAAAGTTAATCCAGTTTGTCACGTGGTATCTGCTTGGATCCTAAAAAGTGTTAATTTGACTAAATTTCTGAGTATTGTTGATTTTACTCAAAATAACTTTTTTTCTTTATTAAAGTAAACCATGAACTCAATATGTTACGTAACAGTTTTAAAGTATAGCTTTAAATTAAGTAATGTGCAAAACTAAATTTAAGTAAAATCTGTCTATTTTAATGAGCTATATTTACTGAGGGCAAACATAATTTTTTACAGTGTGTTTATCCAAATAATACAAATTAGCTTATAAAACCAAACAAAAAAAACAAAACTTTTTTTTTTTAAACTATATTATTATTATGGTTATTAATAGTGAATAGAGACTGTATTTGAGACTATTATTTTGTGTTATTTAATTTGTCATTAAGATTTTTCAGTTTTAGCACATGCCTCTCAAAAGGTCTGTGCATGGCTCTGGTGGTCACATGGGTTATTTTACACATTAAACTTATGTCCATGAGAAAAATATGCCACAAGGATGCGCTGTTTTATTTCAAATCAAAGCTAAATACATGAAGAAACAGTGCATCCTTGTGGCATGGATTACACAGAAGAGAATACAAAGCATACGGCGATATGGAGAGACACAGAGGAGACCGTTGACAAAGGAATTATTAAATAAATTCATCATTTTTGTTTTCTTCGCTTACAAAAAGTGTTCCCGTGCTTTCATATAACCCAGATTGCACGTCTGATGGCAGATGGAGTATTCTGAAGACGACTTTCATACCTTTTATGGACCTTGACACTGCTATTTACTTGGCAGTCAATGGGACAGTCTTAAGCCTCCAGGTTTTCATCCAAAATATCTTTTTTTCTTTTTGTCCAAAGGCTAACAGAGCTTTCACAGGTTTGGAATGACATGGGGTGTAAGTGATCAATAACAAAATTTTCATTTTGGGGTGGAGTATCCCTTTAAAGCCAGAGGCAGAGCTGATTTAACTGAATGTGGTGGCCACGGGTAGAGTCAGCTAAGCAGAGAGCAGAGACCAGATTGAGGCCAAAAGTAAAGCTGATGGAGCTGCTTGGCTAGAAGGTGGCGCAGATGAGACAGATTGCGGTCTGGGCGGAGCTGTGGATTAGCAGTGTTAATTTCATAAACGAAGACAAGGACGAAAATTTTCGTTAACGAACATTTTTTCTATGACTAAGATGAGAAGTTGACAAGTTGAACCTAATATCTGATGATAAAAAACTATGACGAAACAGGACGAGACGGGACTATAATGTTAATTGAGGACTACCGGACATTCAAAATACATCCTATAGACCAGGGGTTTTCAACCTTTTAGGACATGCATATCTAGTCTCAGTATGGCAGCCGCAGTGGATGGACAGGCTACCAAAATGTTAACTAGCGATCTGAAACAATGGCCTTAGCACCCGAAGGGGTAGGGGTAAGGTAACCAGACGTCCCATTTTCCCCGGGAGTCACAATTCGTAGTCGATTAACTTAAAGTTAGTGAAGGCGGGATAGGCGGAATCGCGCTGCTAGGAGTGCTCTCTCGCGCGCACGCTCCATTCTTCTGTTCTCATGTACAGCACGCGATCAGTTCTCAGCGCTCATATACACACACAGCACTCCAAATGTCTATCGTGTAGAGTATCTCATGTAAAGTTATGGATTAAGTGAACGTGAATAGGTGGGTGAAACTGAACATTTGTCAGTATTACATGCATGTCTTCCGTCTTAAAGGGACAGCATTCCTATTAAGTACCTATTCATGTCATTAATGTTAACCAACAAAAGATGTTAAATAAATGCACACGATAAGTAAACATACAGTATCAAAAACAAAAAAAGAGTTTAATTTGTATCTCTTTCATATTTGTCTTATTGTGCTTCTATTTCAAAAATTATAAATTATATATATTATCTATATTATATATGAACAACTATAATTTTTATAAGTTGCTCCCTTTTCACTATTGTTCAATCCTTGATTCAAATTTCTCATAAGCTTAATTGATCTGGTCTAAAGAGAGAAGAATTAAAGACTTTTTTTTTTTTTCGAAAACTACAAATAAAATAGCTACCAAAATAAATACTGGTAACTGCAGTTTGACTAAAATAATGACTAAAAGTAACAGGCACGTGCAGAGGGGGGTGCAGTGGGTGCTTGAGCACCTGCCACTTTTCTCCTTGATGCCCAACATGCCCTTTTGTCAAGGCAAATATTTAATATTCTTTTTGTAATTAAATGCCATTTTGTGAAGGTCTGCCCAATCTAACTATTAGTAAAATTAATGAACAATAATTTAGCGTAAATAAAATTATCCACATGATGATGACTTTTCACCTTACCTCATCATCCAGGACAATCCCTCGCGTTCAGACACCTTTAATGTAGCGCACTACCAGGATGCCTTCATAACGTCCGCAGCTGTCGGTAAGTGGATTTCTCAGCGGAGTGGTGTTTTTGTATAACTTATATTATATAATTAGTATTAATTTTACAAGACATAGAATTGTAAGAGAGCATGCCAGCTGTTGTTTATATTGCTGTTTGTAGCCTGTGGACGTAAGGTAAGCTGCAGCAAGGGGCTATAATATATATATATATTTTTTTCAATATTTTCCTAATGACAATTTTAAGACTACTACGAGCACATTTTCCCCATTTTTAGCACAGAATAAGGCAGTAAATATATTTTATAGTTTCTAGGCTACTAAATGATATGTCAGTCAGTACTGCATTATTCATATAGGTTATTTATTACCTGGAGATAACTCGAAAAACACACATAAACCGTATATTTTCGCAATCGTGGGTTGCCTTTTTTTCAGCTCAGCTACAACGATAGCCGGATGGTTTTGTCCGTATTAGGGATTTCACATCATAAGTAATTTCTTCTATGAGTCTGTTTTGGACTTTCTTCACGAGAGCGCCCCTTCGGGGCTTTGAGTAATGCATTAAACACTGCATATGAGGAGTGCTCCAGATATATTATTTCGCTTTCCTCCTCATTTTGGATACGAATATGGATACGGCAGGTTCATAGACTATCAATAGGGCTTGGGCGCCGCGTTGCATTCTGGGACGTTCTGCGGACGTCGGCGGCCATGTTTGATGGCGTCTGAATGTGGCGTCGTGAAATGTAAACACACAGCAAAGTCGAACGAGACGGAAACAGCGTTGGGAGAAAGAAAAAATATGTTAAAATCGACGCGAACAAGGTATGTGGGATTTACAGGATAATATACGCTAAATAGGGATGCCAGGGATCGGTATGTGGACAAAATCGGCCGACTATTACGTTTGGATCAATATGAAAATCCCAACAAAGAGTGGAGCAGCACCGACGACGCGTTGCTGCCACGCACTTTTGCATTACAGATATCTTTCGGCTACCTTGTTTGTTTTGTGAGCGCCTTCCACTTCAGAACAGTTCCGAAGCTACAAGTCATTGGAGTTCATGTGCCAGTTCACAAATGGATGGGTTAAGGAGGCTGCAGCTCATCGATCATAAAGCCGGCAAAACAGTATACAGTAATCGGACAAAGGTTAAACTGCACTCCGGCCTAGTTGCTAGTTTAGTAACCGTTAGTGCTAACAACAATGCAATCACATTTACTTTTAAACTAACTTATGTGTTTTCAAAGTTTGAGTTAGTAGCTGTCAACTCCGCCCGTTTTTTCCGGGGTTCTCATGTGGATTTGAGCTCTTTTCCCGCTGTCTTCCCGTTGTAGTATTTTCCTGTAAAATATCGTCTAGCTTAGCACTTCATCGGGACTGTTGTGCGCTGTTGCGACACAGTTGCCCTTCCAGCTAAAAAAAGATATTTTTACAAACATCGTTTTGCTTCAACGTTACTTGAAGAGCAACCTTAGCGTGATATTGGCCTTTTTAAGATAACAGCGTGGTTTGTGTGAGAGCAGGATTTCACACACCAATTAAGCAAAGTCACGTTAGACATAGCTTCACAATCTCGCTTAGGTTAATGCAGCAAACTGTTTTGTAGTACGAATTTTTTGCTGTCAGCAGAGGGACAGCAACAGAAAGATGTAGAAAATTTTCCGGTTTTTTGGGATGAGTAGCCCAGGAAATTTCCCATTATTTTTCAGTGTTTTACTTAAGCTATATAAATTAATATTCAGATATTATACCCTCACCTTGGTCTCCGTGGTCGCGCCTCCAACCAGAGAAAAGGCAGTGGCAAGTTAATCCCTTTTTTTCAAAGGGCGATTATGTGTTGCGCTATTACACCCACAATACAGCAACGGTTTACCCATGGTGAAATAGATTTTTAATTAATCAAATTAAGACACACGGCTGAGAGGGAGTATGTCTAAACACTGCGCAGTAGTCCGAGTAGCAGTAAAGGAGGCCATCAGCATGGCGGCCACGCCAAGTAATGACGTCACGACGCCCAAGCCCTATACTGTCTCCTTGAATTTAAATCTAGATTTAAATCTATAAACCTCTACGGTGAATAAAGTGTGGGGGATGAATTTACATTTCATTAAAATTAAATATTAAAAATGCAGCTAACGTAGTTCTATCTACACACAGCAGTATAAACAAAGGTTCCTGTTCTCTTTCGTTCTTGCTGTTTGATTGGGAAAAGTTTAAAGGGCATCAAGGAGTCTTGTCTTTATGTTATCTGTCTAAAAACTATTACTTTGAACTTTTTTTAGGTGGGGCGGGGGGGGGGGGGGGGGGGACAAATTTTTTTTTTATTATTACAGTATTTATTTAAAAAACGTAGAGTGCATAAAAATAATTATCACAACACTGATATTACATGCTTATACTGATTTTCTCATCCTCCGAAATATAGGCTACTTTTCAATCCTGTTTTTAGCATCATTATTCAGAACAGGATTAGAATATAATTCTATTTTAAATAAGACCAAAATATTTTTTTTTTCTAGAACAAAACAACAGTAATGTTTACAACGAAGGCAAAAACTACTACCATACCCTGTAAACTCAATAATAATAATAATAATAATACATTTTCCATTTACATTTAGTCATTTAATAGTCATTTAGTCATTTTATCCAAAGCGACTTACAAAATGAGGACAATGATAGCAATCAAAATCAACAAGAGAGCAATAATATACAAGTGTTATAATAAGTCTCAGTTAGCGTGTAACACAGTGGCACGTAGTAAGGGTTTTTAAATTATATAGTAAATAATAAGAAAACAGAATAGAAAAAGAATGGAGGTCTTTTTGCTTTTGTTAATTGTATAATAAATAAAAAGAAAACAGATAGAATACTAAAAGATTAGAAAGCTGGTGTTGTTGTTGTTTTTTTTATTATTATTTATTTTTATTTTTTTTTAATAGGCCTAATATAATTCTGTTTCCAATTCCAGAGTGGTGCAAAGAAAAATGTCTTTAACTTTTAAACTTAAAATTATCTTTTCTGTTCTGTTTCTTTTTCAAAACTGTGTCACGGCATTTGCTGTTTCAGTACAGAAGTATCTGTTTCGATACACGTCTCAGCAAGGAGCACAGCTCTATTAAAAGCCGTGCTCCATGTGCCCCTTTTATATTTTGAGCACCTGCCCCTCCAAAGGTCTCTGCACGGCCCTGCGAGGGAAAGGTGTGGCCACGGGTTGATGAAGCTAGGCGCTGCAGAAAGAAGGCTTTTTTGAAGGAAGGATACGCGATCATCGATGGGAAAAGGTTTATCCTTGATGCATATATGATAAGTTTCCATAACTTTGATTGAAAAACTAATCACATGTTTTCCAAGTTGTTGTTCTTCTGTTATTATGGGCTGTTGAATAGACTGGGAAAAAAGACTTATTGATATGATTAAATAGCCCAAGTTTTTGACTGAAACATTTGGAGGTTGGGTTGAGCCCTAATATATTTTGGACAGAATTGCTCATTCCTGCTCGTTTGTTATTTCAAGAGCGTTTTCATTAGGCACTATCTTTATTTGTTTTTTAGTGTTCAATGTCGGTTTTGTTTACTTCTTTAAATGTTAGAGGTTTGAAAAATCTTACAAAGCGCAAGGCACTTTTTTTATTTTGTAAAGATTTTTTTTTACAGGAAACACATTCGGGTACAGCAGATGAAAAATTTTGGAAACAGCAGTGGGGGGATAATGTTTTATATTTTCATGGTACCAATTATTCGGCAGGTGTTATGATACTTTGTAACAGGTTTACAGGAAATGTAATTTGTCACGTAGGAGATAAAGATGGCCACTGGCTGATTGCAGCTGTTGAAATATGCGACCAAAAAATTATTGTGCTTTCAATTTATGGATATAATAACAAAGTGAACAACAGAAGTATGTTAGAGAAACTGGGTAGGCTAGTGACAGAGTGGAAAGCTGTTCATATGACAGATAAAGTCGTTATGGGAGGTGATTTTAACATTGCTCCAAATTCTCGGTTGGATAGGCTACTGCCTAGAGGCCAACAACCTGAAAACAACGAAGTACTACACAGTTTTTGTATTGAAACTAATACTTTTGACTATTGGAGATTAAATAACCCTACATATTTGGAATATACTTGGATTAGTGCTTCAAACGGCAACCAACGGTCAAGGTTAGATTACTGGCTAATCTCACATTCAATAAGTAATAATGTTCAGAAATGTGAGATTATTACATCTCCCCTCACCGACCACTGTTTAATAAGCTTATCCTTGTTAGTAACCAAACAACCACGCTCTTCGGGCAATATATGGAAACTAAATAATAGACTTTTATCAAATTCTTTTTTTTTTGCAAACAAATAAAATTCCTCTGTCTAAAAGTAAAATAAATAAAGGGAAAATAAAGGGAAGTGGGAATGGTTTAAATTTGAAACAAAGAGGTTGGCAATTAAAATGGGGAAAAGCATGTCAAAAACAAGTAAACTAAAACAGAAAGAAATACTGAAAAGGATTAACATACTTTGTGGTAAAACTAATGCTTCAGAGGAAGAACTAACTGAGTTGAACTCCCTCCAAAAACAGTTTGATGAAATTTATTTAGAAAAAGCAAGTGGAGCCTTTGTACGATCCAGGGCTAGATGGATCGAAGAAGGTGAGATGAACACAACATATTTCTATGGCTTAGAAAAATCTAGGCAGTCTAAAAAAAGAATCTGCAAATTTAAAAAATGACATAGTCACAGAAGACCCTAGCCAAATAAATGAGGAAGTTCAACTCTTTTACTCTGACTTGTATAGCTCAAATTTCCACAAAGAGGACTGCGAATCCTTTTTTACTCTGATTAAGAGCAATATTAAAAGGATTGGGGAGAATGACAAAAAAAAAAGGTTAGAAGGCATAATAAATTAGCAAGAAATAGAAAATGCCCTGAAAAAAATGAAAAATGAGAAGTCACCTGGAATTGATGGGTTGACCTCTGAATTTTTAAAGTTTTTTGGGGAAGATATCAAAGAATTGTTATTGAATGTATTTATCGAATGTATACAAGAAGGATGTCTTACTCCAACAATGAAAACTGGTATAATAACCCTACTCCCCAAAACAAAAAAAGATATAACAAATTTAGACAATTGGAGGCCTGTTACGTTGCTCTGCAACGATTATAAGTTATTAGCGTTAATATATGCAGAGAGATTGAAAACAGTAATTAATAAAATGGTAGATGAAACTCAGTCTGCGTTTATAAAAGGTAGAAGTATACATAATAATGTGAGATTAATATTGGACATGCTGGACTATCGGTCTATTCTGGAATCGGAAAGCCTGATTTTATTTATAGACTATTTCAAAGCTTTCGATTCTATAGAACATGATTTTTTTTTATTTTCTACTTTAGAAAATTTTGGATTCGACAAAAATTTTTGTTCAGTGATCAAAATGTTCTATACTGATATTTACAGTTATGTCTCCTTAAACCCAGGGACTAACACCTAGAATTAATATAACTTGCAGAATAAGACAAGGATGTCCAAATTAGTCCCAAGTTTGTTCATTTTATGTATACAGCTACTATATCATATCTGATATTAAATCATCCAAATTTTCAGGGTATACATTTTTTTGATTACGAATTTCGCCTCAGTCAGTTTGCAGACGACACTGTCTTCTTCCTTAGGGATAAATCTATGGTTAGCAATGCATTGCAAATAATTTAAGTTTTTTCCAAAGCTTCAGGTCTTCATTTAAATATGAAAAAGTGTGAACTACTTGCGTTATATGAATGTATAGATACAGAAATAATGTTAATCTCTGTTAAAAAAGAAGTTAAATATCTTGGAGTTAAGATGGTTAAAGATGAAAAACAAAGAGAGGAAATTAATATGAAAGAAAAAATTGATCAAATACAAGTATCCTTAAAGCCACTGGCTTAGTAGAGATCTTTCCATTTTTGGGCATAACTTATTGTCCAAGGCTGAGGGTATATCCAAACTGATTTTTCCATGTCAATCTCTTTACATTGCTCCAAAAAACGTGAGGAAAATTAACTCTAGTATATATAAATTTATCTGGAGAAATAAGACCTACTATGTTAAAAAAATGTTAAGGAGTATCCCCTTAGCCGTCAAAGATCGCTGACGGCCCCAGATTATTATTGTTTCACTTTCACAGCACGTTAAACATCACTCTCTTACTTGATCTGGAGAAAACTGTGCATCAGATGAAAGTTTAAAGACTCTAGCTTCGATATTTGACCACTGTTTTGATAAAACATTGTTGCAGTGACAGTTATTTATTAGTGCAAAATAATAAATCCGTATTATGCCAAATTTTGAATAGAAATTCACCACGCATTAATATTCAGTCACGTCAGCAGTGGTTTATTTTGTGTTCACATAGACTCACTGGACAGCGTCAATAAGGGTTTATAGACCAAAGATGCATATCTCCGGAGATATATTGATATATTTACTGATGTTTACTTCATATTTCTTCTGACAGAATCATCATTTTCTATTCATTTTCCACTGATTTACGCGATCTGATGATAAATAGCCTCTCCCAGCGCTGGTCTCTGTGTGTCTCCCTCTCTGTGCTCGTGATGTGAGTCACACAGACTCTGATTCGTCCTTCGTCTTGTCAATCTTAGAGTCCCATAACAAGACAACGTCCACATCGTGTCACATGATTCTTTTCACACTTCCGTGTTGATATCGTGACCACAACAACACTGAGAAACCTCTGTAACCACAACATATCACAAACAATACAACACGCGATTACGATAGTAAAGCTTGGTATGAGATTTTCTTGAGATTTGGGGCATTTTTATAGAAAAATATTGAAAATGTACATCTGAAATGCTAACTTGTGCAGCGATGTAAAAGGCTATAAATACCATATTTTTACAACAGTAAACGACCAAATTCCACTTGTGATCGCAAAGGAAGTTATTTACAAACACTCGATCGGGATTTAAAGTGAGTTTTAAGTAAAAGTGTACTAATAATTTCATAAATTGTCTGATGTAGCTTGATGCTAACATTAGCTCTAATGCTGCTATATAACACGGTGGCATTTCTTCTTCATAATGCGTTTTTTCATAATAATTCACGTAAGGTCGTAAGATTTTTAAAATGTTTTTGTTGTATTTTTATAGTAAGGCTTTTAATAAAAGTGGGGAAAATGCATACTGGGAACTGAAGATTTGTGTCTTTGTAAAGCTTGAAATACCACAACAAAGGCTTATAATGGCGGAAATAAAAACAAAAGAATAATGATAAAAGAATAATGCGGATAATGTTGCATACCTGGTGGAGGTGTGAAAGGCTCGTTTCGTGAGAACAATAGAATCATGAATGGAGGATCGTTCAGAGCACAGAAAGCACATATGAGAGCCTTACATGTCAGTTTACAGAAGATGACAGGGGTCATAAATCAATCTGATTAGACATTCTCTAAAAACACATGTGACATGGCCTTAGAAAATATTTTATAAAATTCCACAGTTTTACAGATTATATTATGAAATCTCCAAATGAAGCATTGGTAGGCTTGTGGCTTTAGCTACACTATGTTTCTAAACACATATCCTACATCAACATTATTTTTAAAATACATTAAAAAATATGTTTTTATCATATTTTTATTTTTGTTTTTATGTTTTGAGTTTTTATATCTCTATTATCATAACAGTCTGAAGTAATTCTGATTCCGAAATTAACAGTAAACTTTGAAGTGTCAGCTTTGTGAACATATGTGTGATTATGTATCTAATCAGAAAGAATCATGAGCAGAAACCTTTTTATTTTGGGTATGTCATTTCTGTCTCTATGCTGAAAATGGGGGGTGTCTAGTAAGGGGTTATTTTGGGTATGTCATTTCTGTCTCTATGCTGAAAATGGGGGGGGCAATGTTAGGAACAATTTAAACTAAAGTGGTTTGAAGAGTGTTCTATGAAGCCGGAATTCAATATGGTTTCACATTCCAAAAAGAAATATCCCCAAAAAATTTGCAAGAGGTTCAGTGGGTTAAACTTTCTTTTGAAATGTGACTTTGAAATTTCTAAAATACCTTTTAAATTATCTGAGTTTCATAAACAAGTTTTTCATCATTGGAAGATGGTCTTTGTTCAACCAGCTTTGGTTTGACCAAGGCATTATCTTTGTTCATGACATTTTAGATATAAATGGTGAAATCTTACAGTTAAAAGATTTAAAAAACAAATTTAATAATATTCAATGTTCTCTTAAAGAGTATAAGGAAATCTGTAAATCTATCCCAGTGAATTTGATACAGCTGATAAAAAACACAATTAGTTTTTCTAATGTCCAAATCAAACTTCCAGACTTAACGATAGGAGAATAAAACATTACGGACAAAAAATGTGACAACAAATATTTAAATAAAGCTTTCAAAGGATATATATATCATGATTATGATAGGAAGCATATAAACTTAAAATATTAGATAATCCAACAATTGCAGAAAAACATTCGAAATTTATAAAATGGCCAATTGCACCCAAAGTAAAAGAAATGCTATTTAAAATTCTTAACAACTACTATCCATCTGCGGAGACACTGAGGGGTAGATTTGGTTTTGAAGTTGACCCTTGCGACTTTTGTCATGAACGAACTGAGCATTTATTCTTCCTTTGCTCAGTTAGTAGGAAGTTTTGGCAAGATGTCCATAGCTGGTTAAATAATAAAATTAGTGAACTTGAACAATTTACAATAGAATATATTCTTATTTATAATTCTAAACTGACAAGGGTTCTTTCACTTTTGATTAACCTTATCATCATTATAGGTAAATACCACATTCACAAAAATAAATGGAAAAAACAATTGCCAAACGTAAACTGTTTTAAAAATGAATTTCGTATGTTATTATCATTCTTGAACCTTGTAAAAAATTCTAAACAAACTGTAGAAGCTATTTGTTATGCTGCTGAAATGTTTTTGATCCTGTAACACATATTTATTTTGAGAACAATGCCTTATTTTATTTATTTATTTATTTATTTATTTATTTTTTCATTGTCAAATCTGCACTTTGTTGATGCCTTGCCTGTTTTTCTTATGCTGTTGTCTCCACGAGAGTTTGTAATAAACATTAATAATAATAATAATAATAATAATAAATTACAATAAAAAAAATAAGTCATTACACTTAAATCAAATCAAGATATGTACTTGTATCTGTAAATATAAAGCCGCAAAAGTCGATTTAAATATGAATCCTGCATGTTTAGCCTGTCTCTGTTAATGGTGCAGACGTGCGGTTTCATTTCTTACACACACACACACACACACGCACTGAAGCGCACGTGAAGCTCGCAGTGATTTCAGCATCTGCCATCTAATTGAGGACGTATTCAGGATTGATATGTGAGTAACTTCTTTGGGATTTTACCGTTTGATTTGAGTAAAACTAGCATCACATACACAGAACTGTGAAGGTATTTATGGCAACCCGTCAAAATAAAAGTCCGATTTGAAATAACAACAATGCGCCTATTATTTTTTCAGTAGAATGTAAATAGCCTACTACTACAACTAAAATGAAACAAACATTATTTTTAAGTAATAATCACTCAACATCTCTTCCATGTTTTAATTTTAATAATAAATCCCCTTTGTTTGCCAAAAAATAAAGTTTGCTTAATTGTCAATAATTAAATGATAAATGATGAAATTAATGTTTTATGTCTTCATTTGATAACCAGAAAAAAATTAAATAAAGAACACAGAATTTCTGAGGGAAAATAATTCATAAGGCTACTTTGAGAAAAAAATAAAATTAATAGATTAAGTTGTTTTATGCATTCAAATAGTTAGACATGCTAAAACACATAATTTGGTAACAATAAAAATTATAAATAATATGGTGAGAAAAAATAAAACATTTCATTGGGCCCTAAACATAATTTTTATTAAACTTTTAATAAATTGATGTGAAAATGTATAAGTTTCATGATTTCAATTAATTAGACATGCTTTTTAATTAATACAATTTTATTTAATGATTAAAAAGGAGCTGAGAAAAATTAAACGAAAAAAAAAACTTTAAACTGCTACTTTAAAGGGATATTTGTAGGGGTGTGATCATAGACCGTAAAAGAAATGGACACAGCGACCCCGTTGAATTCAACGGAGACAAGTGAAGTCAATTAGAAGCACACACTTCCTGGGGGTCGAGCGTACTGCGCAGACTCAAACTCAGCTTGATGACATAAATGTGACGTGAGCAACCTGTCTGACAATTGTAATTCTTCTAATCGCTGTGCAAAGAGAGAAATCTGAATCACCCACCAAATCTTGCAGACGTTGTTGAATAATGTTGTCCCGTTGCTTTTATGGACTGTCTATGGGCTTCTCCCTTGACTTCATGCCTCCACGTCCCCCCGATAGCCTCATAGACAGTAAAAGATTGCCTGCGAGCTTCTTCTCCTGTCCATGCGGTAATTTCTCTACTGTGCGACAGAGAGTCGCAGGTTATGACTCAATCGTTAGCCTATTTTTACAAAAACTGCTTCTACATGGCCATAACGTAAGATAGAAGGTAATGGGGCCTTTTATACATCTTCGTGTTTCTTTAGAAATAATTAATGGACAAATGGAGTCTTTAAACACCTCAGATGTAAAGTTATTCGCTGTCAAAGTGACGCCAAAATGAATGGGAGTCAATGGAATGCTAACAGCAGGTGGGGGTCCGCTAACCAATGGCAGCGCCTGGGGAAGCTTCAATAAAATATGAAACCCTGCCCCTGGCGGCGCCTGGGGAAGCTTCAATAAAATATGAAGCCATCCTGCATGTTCAGCCTGTCTTTGTTAATGAATGACGCAGACGCGCGGTTCACACACACACACACACACACTCTGATGCGCGTGATGCTCGCGGTGATTTCAGCGTCTGCCAACCCACTAAATGAGGACGTAAACACATGAACAACATCTCCAGAACTGCTTTGAGAGTCACTTCATGAGCATTTTACCGTTTGATTTGAGTAAAACTAGCGGCATATCACAGACACAGAACTGTAAAGGTATTCACGGCAATCTGTCAAAATAAAAGTCCGGTTTGAAATAACGACAATAGAATGTACACAGCCTACTACTACTACTATTACTACTACTAAAATGAAACAAACATTATTTTAAAGGAATAATCACACAACATTTCTTCGATGTTTTAATTTTAATAGTAAATCCCCTTTGTTTGGCAAAAAATTAAGTTTGCTTAATTTTTAATAATTAAATGATAAATTATGAATGTTTTATGCCTTCAATTGATAACCAGAAAAATTGTAAATACACAACACAGATTTTCTGAGGGGGAAAAAAATCATAAGGCTACTTTAAGAAAAAATAAAATTAATAAATTAAGTTGTTTTATGCATTCAAATTGTTAGACATGCTAAAACATATAGTTTGGTAACAATAAAAAATATAAATAGGTGAGAAAAAATAAAACATTTCATAGGGTCCTAAACATGTAATTTTTGCTAAACTTTTAATAAATTGATGTGAAAATGTATATACTATTGAAAAGAAGTTATACTAAGTTAAACTTATATTTTTTTTATTAAAGTGGAAATCAGTTTACTAAATAATAAACTTGACTGACTGCTACTTTAAAAGGATATTTATGTTGTTTATTATTTATTTTTATGTATACTATATAATTGTGTGCAATTACTTGCCTGTCAGTTGAGTTTGTGGGCAAACCTTTTACACTGTTTACATGTTGTTTTATACCTGCATAACCTGCATAAAATGTATTAAATTTGTTAAAATAAGTACAATTTGATTTCAAAATGCACCTACATGTTTTTGCATTTTGTGTTTTTCAGTTGAATAAAAGACAATTTTCCCTATATATTTCATAATTGAGGATTTCTTTAAAAAAGTCTAAAAATCTCGTCTCGTCTTGTTCTCGTGAACCCAGTCTTGTGTCTCGTCTCGTCTCGTGGGATAAGTGTCTCGTCACACCCCTAGATATTTGTGTAGTTTATTATTTATTTTTATGTATACTATATAATTTTGTGCAATGACTTGCCTGTCAGTTGAGTTTGTGGCAAAAACCTTTTGCAGTGTTTACATGTTGTTTATACCTGCATAAAATTTATTAAAATAGATGTTTAATTTCATAAAGTACAATTTGATTTATTTTGGAAACTTACCTGGTCTGGAGCAGGCTAACTGTCAGGCTAAACTTAGGTCCTCTAACACTAACCAATAGGAACGCAATGATATTACGGCGCTGACTCTCTCACATACAATTATTTGACATTATAAGTGACATTATAAGTCCAAAAATAAAAGTATACAAAAAATGTACCTTAAATCAAATAAATAAAAAAATATAAAGCTAAAAACCGACTGTTATTTTTTGTATGTATTGTGCCCAAGATGACTTTGTTTTAAGATATTTGAAACCATTTTAACATGCTGCTACATGCGCCTTCAGTTGAT
The DNA here is from genome assembly GCF_018340385.1 of Cyprinus carpio. Lineage (NCBI taxonomy): Eukaryota > Metazoa > Chordata > Actinopteri > Cypriniformes > Cyprinidae > Cyprinus > Cyprinus carpio. The sequence goes on along the minus strand of NC_056604.1, from coordinate 17,660,816 downwards.
CAGCAGTTCTAGCTATGCAGCCTTTCTCTCTGGTTTTATGACAGCTGTACTTTATGGTTATTATTAGAACATTAAAATATTACAATATAAAACTGGTCTTTAAAGCATTAAAAACACTAAATTAAAAGTTAAAATCACTTAATTAAAAATTTAAATAAATAATATAAATATATTTTTTTATATTTTATATGATGAGAGGAATCGACATTAAAGGTGCTGTATGTAAGATTTTGACTACTAAAGCATAAAAATATGTTTGCAGATATTTAAGAAACATGCTAAGTTAACATACTTGTTTATCTGAAAAACAATGCTACAGTCAGTTATTCTCCTTTGAAAATGTGCGTTCCGAATGTCGGTATTAGTTTTGGTTTGTGAAACCCGCCCACTGCCAGTTTACCCAATTGTATTTCAGCACCACGGGTTGCAAGTTGGTGGAAAACACATTTCATTTCATTCATTGCCAAGTGCGCTCGTTCCTGCTTGTGTAGTCAATCTGGCAACCTGCGTGTGTCACGGTTCATGAATGCGCCGTCTCCTGCTGGTTTGTTGTGACGTGTGTGTCCAGTCTGCGGAGGAGGGGCCGGGTGAAAAAGCCCTCTCCAATATTTTGAATTTGGACTGCAATACCTAGTTCACATTCACATTTAATGTACAACAACAAATATTTTAGCAGAATGCATATTTTATTGAGAATTATTGCTCTATTATTCTATTGAGTTCCATCTGTTTAGCGTGCATGTGCTCAGCAGCGCTTACTCGCGTAAGTCTCGTCCACTCCTGACAGCAAAATTGATATATCTGCATGACTTTCTAACATTTACAGATGAAAAATATACCTGTGACATGTCAGTTATGCACTGAGGAAAACACAATGTCTCAAATGCAGTAAAACGGCACAAATATTCCTGTTTGCCATGGTGAATCGATTTGATCCATGATCGACATTAAGGGCTGCTGCTCAAAAGAATAGGGCCTTGCCTGCTAACAGCCAAATTATCCTTACTCATTGAACCTGGATCGAATTAGTGAGATTGCCTGAACTTAAACTGTCATTTATGAAACCGCTTTAGTCTCGATTGGTTTGTTAGGTTATTTCAAGTCAGGTTTTGTACTTTAATCCCCGCTTTTCTTAGCATCTTTTATGAAACAGCCCCCAAGTTAGTTTCCCAGCATAAGTTGCCACAGTGACTGAGCTTGAGCTATGGTAATTTTGCTTTATGGAACCAAATCAAGTGAAAATAAGTCAGACTAACTGAAATAAGCCTGGCTTAGGCCTATTTGGTAAACCTGTTTTATGAAACAGCCCCCAGGTTAGTTTCCCAGCATAAGTTGCCACAGTGACTGAGTTTGAGCTGTGGTAATTTTGCTTCATGAAACCAAATCAAGTAAAAATAAGTAATACTAACTGAAATAAGCCTGTCTTGTTTTATGAAACAGCCCCCAGGGGCTCGTTCTTCGTACGTCGTTTATTACATCCGAGATGTAGCCTAATGTCACATCCAAGATGATATCATCGCGCTAATCTGGATCTGGCTAATCCGGTTCTTTGAACGCAACTATTGTTGAAGATTAGTATTGCTGGATTGAGTTATCTGAGATAATTGCGCGTTCATGGGTTGGTTTAAAAGGGGTTATGTATCGATACTCAAAACCACGATCAGCAATGCAGCGATTGGCTGGTGGCAAGACGGCAACCTAATGACATCATATAATTAAAAAAGACACCTGACGAAAAAACTTGACAAATTGACATCGCTTTTATAAGGAAACAGCCAAGCGAACAAAAATTAATGTTATAATAGATAAATTAAATGTGCACTGTTGTTATTTTATTTTAATTTACATGATTCCCAATTATTTATATTCACGATTTCTAATATTTGTACAGACTTTACATTTTTATTTTAATGTAACGTAGTAATTAGCAATTCATGTAATTTTATATTTGAACAGATTTGTTACGTGACAGCATTAATTAAAGTTTCTTAAGGGTCGAGATCATGTTATCTGCATCTCCTGCGCTCCGCCACTCCCATAATAGCTGTCATCACTCAAATTAATGCACTACTCTACATTATCTGTATAGCATGTGTGTAAGACTCTAATACAATTATGAAGTAATTATTTTATGACAAATACATTTTTCAGTGAGTAGAACTGGCTTTGTTAAAGACTACATAACGTTATTATATTATCTTTAAATTAATTTTTTAATTATTACTATTGTAAATTATTGTCCCTGGATCAGAAGGATGCTCTTCTAATAAGCAGTGGTAGCGGACAGATTTTAAGTATCAATTCTGCTTAAAAAGATGCAATCTAATCCTGTTTACAAGAAATAAGCCCAGATGTTTCGAAACACTGATCCGAAGCGTGATTCAAAATGCCCATGTCACATGAATATGGCTAATGAAGCCTCGAAGTGTTTCACAAGTGTTTCGACAGGTGGCATGGTCCACCGAATCCGTGTTTGATTGACAGGGCTGGGTACAGACCACACAATCAAACATCTGTATAAAAGTGAAGTCAACACATCTTGACCTCGTGGGTTTTTGTGAGAGGAGTTTGATTTTGAGATAGCGGATATTTGGTGATATAGTGACATTTATAGTGCGATTTGTTTAGTTATATTTAGGCTTACATTTAAATTTACACATTGACTGATAGGCTAGAGATATAGACAGATAGATTAATAGATAGATACATATATAGATACATAGATAGCCTATATTAATATAGATAGATTAAAATAGATAGATAGATCAATAAAAATGGAGGCTCCTCAGAAGAGATGCCGTACATCTGTGGTGTGGGAGCATTTCCATTGGAAACCCCAAATAAAGTGAGATGTATGTATTGTGATCGTCAGCTAGCTTACTGCAACAATACATCATCCATGATGCGCCATTTGAGGAGCACTCAAAGACGATGGTAGCATTCCCCATGTGCCTAGGCCTGCTACTGACATTGCTGGGCCATCTAAGCAAGGTATGTATTGTTTGAATTATAATTATAATTGAAATATAATAACCCTGTGTCAACCTAAGCCCCACAACCTAATGTCCCAATCACAACTGCCAATCATGTTAAAAACAGCTTCAATGGTGAAATAATATAATATGTTGTCAATATAATATACTATTGTGTGAATATACATTTTATAGGTCTACATATGAGTACCCAATCTACACCCAGTGAAGACATAATTTTGGTTTTCCTAATTGTTGTAGTTCTACATTTCATTTGATTTTTCTCTGCACACTGAGCACAAACGTTCATAACATAACTTTGTTTATGAAGGTTTCCAAATAATGAACCAGTAGGCTACAGTTTTAGTCTATGTTAATGTTATGTAATCTGATTCATATAATATATACTTCATATATGCCGTCAGTGTAGGATGTTGTTACTAATTGCTGTTTTCATCTTCATGTCCACATCAGGCCATCATCACCATCAACATCAACACCAGTAGAAACACAGGACAGTTTATGGGAACTTTTTGATAATCGTATCCGTGAAACCAGATGATACACAAATGCTACAGCTGATGGGAAGCCACATGTGGAAGTGAAAAAAATCCCTCCATGATGCGTTTTTGAACAGAACTCATAATCCCCTAATTTACTGGAAAGAGAGAGCAGTAATCTTTCCTCATTTGTATGTCCTTGCTAAAAAAAAATATCTTTGCATGCCAGCAACAAGTGTCCCTTGTGAGTAGAATTTTTCAAAGGCTGGAGAAATTATCTGTAAAAAAAAAAAAAAAAAAAAAAAAAAAAGAAGTCCTTCCACAGCAGAGAAATTAATATTTTTGAATAAAAATCTCAAAAAAAAAAAAAAAAGTGAGACATTGTAGCTTGATTTATTTTATTAATATTCATTTTTCATGACCAAAATAACATTATGTACAGTGAGAACCCTACAGGTTACAAGCTTCACATATTAGAAAAATACAATAATAAAAACACATTTTTTAATGGCTCCTTGTCAAGGTTGTTTCAGATCAACACCTGCAAGTGACCACTAGGTGTAACCGTTGAGACGGGTGTCGGATTGATTCAAAGCTTCGACACAATATGGCACATTTGCTTCAACTGTTTCATTGCTTCACGAAGCCTCGATCTGCCCACCACTAGGTTTACGGACCTGTTGCTAAGACAACAACTCCAGGGGTGTATTCCAGAAAGCAGGGTTAACTTACCGTGAACTAAACCCTGAACTCTCGGTTGATTAACCCCAAACCTTGCTTACTCGAGGTATGTTGTTCCAAAAATGCGTCCGGTAGTAAGTTCATTCAACTCAGATTATGTTCCTGGTTAAGACTCAAGACATTCTCAACAGAGCGACGAATCGACGAGTCACTATGGAAACGGACGCTAAGAAAAAGCGCGCCAAGCTGTTTCTTTCTTCTTCTTTTGTTCAGTAGTTGTTTACATGCTTAGTGCATATCGCCACCTAATTGATGACCGTGATTTTTTTTCCATGTAATCTTTAATCCTTGAGAATGTGAATTATATTTTTGTTTTATGCTAATTATATATTAAGTCATATCAGATATGTATTTTGATTTAGAATTTAGACATTTATAGAAAATCCATGTGTGAGATAATATAACATGTAATAAATAAAATAAATATTTATAAGTTAAACATTACCTTGTCATAGTGTTTTATAATTTATACAGATAACTCATATATGGCAAGAAAAGAAATAATCATATTAGAATAATGTTACCTTATTTATTACTTATATTAGTGCTTCATAAATATATATATATATATATATAATGCGGTGCGCTATCTGTCACGCCCACAGAAGGCTCGCTGAACTGAACTAACCCTGGAGAGTGAGTTGCTATGACTACTAACATACCCCGAAAGTTACCTCCATTTTTGGAACCGAAAGTTGAGGTTATCCACTTACTTACTCTTAAACATACCCGGGTATGTCACATAACCTGCTTTCTGGAATACCCCCCAGGATGAGCTTCGAAGAACAAAACTATCCAAGATCAAGGCAAATCATCAACAATCAAATCCAGCAAACTGAGTTAGCAACGTACGAAGAACGGGACCCAGGGCTTAATATACACAAACACCAAACAGGTGTTTAGGACCAAACAGGAAATGGAACACAGCTGAACCAGGTAGACGCTAATGAAAACACAGCATGATGGGAAATATAGTCCATGACCAGAACAACAGACAAGACACAAAACAAAGGAACGCCCTCTAAAGCCTCACAGAAAGTGCAGGCATCCGGACGTGACATATAATCTAATGGTGTTTGGCCAGTCGTCAACCTAACCACAGGCTCTACTCTTCTGCACAATCCCACAAATTTGCACATACAGAAACCCTTCTAAATTTAAAAATAATATTAACATTAATAAAAATAATAACATTAAACACTAACAGATTTCCCAATATATTAATATTGAGCTAAAACTGAAATAACATTTCATTTTGTTTACTCTTCTTTAACAGTCAGAAACAAAGCATGTTGGGAACAACAAATCAGGTTTAACTCATTCCGTGAATGTGTATGTAAAATTAATTTACACATACATATACACATGCGTGTCGCTATGTAAAATTAATTTACACATACATATACACATTTGCAAAAATTCTATAATATCCAAAGTACATATTCTAGTAATTGTTTAGTTAATTATTATATTAAAACAAACACTATTTTGGTAGTGACATGAAAATACGGGACATTTTTACATAAAGTTTCATGGTTTACAATAATAATAATAATAATAAAATAAATATGTTTTTGAACTTGACTTTTAAAAAAATAAAAATAAAAAATATATTTTATATATATATATATATATATATATATATATATATATATATATATATATATATATATATATATTATATTATATTTTAATATAATAATATTTAGGGGTTTGGGTTCAGGACAACCACCTCCTAGTCTCAGCCTCAGACATCACGCCCACGGACTGCTGGCTGAATGTCTAATGCATATGGCACACAAAAGTGGAAACACTTCAGGAGTTTTGAAGTCGTTATCAGATTGGTTAAATAATACAGGATTTCCGGGAGATGTGTGTGTCACATTCTTTAACGTTCTTGCTGGAAACAATGATGCCGTGATGCCAAACCCCTCACGAAAGTAGAAAGATGTCGTGTTTACAACTGTGATGAGGAGCACTTATCAGGGTCAACTAAATGCTGGATTTTCAAAAGCATGTGAAATATTTAAAGTTAGCAGCATAGAATCTTTAAAATACATCCAAGAATTTTACACACCGGTCTGTTATGGTGGCGACATTTCCACACCCCGAAACGTGACGCTGAACAAAACGAACTGTGATTGGTTGTTTGGAATGTCGGTCAAATGGCCTCATGGACAGGCCTTGGATAAGGAAAGCTGCCATGGATTCCAGACAGTCAGCCGTCAGTCTGTTATAATTAGTCTATTATTATAATATTTCTATTAGGGATGCAACGATACCATTTTTTCAGGACCGATCTGATACCAAAATTTCTGGTATCGGCTGATTCCGATACGATACCAGCGCAGTTCTTTTTTTAAATCAATGTAGAATTTCTATACTTCTGTATGTTGACCTGATCATCACTCTTGTGTGTGTGTTAAACACAATCTGCTAAATATAGACAACTTCATTTTAATGAAAAATAACAAAAGGAAGAATATATAATCATAATCTATGACAAAAAATACTAATATAAACTAGGTTAGTGGATAATTCAGCAGCAAAAGTTATTCCAGAAAAATCATGGTACACAAATATTTTAATAAAAACATTAAACTAAACTAAATATTTTATGAAACAACATTATTTAGTGGGAAACAAATAAAAGTTAATAAGTGTAGGACTAAATCTGGTAAAATGTTACACATTGCTCGTTGTATTGTTGTAAAGTACAAAAAACAAATAGCCTAAATGTATTTTTACAGAAGCGTGACTTGTATATATATATATATATTAAATGCATAGCACAGTAATGAAAAGAGCACCATATAGAACAGAACTAAAAAGACTAAAGGCAAAAGTATGATACAAAAGGGTATGGCTCCAATACAGAGTGGCACAGATCACTAATGCGCATCCTGTGCGCAGAATGATGCGCTTGAAGCAACACGGAGTCACAGCGTGCAGCGCTCTACATAAAAAAGGGAAGAGATATTGATGTATTATATCTGTGCTATGTTTTATTGAGCCTTTTCTTTTACCAGTTTTAAATCTCAGGTATTGTGCGCAGTTCGAATGCTGAATGGAGGATGACAGACAGCAGGCCGCGGGTCGAGAACCACTGGTATAGACCTTCACACAATATCAGATTTAGATCGGTCTCATCTGACCAAAACCCGATACGGCAGAAAATGGCAGTATCGGAGCCCATTCTGATATTGATACCGGGATCAATGCATCCCTAATTTGTATACATCAATATATAGTCGTAGGCGGCCCATGGACAAGTGGTTGTTCGGCTCCTTACCCAGGGCAGAGAAGAAGTCCGGCAGCCCTTTTTAGGACAGCACTGCTCACCCTTGATAAGGGAGGGGCCTAGAAAAGGTGGCCCAAACATTGCCTGCCCTACATATAATAGGCCAGAAAACTGCAGTTAGCAGATCATTCATCAAGCGGTTGAAACTAGAACAAAAACTGAATTTAAAAAAAGAAGCTCCTACTGGGAGCATGGAATGTCAGAACACTTTTGGACAGAGTAGATTCGGCAAGACCAGAAAGGAGAACGGCACTCGTTGCAAAAGAGCTCGCATGTTACAACATTGACATAGCAGCCCTCAGTGAAACACGCCTTCCTGATGAAGGATCTCTCACAGAATTTACCAGTGGATATACATTCTTATGTAGGATCCATGGTGTTGGATTGGCCATCAAGACCAGCCTGTTAAAGAACATTTCTGACCTCCCTGTGGGAATCAACGAGAGGCTTATAAAGATCCGCATACCTCTCAACTACAAGTGGTATGCGACCGTCATCAGCGCATACGACAGAGGAGACAATTGAGTATTTTTATTCTGACCTCAGTTCCACTCTGTGTTTGGTACCAGCCAGTGATAAATTGATCCTGTTAGGAGATTTCAATGCTTGCATCGGCCAAGATCACACCAGATGGAAAGGAGTGCTTGGGAAGAATGGAGTAGGAAAGACGAACAGCAGTGGCCTACTTCTTCTCAGCAAATGTGCAGAGTCTTAGCTCCTCATCACGAACACTATATTCAGGATGGCAAATAAGTACAAGACAACTTGGATGCATCCCAGATCAAAGCAATGGCACATTGAGGGCCATGAGGGGAGCAGAATGCTGGACGAACCACAGGCTAGTTAGAGCCATACTCCAGGTGCACATCGTCCCTGACCACCCAAGGCGTACTAAGGTCATACGGACAACATTCAACATCGTCAGACTCCAAGATCCTTCCTACCTTCACAAGTTTCAGTCCATGCTGGATGAGAAGCTGTATGCCAATGGACCACTAACTGGAAATCCAACTGAGAAATGGAACCAGTTCAGGGACATTGTGATGGAGACAGCCAAGGAGGTGCTACGCCTCAAGGAACGCACTCATCAGGACTGGTTTGATGAAAATCAAAGTGCCATTGGAGACCTGTTGGGTATGAAGAACATAGCATTCCTGCAGTGGCAGAAAGACCCAAGGTCCGCATCCAAAAAGGCCCAGGCACAGCGAGAAATCAGGAAGATGAAAGGTCAGTGGTGGGAGAAGATGGCGGAAGAAATACAACACTATGCCGACACAAACAATGCCAGGCAGTTCTTTGGCTCTCTCAAGGCAGTCTATGATCCCTCAAAATCTGGTTCTGCCCTTTTACTTTCTGCAGATGGCACCACACTCATCAAAGACAAACAGGGCATCAACAACAGATGGAGAGAACATTTCAGCCAACTGCTCAATCTCGCATCTGCAGTCAACCAGTCAGCCCTCGACCAGATCCCCCAAAATCCCACTCTTGAGCAGCTGGATGACCCCCACCCTTAGTTGAGGTTCAGAGGGCCATCAAGCAAATGAGCTCTGGCAAGGCAACCGGTAAAGATGGTATCCCTGCAGAGTTGTACAAGGCACTCCAGGCTTTCCATGAAGTTCTGACTAACATCTGGGAAGGGGAAGATATGCCCTTGCAGCTCTGTGATGCCATAATAGTTGCCCTGTACAAGAACAAAGGCACACAAGCAGATTGCGGCAACTACAGAGGTATCTCTCTACTCTCAATCGCAGGCAAGATCCTTGCAAGCATTATGCTCAAAAGACTACTGACATCAGTCTATAAACAGAACTTGCCTGAGTCACAGTGTGGCTTCTGCCCAGATCGCAGCACCATCGATGTGGTCTTCACTGTGAGACAGGTGCAGGAGAAGTGCCTTGAACAGAACATGAACCTCTATATGGTCTTCATCGATCTGACCAAGGCATTCAACACGGTCAACAGAGATGCCCTGTGGGTCATACTCAGAAAATTCGGCTGCCCAGCAAAGTTCACCAAACTGATCCAGCTGTTTAACACCAACATGACAGGAGAAGTCTTGTCAGGTGGAGAGCCATCCGATCAATTCAGCATCTCCAATGGCATGAAGCAAGGCTGTGTACTCGCTCCAGTGCTCTTCAATCTGTTCTTCACCCAAGTGCTGCTACATGCTGTAGGAGACCTGAAACTGGGCGTGTACATAAGGTACCGTCTCGACAGCTCACTGTTCGACTTTCGCTGCCTGGCCACCAAAACAAAGACATTGGCGAGGCTCTTCACAGAAGCTCTCTTTGCAGACGACTGTGCTTTCATGGCACATCAAGAGAATCATCTATGGACCATCGTAGACAGATTCTCTACAGCAACAAAGCTGTTTAGCTTAACTATCAGCCTCAGCAAGACAAAAGTTTTATACCAGCCTGCACCAGGAAGAGAAGCAGACCAGCCATGCATCACCATCGATGGCACCCACCTCTCAAATGTTACCACCTTCAAGTACCTGGGTAGCACAATCTCCAGCGACGGATCCCTGGACCAGGAGATCAATACCAGAGTCCAAAAGGCCAGTCAAGCTCTCGGGAGACTGCGCTCCAAAGTTCTACAACACAGTGGCATTCGCCTCTCAACAAAGCTCAAAGTATACAGAGCAGTGGTCCTCACCTCACTTCTGTATGGCTGCGAAACATGGACGCTCTACCAGAGATGTATTAAATAGCTGGAGCAGTTCCACCATCGCTCCCTCCGGTCAATCATGAAGATCCGCTGGCAGGACAAAGTCACCAATCACTTCTGTATGGCTGCGAAACATGCACAACAAGCATTGAATCTATGATTCTGAAAATGCAGCTCTGATGGTCTGGCCATGTCATCCGTATGGACCCTCAGAGGATGCCAAAGCAGGTGTTCTTGGGCCAATGGGCCAACCTGAACCCAAAGCAGCTGGAGCTCTCTGCCTCTGACAGAGCCAGTTGGCTTGCCCGAATTTATATAGCAGCTACCACATTTGAAGAGGATCGTCACCATCATTTTGCAGCTGCAAGAGAACGCAGACACAGAGCTGACGCTGCTCCTGCTCCAACTACTGGTGAATCTTGTCCCCTCTGTGCTTCTGCCTTTGGGCTTTGAAGCCACTTGAGGCTTCACAGATGACTGCACAAAGACTTTATCGTCATTCTCGACTTCCGAGAGACTACCACCCCTTGGTGTGAACAGGCCTTTGATTGTTTTAATGAGATTCTCAAATGACAACTTTTTTATTGTTGTTATAGATAAAAAGCATGTAGCCTAAAATATGTGTTTGCAATTGTTTTAACATAATTCAAAAGTATTTTAAGCCACATACTGTTAGTTTTTAAATAATTATTTCTCTTTACCTTTTTTTCTACCTCATCTGTCCATTTGTTACTTTCACTAAGGTAAATTTACTTTATTAAATGAAAATGGCAAATTGAGAAATGAGTTCTAAACATATTGCAAGAGAATGTTACTACACACTTTTTTGTAATATCATTAAACTCAAATGACATATCAAATGACATACCTGCTTTGGCGACTGTCAGACATGTCCACATATACACAAAAATAAGCATTATTTAAAATAATGTTTGTGCTTCAAAATACAGGTGTTATTTTGTCCAGACTCCCGAACTTTCAGTTTTAGGTAACAAGCTAAGACTTGTTGATTCCTGGTCTGTGCTGTTTCCTGATGTTACCATACTTAAGATTTACAGCATTTGTTTCGTTTTTCATTGAATGTTGTGGAACAGGTATGACTAGTACTTCTGCATGCATGTCTGCAGCAGGCCGTATTTATGTTTTAAACGGTTCAAATTGACATAGCTTTGGCAACAGCCACACAAACACACACACACTAGGGGTTGAACAACTTCTGATTTTTTAAAGGGGTCATATGATGTTGCTAAAAAGAACATTATTTTGTGTATTTGGTGTAATGAAATGTGTGGTTCAAAAAACACATTATTTTCCACATACTGTACATTATTGTTTCTCCTCTATGCCTCACCTTCCTGAAACGCATCGTTTTTCACAAAGCTCGTCGGTCTGAAAAGCAAGGTGTGATCTGATTGGCCAGCTATCCAGTGCATTGTGATTGGCCGAATACCTCAAGCATGTGACAGAAATGTCACCACAAGTTGAGAGTGACTTATGAAGGACCAGCACCACATCTACTTGTACCACTGTTTGAAGAATTTATCTTCCAGAATTTGGAAGTAAATTTTGGGAGTTCATTTTTAGTAGATCTCGAGAATTTATCTTTAGAAGATAACCTGCTTAATAATTATGCACACCTGAATATAAGGTGTTTTTCACTTCCAGCCTTCGTGAACAATTATATCAGTTATAAGTGATTAAATACAAGATTAATAGTAGTTATTAAGATTGTTGTTGTTTGGAATTGGTAAAATGTGCTTGGAAAAATATATATATATAATTAGAATATCAACTTTTTTCATTCTTAAATTAATCATGCAGTGTATTTTCCCACTTCCACTATCATCAGTAATGCAAGGAATGTTGTGATTGGTTGTCAATGCAGCCAATCAGAATTTAGCAGCCTCGTCTAAATGGCTGGAATTATGGCATATTGTAATGCTGGGTTGTGTTGAGCAAGCTAGCCATCTGCATTAAGAGAGCACTGAAGGTGGGCATCAAGGGAGAAAGCTAGTGAAATGTTGCACGCACAAGAGAGAAGGTCTGCACACATCCAAAAACGTATTTTAAATGCAAAATTGATTTTAGTGCGCTCGAAAGACTTTTTTCTTTGCAAGACGAACATTTTCTGCACAAAACTCAGCTCGTGCGCCTGCAAAATGCACTTTTGTGCGCTCAAAATATGATCTTTCACGTGCAGAATTGCGGCAGAGATCTAACCCCATACATTACAGGCATGATGAAAAAGAAATGAGACCAATCGGACCAATCACTGCAGATTAGTTTCATGCAAAGGCAGTGTTTGGAAAAAATTAATCGTTGAGTGAATCCTTTGGGAGTCGTAAAAAGGTAAGGTAAAAATAAATGTAAATTACAAGACAATGAAAGTGTTTTTTGACCTTGAATGCATGTCAACATGTTGTTGAGGACTCCCAAAACTAAAATATGAAACTTTCATTACCCATAATGGGGCACTTTAAGTTATCTGATGAATCAATTTTGCATTGTACCTGAATAGCTCTTTTGTTTTGTTTTTTGCACTGCTCATACTTCCTGCTGAACCAGTTTTGGGCACTTTATTTCAGAAGGTGGTTTGCTTTTTTTTTTTTTCTTTCTTCTTCTTCTTCTTCTTCGGTTTCCTTCTAGCTTGTTGCTTGACTCTGTGTGAAAGTACCTCTCTCAGGAAAGTGGTTCGAATTATGTGACAAAAGTACACAACTAATTCATTGTGCTGGGTAGTTAAGAGTCTGTTGTACATTGCAGTTTGAAAGAAACAGACTTTGAAGAGCTAAACAATATTGTTGTATAAAATGAGTCCTCATTTGAGTTTTGAGTGCATGTAGAAGTATTTAATAACTTGTGAGTTAAGCCTGAAGGACTTGTTTAGCTGGATCAGGTGCATTTAATTAGAGTTGAAGCTAAACTCTGCAGGGCTGTGGCCCTCCCAGAACTGAGTTTTGCATTCCTGGTCTATGAAATTCAGCCTGTGTAATGAGTTAAAATTTGCACTCTGGAGCTATAAACCTTCCCATAGTTGTTCTTCACTGTTTGTGGTTATACCTGGTTTGTTGGTTTCAATAAAACCTGTGTACATTTGTCTTTATTCATCACTGCTTTCCAGCCAATATGTAGGCCTAGTGATTTAATTTTGATTTGATTTCACTGCTTAAGTTACCATTGTTATTGTGATTAATCTGTGTATGTTTTGTACCATCTGTCAGGGACCTGGCAAACCCGGTCCCAGCCAATCCACAACGCTCACATTCCCCTGAGTACTAATCACCCTCACCTGTTCATGATCAGCAAACTCATCAAGGCACTATAAAACACTCACCTCAAGTTCAGTTCACCGTCAAGCCTCCAACAGGAACAGACCTCATGGTTCCGTCCCCAGCCTGCCTCTCATCCGAAGAGCTCCACGATGTAACGTATACATACTTTTGAAAACTAACCTCTGTGTCATTGTGCTACTGTTTCCAGGATTCCTGATAAACCTTAGTTCCCTGATTCCCCTTCGATCTCCGGTGTCTCAAGTGTGCCGGGCAAGCTCGCTGGACATATCTTCTCCTACACCAAAGTAATAGGACGAACATTAGTTACCCGGGATTGTGTGGCATTGACCTTTCATCTCTGGATGTACTCACCTGAACCCCACCGCTCACGGAGTGATCTTCACAGAATCCGCACCTGATATCACCTGCTATTCACCTTGCACTAGTATTGTGAAAAATAAACTTAGTGTTGAATTCACTTACCTCTGCCTCCAGTGCCTATCCTGACAGAAGGCTTGACCAGAACCGACATGAATTCAGCACAATCCGAAGATGGGGCTTCCGCAAACACCGCTCCCACACTGGTGTACATCGCAAACTCCGTCTCTCGACCAGCGCCCTTCTCCGGCCAGGCGGAGGATTGCAACGGGTTCCTGTTACAATGTTCACTCACACTTGAGCAACACGCACACCAATACCCTACCGAAAGATCGAAGATCTCGTTCATTATTCAGCAGCCATCCGGGGCTGCGTTGAGATGGGCTGAAGCACTGTGGTTTCAGGAAACTGCGGTCACCTCGACAAGGCAATCAACAAGCCCTCCGAGTTCACTTGAGATCCCAGTCCTGTTACCAGGAAACGCACGCCCCAACTCCTATTTCGCATCCGAACCCACCTGAGAAAATCCCGGAACCGCAACCTGAACGAATGCAGATAGAAGGCAAACGATTGTCACCGGAAGAACGAAATCGCCGACGAGACCTCAAACTATGTCTCTACTGCGGCAGTGGAGAACACTTCGTACAAACCTGTCCATCGCGTCCCCCACGGTTATTGGTGAGTTCAGTACTTCCTAACCTCTCTGTATCAACCCCACTCACCATATGTGTAACTCTGAGGTCTGGGGATATCAATGTGGCAGCCACTGCCATTGTGGACTCTGGATCGGCGGGCAACTTCATTTCGGGACAACTCGTCAGGACCCACCATCTCCGGAGAATTCAAACCGAAAAACCATACTCCATCCATGCAGTAACCGGAGAGAAGATCAACAAGGGGTATGTGACTTTCAAGATCGCACCCATCACCCTCTGTGTAGACAATACCCATACTGAATCCTTTACCCCGTTTGTTCTCGCTAATAGTCAATAGTCGACCCTGGGACTGCGCCATACATCTCGTCCCTGGAGAGACCATTCCCAAGGGTAGAGTTTACTCCCTGTCCATCCCGGAACAAGAAGCCATGCGAGAATACGTCGAAGAGGCATTGAAACAAGGTTACATTAGACCAGTGGTTCTCAACTCCAGGCCTCGGGACCCACTGCTCTGCACATTTTGAATGTTTCTGAATCTGACACACTCAGTTCAGTTCATGGATCTCTCTCCTAATGAGCTGATGATCTGAATCTGAGGGAGACAAACAAAATGTGCAGAGCAGTGGGTCCCGAGGACTGGAGTTGAGAACCACTGCATTAGACCTTCTACCTCACCGGCTGCCACTAGTTTCTTCTTCGTTCCAAAGAATGATGGAGGCTTACGACCTTGTATTGACTATAGAGCCCTGAACAAGATCACGGTGAAATTCAGTTACCCGCTTCCCTTAATACCATCTTCCCTAGAACAACTCTGTGACGCCCGTATCTTCTCAAAACTGGATCTAAGAAGCGCTTACAACTTAATCAGAATACGGAAGGGAGACGAGTGGAAGACGGCTTTCATCACCCCTGCAGGGCACTATGAGTATTTAGTAATGCCGTATGGTCTAGTAAACGCCCCTTCAGTGTTCCAGAGTTTCATGGACGAGGTCCTCAGAGAGTTCCTGAACCGTTTTGCCCTTGTTTACATAGATGATATACTCATATATTCAACACCGCCCAAATGTTCACGCAAAGAAAGAAGGCATAACTTTTATTATCGCTGATGCTGCCGCGCCATGTTGTGGAGACACTGTTTATTTCGGTGTGAAATCAAAACTACTTTGTTTGGCCTTCCAAAAGAGGACACAACTAGAATCAGTGGGGAAGTCGTGAGGAAGTCATGGGGAAGTCATGGGGAAGTCGTGGCCTAATGGTTAGAGAGGTTGACTCCTAACCCAAAGGTTGTGGGTTCGAGTCTCGGGCCGGCAATACCACGACTGAGGTGCCCTTGAGCAAGGCACCGAACCCCTAACTGCTTCCCAGGCGCCACAGCATCAATGGCTGCCCACTGCTGTGTGTGTGTGTGTGTATGTGTGTGTGTGTGTGTGTGTGTGTGTGTGTGTGTGTGTGTGTGTGTGTGTGTGTGTGTGTGTGTGTGTGTGTGTGTGTGTGTGTGTGTGTGTTCACTTTGGATGGGTTAAATGTAGAGCACGAATTCTGAGTATGGGTCACCATACTTGGCTGTATGTCACGTCACTTTTAAGCTGTATTTACAGTACTGTTCCATAACCGTTCAACCCAAATATTCAGATGTGTGCAGCACATTTTATGGAGGACAAGGACTGTTTCCTGAACCAGTAGCCTACAATGCCAGTGTCTGTTTCTATAATTTTTAGGATGTGTGCTGTTTATTGTATGGGTAGCCTACAATGCCAGTGTCTGTTTCTATAGTGTGGCAAGAACAACTTTGCAATCACAGATGATTCAAAAGCGAGTTTTAAGCAGTGCAGATTAACTGTTAGTGCTTGTTGTTTGTAGTTTCTCCGATCACAAATTTGCAGACATGGTTTTATGTGTATGCAGCGCGATATGCAACGCAACGCGTAAAAAGATGGTATAAGTCATTATAATCAGTAATTATGTCCCTACTGGATGCAACAAATGCCTCGTGTGTAATGGGTTTTATTGGTTTTGTGTCATTGTGCCGGGATACGGCATCACAGTATGTTAAGGGGCATAACATTTCCATCACACACTTGAGATCAACGTATTTTGTACAGAGCCGAGGAAAGCTTGTTTTCAGGCAAACTCACTTGTAACTCGTTTACTACATCACTATGAATGAAAAGAGACCTAATTCGTGTACTAAAAATGTTTTTCTCGCAAGTTATTGATCCGGAAAAGTTGAATCTGTCAATATCTTGCCAACTTTACCGAACTGTAAAAAGTCAGGTTTCTATGTGTAGTTAATAGATTACACTATTGCTCTACTTTGCCCATAACCAATTATAGATCAAATAACACTCTAGTGCAAATCACAGTTACTTACATGTTTGAGAATCGAGATATTTCCTGATAGTTAATATTTTGAATAAAATGGAATAAAATAAAATAAAACATACACCTATATCAGTTATACAGTGCTATTGTGGCTGCTGTGTCACAAGCATGACATACCCCCCAACCCCCCTACCGTGGCCCCCTCAAAAATCATGAGTGCATGACGACCCTAAACACAAACATTTGTATAGTGTACTGACTTGAATAAATCCTTTTGTTTAGCAGTGCAGCATACATCCTGTTGGTTGATTATTGGTTCAATGATGGGATGCACTGTCGATAGTTTTTGGTTGATTATTGGTTCAATGATGGGATGGCTTGTTGCTTGACAAAGTACAGTACATCTTTCAGAAGACTGATGTGAATAGTGCAATAAAAGCCAGGTAAGACATTGTAAAATACTTAATTTAACAGATACAGTATACAGTATACAGTAAACACATGATATAACAACATACAACTTCACAGGGTTTCATGTTTTTTTTGTTTTTTTTTTGTTTGTTTGTTATGAAAAAAATCACTTCTGCACACCTTTTCTTTACAGTACCTGGAAAGAAGAAAACTCTATCAGCTCTGTCCATTCATATGAGTCTTTTAACTATTTATTTTTTCATGTTAATTTTTTGTTGAATTTGATTTAGACTTGAAGTGTGGACAGAAGTGTTGACTAAAGTTTTACTTGAAATTTAAGTTGACACTCCAGGTGACAGGACTATGACCATTCAGACTGATCACATACTGTACACACAGAATCATGAACAGCTTGCAGTAGACAGTAACATGATACTTTAAGGTGATCAGATTTCTGAAAAAAGCAGGGACATTTCTAATACGGCAGTCAAACATTTTAAACCAGTAAACCAAAAAAAAAACAAAAAACATTTTAAATCAGTTAATTCATTAGCCCTTTTCTGCTGAATTTGCACAAGCAAGCCGTTACTAAACTGTTTTGTACCTTTAACATATACTGACAACCTATATAATACCACAGATGGTGAAGAGAAAGTCACATTAAGAATCAAAGTTTATCTCAAGTAGGTTTTATTCTACAAAGTTTAGGTAAATACTGATTTATAGAAGGTGCACACAAGTGTCATACACAAATAAAAAAAACACCATGGTAACACACAACACTAATTATGCAAATAGTGCAATAAATATTAACTTAACAACATAAGATGTAACATCAGGTGTGTTTAATTGGGGTTGGAGCTACACTATGCACAGTAGCCCTCTTGGAGCAGGATTGGACACCCCTGAATTACCGTTTTTCACCGTATTTAGTAAGGGAACATACTGTTAACTAATTAACAGACTCTTACCATAGCATTTTTGCAATATTTTACCATTAAAATAACAATGTATGTATAATAAGATAAATTTGCACAATTCAGATCATGCTGCATATCAAACACCCTTTTGTTTAGTATGAGCACAGGAGTGGATGAATTTTAAAAGTACCTGCTGTGAATTTTATTTTATTTTATTTATTTATTTATTTATTTTATTATTTTATTTTATTTTTTTATTTATTTATTTATTTTATTATTTTATTTTATTTATCCAGTAAATAAAGTTGTCCAAGAAATTAAGATTAGGAATTATTTTTTTAGAGTTTATGATGAACTTTGCCTGGTGTCACTGTCTTTTAAAAAATTAAAAGCATTTTAGAATACATACTGATTTGCTGATTCATTCAGAAACAAAGCAAATGAAGCAAGTCTTTATTAATGAGTCACTGAATCATTGACTCATAATTGTAATATTTGCATTAAAGTGTGTCCTTTAAAAGAAATGTGCATCTAAAAATGCAAACATTACAAAAATTGCATTTGTGTTAAAATGTGTGCATCTATAAAATATGAACTTGCATTAAAATGTGAAATGTGCATTACAATGTAAAAATATGTCAAAGTAAAGACTTACTTGAAAGACTTGCATCTGTTTCCCAAATCTGCAAATCTGCTTTTTGTTCTTTACATATGAAGCTGAATCTTTTCTGATTCACCTGCCACCCGAATATTCATTTTAGTTCAATAATTTCTTTAATAAGACCATCTGTGCATGTCAACAACATGCCAGGATCATGGTTTTGTCAGCTGGAGAGCTGTATTAGACATGTATGAAAATCTTTGGTCTAAAACACTACAATTATCAAACTTTAAAAACAGACTTGTGTCCATGTAAACTAATGTGGTCAAGTTGATTTGATCGTATTAAACCATAATTTTAACTTCTAATTTAGCATTCGTAAATTTTTAGGATAGAAAAGTTACCTGACAAAATATTTGTGCAGGATGTCTCTTTAAAAGATCATTTTAAATCTCAGGTATAGTAACTGTTTACTATTTATACAACTTGTTTAACCAGTAATATTAGTTCTTGAATTCCAACTAACTATCATTTCTTCTACTTTGTTGTTTCACTTAGTCTGAAAGTACCCTCTAGAATTAAGTGAAGAAAATACATTACTTTGCAATTACAAAACCCACTTTCATATGTAAAATATGTCAAATTACAATTACAAAACCCACTTTCATATATAAAATATTTTTTTTTTGTTTTTTTTTTTGTCTTTTTAAAGACCATAATAATGTTACTGGCATTTATATTATTAAAATCAAATTACGTATCATGGAAAATAAGGGTTGCACGAAGAGACTGATGTCACAGTAATCACAACAGATTCTAGTTTACATGTAATAGATATGCTTTCAAGACCAATGCGCTGGAGAAGCTGAAGCTGATTCAGTCATTTGTTTTGTGGAATAAGTATTTACAGTGGCCAGCAGATAGGGCTGTTTTACTTGAAATCAAGATTTAAACATCTATTTTGATGAGTCTACAGTACATTTAAGAGGTACATCTACAACGTGTGTACAGAATGAAATCTATTAGCTTAACTATAAATCTGTTTTTATCTGTTTTTTAAGATTTTAGAAGTGAATATTCTTGTAGGATGCTATATTTTGATATCCATACTGACGGACAAAAATCTTAGCAAAACAGTAAAACGTAACAGAAAAGTCACCACTCAGGATATGCTTCAAGAAAAGACACATACCATTAACTTTGCAACTTCTCTAAAAAAAAATCTAAACATTGTAACAGAAAAGTCACCACTCAGGATATGCTTCAAGAAAAGACACATACCATTTACTTTGAAACACTTTTGAATCAGTAATTGCTAAATCTCTTGAGTGTGTGGCCCTGCAGATAGCTCAAATTTGGTTGGTGTAAACGTACCTTAAGCTGGTGGGATCCCAGCAAGAAGAGAAGCTGCTCTGTTTGAACGGAAGTCAAAGGAGGAGGAGTTTATCATAAACTGATTGTCTGTGGAAACATCTTGTCACCTAATAAACTGTCAGAAATGGTATCTAATGTCTGCCATTACATATTCATTTTTGAGTGAATTGCTCCTTTTATTAACAGAATCTCTGGCATCACACATGCATCTCCCCATTTATTGCCTCTCATCAGCTTAAACAAACAGCATGCATGTGGTTTCAGTCCAATTAGACCATTCTGAAAGAAGATCTACCCCAAATAATAGTAGTTTTCACCTATGCTGGGAGGTGTATACCCGAGGTGGGATACGGGTAAGGTTAGGGACAGGTTTGCTGGTATAGTTTGGTTTAAGGGAAGTTAAGGTGTAAGGGATGGGTCAACAGTGTAATTATAAATTAATTACACATTTAATTCCATGCAGGAATTTTTTAAATATAAGTACAATGAAAAAACATGAATGTAGACAATAAGTGAATGGGGACCCGGACCCGGTCCCGGGATTTTTTTTTTTTTTAATGCTGTTTTTCTAAATTTATTTATTTAAGAAATTGCATCCCCTTTTCCTTTCCTTGTGTCCTGAGATATGGGCCTAGAGACAGAAATATTTTACAGAGCAAACTCCAGTTAAAAAACAACAACACACACACAATTTCACAGCAGTAATGTGTTAATGTGTTTTCCACTGAATTTAAACAATGATATCTTTCTCCCTTCTAAGTCAACTGAACAGACTGTGTTTTATTTCTAGTGTTTCAACATTCATGCATGCGTCTGACATAGTAATGTCATGCGTAACAGTGTGAGATATGATTCAATGATAATGATAATAATAATAATGATAATAATAATAATAATAATAATAATAACAATGAAATACATTTAAAATTGACATGAGTTTGTCCAAACGTACTTCATCACCCAGAAAATTAGTGGTCCAAAACCACACTGGACCCAAAGCTCATGAAGAAAAATACAAGCATGTGAACTTACAAACAGAGTCCTGTCCTATTATTTGAGGACAGGTGGATTAACTTTAGAATAAGATAACAGGAAATCAACAAGCAGAAAAAATTATTTCAGGTCTGCAGTGGAGAACCGTTTAAGGTACAATAACCAAATTTTTCATGGTTTTTGCTCAACCAGGTGATAGATACCCTGCAACATGAAAGTAAATAGCACAGATGGCCTACAGAAAATTCACAACACAGATAATGTAATTAAATTTAGCACGAGAAATTTTGGCAATAATTTTAATTTATTTATTAAGGTGGTAGTATATTGTGAGAGGTATTTTGTTCTGAATGATGTGCTGCCTATATTAGAGGTGCTCATGCTGAAAGAAGCTACAGGACATCAGACTAACAGCACTAATAGTAGGACATTTGAGCAGAACATAGATACGTCATTTTTGGCCTAAGGTAAGCTAGATTACAACCATCTACAGAGTAACACAAAATAAATAAACTGCATAACTTGCTGTACATTTAAAGGAACACGCCACCGTTTTTCCATATTCCACTATGTTCTTCCTTCAAAGTAGACAAGTTGATACGTACCTCTCCCGTCTCAGTGCGTGCACTCAATCGCTGTAACGCGCTTCGCCACTATGCTTGCGTTTAGCTTAGCACCATTCATTCCTTAGGATCCAAACAGGGATGAATTTAGAAGCCACTAAACACTTCCATGTTTTCCCTATTTAAAGACGGTTACATGAGTAAGTATGGTGACACAAAAATAAACAATGGCTTCTAAATTCATCCCTGTTTGGATCCTAAGGAATGAATGGTGCTAAGCTAAACGTTAGCATAGTGGTGCCACGCACTACAGCGATTGAGGCCCTGTCCCAAATGGCACCCTAAACCCTCGCGGTCTTCCTCTGAGTCCGCACTTTCGTGACGTAATGCCGCTTTGACTGTTGGGTAGAAGACTGCTGCGGAGCTCACCCCAGTGCGAGCACACTTCTGAATGCTAAAATGAAAAATGGGACACCCTGCTGTCTCTTGGACTTAACAGACACGCGGCGGCCATTGCAAGTCTGGAAGACCACAAGTGCACATGAAGTGTTCCATTTGGGACAGGGCCTGAGTGCACACACTGAGATGGGAGAGGTACGTATCAACTCCTCTAAGTTTAGGGAAGAACATAGTTGAATATGGAAAAACGGTGGCATTTTCCTTTAAATAAAGACGAAGGCAGTGTGTGGGAACTTGTTTATTTTTGAATAAATCGCTGTCGAACGCGCTGTGAAAGTTGTGTGTGATTGGTGTGTAAAACTTTGACAGAAGTAGAAATATAATGTTTTTAAGTAGGCAGTTTAGTTAATTTCCATACTAGGAAGAGAGCGAGCGAGCGAGCGAAAGAATTGTAAATGTTTGTGATGTTTTGAGATATTAAAACTTCCATAGTAACACTAATTAGAATATTGATCAAGCAGAACGAAGTGTGATGTCACCTGTCATGTTTGTCACCAAAGGCCTTCTGCGAGTTTGTCCAGACGACCTAGACTGCAGACAACAGATCAGACACTTGTTCAGGTAAACAGTGACTGAGTACAAGATGCTTATGGATGAGATATAAGACGAACTGCAAGTAAATACAGCAAGCCCAAAGAGCAGGGAACCCCCAAAACTGTGTGGGGATTCTGTATGCTTGCGGAGGCTGCCTCGCATGCAAGGACTCAAACCAGACCTTGCACTGAGAGAGAAGGCCCTCTTTAAACAAGTCACTGGCTGGAAAGAGGAGAAAAAAATGGTGGCCGTCAGATTTTATTGGTAATGTGCTTTGTGTAACCAGTCTAGTTTACACATCAATATTATGCAGATTTGAATTAAAAAATATATTCACATAAATTTAATGTGCTCTTATATGGTGAACAGACATCCTCGTTTTCTAGGGACAGTCCCAGTTTTAATACCCTGTCCCTGAGTTGTATGTTCATGTAAACATGCATATTAAATAAAATGCACATTACCAATTATGCACAAGTATGTGCTAAAGCTGCACATTCATTGCCAGTTAGGCACACTTTAAAAATATGTACAAAAATGTGGGTTTGGGTGCTTTCACAATGTTGGCCCATACAAAATATCATTATACAGTAATATATCAAATTCTATATATAGCAATAAAAAAGACAGTATTGTTTCTTTAATTTCTATAGGGTAAGTCAGGGTAAAATAAAATTTTTATTCTTTTGGATACAGATGGCACAAAACACTTGAATGGCTGTGGTTTAATGCTGTCATTCTGTCATTTCATCTAAAAACATTTGCGAGATATAGTCAGTTAAAACTGTTTTTGAGGTTAATTGATCTAATTTTGTGTCTAGGGAAATAATGATGTGTGATGTATTATGTTAGAATATCAAAGTTTATTTGTTAATGGGGGGATGCGTGGACAGATGAATGTTTCTATGTTTGTGGACTTAAATTAAAAGATTAAATTCCTTTTGGGTAGTGGCATGCTGTTACTATTGCAATTAGATTTAGACATCTTCACTTTTCATACAAATCAATTTAGGAATGTAGGCACGGTCAAGATGATCTGCGGAAGTTCAAACCGAGCATCAGAATGAGGAAGAAAGGTGATTTAAGTGACTTTTGAATGTGGCAGGTCTGACTATTTCAGAAACTGCTGATCTGCTGGGATTTTCATCTCTAGGGTTTATAGAGAATGGTCCGAAAAAGATAAAATATACAGTAAGCAGCAGTTCTGTGGATGAAAATGCCATGTTGTTGCCAGAGGTCAGAGGGGGATGGCCAGACTTGATCGAGCTGACAAAGGCAATAGTTAACTCTGCGAGCTCACCGAAACTGGACAATAGAAAATTGGAAAAGGGTTGCCTGATCTTTTCCCAATGGTCTTTGGTCTCAGAAATTCTGTTCCTACTTCACTTGAGTCAGATTCCCATATATACATGCTTGTACATTTATTTGTAATTCGCATGTCAGTTCATCAATGTCTGTTTTTATTAAGAGTACATCCTCAGGTGTGTGTTATAAATGACTTATAAGCCGGGGGATGGATGTTCTCTGGTGGAAGTGGGAAGACGGTCACAGCTGAACACACATCATTATGTATTCTATTACATATTTCAAGTGATCTAATCCACCACTGGATCAAATAAAGCAAATGTAGCTTCTCTGATTTCAAATTAATTCACAGTTTTAAATGTCCTCTGAGCTAATTGTATGTATTGTTGATTAAATCAGTCGTTGCTCACGCTCCATCACACACACACACACTTCCTCCTCTGCCATAATTAAATCTCTGAATGCTCCCATTCTCCAGGGGTCTCTCACTGCTTGAGGTGGGCTAAAAATAATCCTGGCCATTCAAGTCTAGACTTAACTCCAACCCTCATGAGCGCACACAAGCTACACATTTTTTTCAAAACCGTTGTTACCATCCCTATGCGTCTAATCTATTATTGCCCATTTTTAAGTCACAGTCTCAAAAAGTGTCTCTCCCTTTAGCTCATTCTGTTACTAAGCTTCCATGATATTGCTACTTAGCAACAGTCTCCAAGACAACAATTCAGCCCTCTCCTCCTCATCTTGTTCTCTCTTTTTTCTTCATTATTACAGACATAGTTTAGCTGTAAATGGTTCATCAACCCTAAACCTTCTGACTGTGTCGTGAAGTAAAAAGTTTGCAGTGGTTTGCAGTGTTGGCTTGCAAACTGTACTAAAGCAATCTGCAATGTATGAGATCCTTTTTCTTTGGATTATGTCTATGGAGAGAGCACAAATCAGCCATCAAGCAAATTGTGGCTATTTTTAAATGCATCTCAAATTAGACCTGCAGCTCTCCCTAAAACGAATGACACTATTGCAGCACCTGTGCGTCATTGGATTGTATATATTATAATGGTAGTTTGGCTAGATTACATTTCTTACTTCATCATAATTGGGACGAACGTCATTGGAATTACCATATTACAGCAATGGGACGAACGTTCTTCTGATGGTCTTAATGGGCCGTACAACACAATGTGATTTATGTAATTTCTTGACAACACAATGTTGTAGATTAATGGACAGCAACTAGCAAATGAAGAGAACAAAGTTATAATGAATTCTTAGCTTTCCATTTTTGTCTTTTTTTAAGAAGTTCAAACAACAAATAACGTTTTGTGGCTATTTTATGTGTCATGACAGATCGCTGTATTGCCTCAATTCAAGCGGCAATATATATAGCCAGGGTATTATCAGAAATCTTTGGTTTTGATGAAATAAAGTAATATAGTACAACGGTGAATAAATGTTATTAAATGACAGAGTTTTCAATTTTGTTAACTGTCCATGTAAATCCCTTTCTTTTAGATGGAAGCATCCAAAAGATTAGCAATATAATCATAGTTATGATAGGATATTTTTTAGAAATTATGATTTCAAATTGTTACCATGAGGATCACCATTAGAACTGTGCTCACAGCTCCTGAGGTAGTGAGGCTGCCCAGAGGAAAAGTTTCATTCAGACAGTAGAAAGAGCGCATGAGTGCGAGAGAAGAGAGATGGAGAAAACTAATGCTCATTCATTCGGTCCAGTGGACTCATTAAACGCAGCGTAAAGGGCAGTGAGACAGCATGGTGTAGGACAGACACAGCTGCACAGACTACTCGGTTAACACAGTACAGTACCTCATGGCTAAATGGATCATTACATGTTGCGAGATGTTGCATTTCTGGTAAAAGAATGATGCTGGATTGGCTGAACATTTGAGTTTAATGATGATTGTATGTGAACAAGATTCTATGATATTCAAATATGATCTTTTAAAATATTACACTGTATTTCCTATCTCTAAATATTTTCTATCTGTATTTCCACCATGTTAGAGATTTGTATTGCATCAAACCCAAATGATGTTATATTCTTATGTGGGAAAATACACTTATATAATATCTAATAAGGGGAAATTAAGTGTTGGAGGTGCTGTTTCTCTGTCAAAAAAAGTGTATAAACTGAACAATCTATCCAGTCGGTTGCATACTAAGCATTCTAACAGAAAATAACAGACCGACAAGTCTAACTTTGATGTTGCCTGACAAAGAAACTGAAAATGTTTCTTTAAAATAGTTTTTAAAGCCTTTTAAGATCAATAAAACATAAAAGAGTTGGATAAGGCTGATGGATGTAGCTTGAGGAATTACAGTCAAAAATCATCAGTAGAAGTCTACATGATGTTTAGATCATCCACTATGGGAAAACTGTAAGTCTGATCTGCTAGAAAAGATCAAGTAACCTGAGTGAGTACAGACTGGAGCTCTGTGCTGAGTTTGGTGGATGTAGCTCGAAGGTTTTAGACAAAACACTAATCCAATGCGAATGTCTGGAACAGAAGCAGGTTTTTTTATATTTTTGAGCTTTTTCTTGCCGTTTTTGGATAGGACAGTCAAATAGATGACTGGGAGAAAAGGGAACATGTTCAAGAAGAGACCTCAAGTCAGGACTCTGTTGCTTAAAATACTGCACAGTATGTCTGAGCTCTACCCATAAGGCCATGGCTCTGACAGGAAGCAGTGTTTGCCTGTTTTCACTCACTAGCCATTTTTATCAAACCAACTTATCGGCAAGTAATGGTCATCCTTTAACTGAGGGGTCCTCCTTTAACCCCTGAGGTTAATTGGCCCGCTCAAGATCACAATGGTGATAGGGTTCTCTTGGGTTTACAGGTCAGCAGTTTCTGACATTCTGCATGAATTTTATCGCTTGAATTCTCATGAAGTTACCAGCATCTCTGCTACCGCTGCAATTTCCTTTATCTATAACAACACCATAATCCATCAAGACTCACCAAAACCACATGTAGCTGTAATCTCCTTTATGCTCTATCTTCTTTATTAGCACAGTGCAAAGCCTATGTGGTTTTCTTTTACATTATAAACAGTACTTTTACTAAAAAAAAGGAATAAAATCCAACCTTGAGAAAAATGTCATTAATATGTTAATGGGAATGTACAATGTGACAAAAATTTATTTTTTAACAACCATTTTTTTCAACCAGAAGGAAAATTTGTGAATAAATAAATAAATAAATACAACTTATAAACGTATTAGTTAGAAAAATTAAATTAACTTTTTATTTAATTAAAAATATATTTTTAATAAAAATCATGTAAATATAAAGACACTATATAATGCAGATATATAGGAATAGTACTTTTAAGGTAAAATGTGTTACAAATATGTAAATACTGTTGATATCACATGATATTTTGTGAGTACTATTTATGTTGTGTTAATTTTTCCAAAAATCTTATTTGATGTTATTGCATTGAACTAAAATATATAAAAATGTACTGATTTTGCTTACACTGGGTATAACAGCTTCCCAGGTTTTATTTTTTTATTTGTATTTGTATTATTTTTTTCTGTTTTTTTTTTTTTGTTTTTGTTTTGTTTTTTGTTTTTTTGACAATATTGGTACTTGGGAATTTTTTCCCCACCTTGTTACATTTGTGGCATTCCCAATCTACAAAACATTTGCGTATACATTTTTTTTGTTATGCTACCAAATATATTATCAATTATGGATTCAATCTTTTTTATCAACTTCCACTACTTTCAATTAAAACAGGTTTTAAATTTCATTTTGGAACTACACTGTAAAAAATAAGTGTCATTTTAACTGTACAATTTTGTAAAAACGCTACAAAAAAAAAGTGTTAATAGGTTAACAGTAAGTTTCCTGTACTATATACAGGGAAAAACTGTAAAAGATCTAACCAGACATTTCATGTAATTTTACAGTAAAATGCTGTTAATTTTACAGTTTTTAGAAATAAAAAAAGAACAAATCAATGTATAATTTACAGTCAAAAAAACTGTAAACTGATATTCCCAGAATTCCCTGTGTGACGCTCCACATTTGAAAGTATTTTGTTTAAAATAATCATGTTTTTTAATAGTTTTTTGTTATCAGTTGTACATTTGGGCTTTATGTTACATCCTCTGCTGTTTAATGAAAGTTTATTGAATTGTTTAAGTATCGTGTGTCACCATGATGGTGTTTTGTGTTTGCATGAATGACTTTGTGCACCTTCTATATATTAATATAAACTTCTGCTTGTGGCGAAGCTACTTGTGATGAACTTCGATTCTTCATGTGGCTTTCTCTTTTACCACCTGCATTATTTGGTGGTTGTCAGTATGTTAAAGGTACAAAACAGATTTTAATAGCAGTGTGCGTTGTTGAATTTACTGGTTTACATTAAAATTTTCTTGTTTGTAAATAACAGTTTTATACTGTAAAATTTACAGTTTTTTGGCCGTAATTGTGTTTACAGTTTTTCTGTATTTTTACAAAAGTATTCTGGGCAACCACAGCTGCCAAAATTATTTTGTAAAAACTACAGACTTTTTTTTACAGTGTACATGACTGTAGGCCTCATTGCTCTCAGCTTTTGCATCTCAGTTTAAGAGTGAACATTGCCAAAATTATTCACAAATAATGAATCATTTGTTACTCAAATATTCAAAACTACCACTTCAGCAATTGGAAGAACCTTTTTGCACGGTGGAGGCCTTTCCTCAAATTCAGATCTGAAAAATTATTGCCAACACTGGGATTTCTGGCATGCCTATACGTCTTCAATTTTAAAAATGTTAGATCAAATGACCTTAGAATCAACATTTGGACTTTGCACATACTGACCTCAGAACAGAACAGTTTTGCATTTCAGTTTTTTTGTTGCTATTTAGTGTTTTGGTCAGATTCAACCAGAATATATTCTTTACTTATATATATCATATTTTCAAGTGCACTACTTCTGTACATTATGTAGTGAGAAGTAATCATTAAAATGTAAGTAAATATAACCAGTGCATAACAGAGTTCACAGTGATTAACTTCAGGCATTAATGGCATATCAAACTCAACAGTAACATTTCATTTGCATATAAATGTGTCACTTTAGTGCCGAAGTGCATGTTTAACAAAAATGGGTGCACACTTTAGGGCATTAAGTACCTACTTTCTTGATATTTGCACATTTTAATATTGTTTTTTATCCTGAAGTGCTCGGTCTGCAGGAAAAGTTTCCCTGGAGCTTAAGTGCCTTGTATAACTCCCAATTATGTTCAGCAACAGTTTTGTTGGCAGGCCAAATTCTTTACTACATAGTCTACTAACACCTGCACTGCTACTCCTACTTACTTACACTTATTAGTCTGTTTATTTCGACGTGTGTTTGTTTGTGTGTGATGGAGACAGAGACAGAGAGAGGGAGAGTGATTAATTGGCGTAGAAGCCCCACAGTCTCTGCTGCAATTTGGCAAATTGTAATTACAATTTGTTTGGTTTTAGAAATCTATAAAGATGTTTCCAGTTGTGCTAGACTTGGAAAATGCTGAAGGTGTTATATAGCTCCCATCTTATGTAACATCAGAATATGAACACTGGGTGTGTTAGACTATGACAGAAATTACTGGGTTGTGACATTTTTGCATTAGTCATGCATTTCAGTTCAAAACATTGCTGAAAATATGGTGCTGGTGATTGGATAGATAACTGGATGTATGACAGAAAAGCATATTTATTTTTTCTCTAGCTAGAATTTATTTCAAATATGCTAAATAGAGGTTGGAAATGACACAGCTTAAGGAAATATATATGTTTTTAAAACTGAAAATATATTACATATTACATAATATATATTATAAAATGTACTTTACAGGGGAAGAAAATGCATTTTGTTAAAATTAATTTTGGGTAAATGAAATATATACACATATAAGACAATATAAATTTCTGAATATATAGACATTCATAAGTAGTTGGTTCCTCAGCTATAACAGCTTCTGGGAAAGTTTTGACTGTGTTATGTTTTGTAACACTCTTATGGAAATATGATAATATTTTGAAATTATAATTTAAATATATATATATATATTTTAAACGGTTTGTTATAAATCACCCTGTCAGGAAAATGTTAGGGGGTTTCAAATCAAAATATGACTTTCTGTTATGAAACAGGATGTTGATTTCATACATGTCCACGGTAGAGGACACCAGGACTAAAAGCATGTTTATTACACATTTTGGAAATAAGAAATTATATTTCAATATTCCTATGAAATATTAGACATTACTATGAAAATCTTGACAATTATTACTCACATTATTACACTTATTTTTTCATTACACATTGCCCCAAGAACACATTAATATGCAAACACATTAATATCAAATCATTCTATTATATCTTTCATAACATAGTTGCAAATCATCTTTATACAAAGTTTAGTATAAAAAAAATTATTGGTGGTTTAAAAAAAATTGTTTTTGTCTATGCATGTTCACTCATGTCTTTTTATTTAAAAAGAAGAAAAAAAGACTTGGCATAACATATAACATAACATATATAAAATATAAATATCATTTTTCTAAATTGTTATTTTTCCCATTTTTTCTTATGGTATAAAATGTGTAATGAATTATATTTTAATATATTCACAAAAACTTTTTTTTTCCGGGCCTCAGGAGGTTAGGGACCTGCTTTGTGTGCACAGTAATGCTGTTATAGAAATGTCCTTCACCAAACTGTTCTTACAAAGTTGGAACCACAGCGTTGTCCAGAATGTCTTGGTATGCTGAAGCATTAAGACTTCCCTAGCCTAGCTCAACCCCTGAAAAACAGCTCCTCCACCAAACTTTACAATTGCCACAATTCAGTTAGGCAAGTAACGTTCTCTTGGCATCCGGCAACCCAGACAGCCAAACAGAGAAGTGTGATTGGTTACTCCACAGAAGAGGTTTCCACTTCTCCAGAGTCCAGTGATGGCGTGCTTTACACCACTCCATCCAACGCTTGGCACTGTAAAATAATTGCAAATAAACTCTTCATATTTTAAAATGATTTTAAAAATCTATATTTACAACATTTACAATAATTACAATATTTTCCAAAATACACAAAAATTGACAAAAAAGTAGTTTTTGTATGTTTAGAGATATGTTTAAAATATACTGAAATATGTATATATTGCCATATGGCATACAATTCTATATAGTATATATAATTCTTCTACATTGTAAAAAAAAAAATAATAATAATTGCTGCCTTAAATTTTTAAATACAATTAACTTAGCTGTATATAAATTACATTTAACTGACTGATAAGCATGAGTTGAATCTTGTATAATTTATTTTAAAAAGCTGATTATAGCTTAACTTCTTGTGATGAGTTAAAGTAATATAAAAACATATGTTGTCATGAATTATTGGTCATACCATTTTTTACAGTGTAGATTAATTCTCTCACAGCCAGGTGCTTTTTTTCATTGCTCTGTTTGTCTTTGCTATAGAGTAGGTCACAGTAAGAGCCAAAGGAGGGGAACAGCAAAGTGTGTTACAAAATAGATGGCTCTTTAGCTATTTTGGCTGTTTCTGCTTAACTATGTCTTGTGTGTCTCTGAGCAGTGTTATCATGCAAATTGTATAGCGTGTCTATGCGTCTAACCCACTGAGACTACTGTTCCACCTGCAAACAAGAACTGACTGTAATGTTCTTCTGGTTGCTTGGCAGACAGTGCAAGTGACGTCACGGGTTTGGGGGGGGGGTGGTGTTTGACAGTGCATGTGATGTCTCAGAGGACAGAGAGTGCATATACAATGAAAAAAAAGTATACTACATTTTTTTAAGGTAAGTGGTTGCAAACTATTTATTTTAGCTACATTTAAATAAATAAATTTAGTTGAAAGTCAATTAATCTTTTTTTTTTCAGTGTAGAGTGCGCATGAGGCTGACTGCAGATCCTCAGCAGGCATTTCTATCTAAGCGTCCAGCCATGTTATTAGTGGAAACAGTGCAGATGGATTCACTGACTCGTTACTGCACAGAGGATTCTCCTGAAGACTTTTAATTATGGTTTGAGAAATGCCTCTGGTCTTTTTAGTCTTTGGTCAATATACAGCAGCTCCTAACAAAGGAACCACATTGACTTTATATGCTGTGCTGGAAATTGCACCTTACTTCTAGTATGTATACTATGTGCAATATGCCTTTTTTGCTAAATTTAGCATTACTGTATATCACTTGCTCACCAATGGATACTCTGCAGTGAATGGGTGCCATCAGAATAAGAATCCACAAGTTGTGTGGGATTGGCATTATTTCTCTTTAAATCATCCCTTCTGGACAAAATACTGAAAAATGTATCTTGTCTGAATCAGGAGAGAAATATGCACAGATCAAGCACGATTTAAAAGGGAAAACAGTTCTAAACAAACATGTCAGTGGATTTGGTTGTGAGAGGACAACAGGGGAAGTGGTTTATTGGAGGAAACATTATTATGGATTATGGACTCGTTTTTTGGCCAGAAGTGATGGTTTAAAGTTAAAGCGGCTTAATCATGGATTTGTTTTCTAAACCGTTTCAACTGGACTCTCATTCTGACGACACCCATTCACTACAGAGGATCCAATGGTGACCAAGTGTTGTAATGCTAAATTTCTCCACATCTGTTCAATGAAGAAATAAATTCATCTGTTGATTGTGGATTATGTCATAATGTTACCATTATAGTAGTTACACTCTGTACAGTATTCAAAAATCTTCAATTCGAAAATAGAACAAAATACACACACATCCAGCAGATGCTTTTAACCAAAGTGACTAACATTGAAGATACACATCTTTTCAGTTGGCATTCCCTGGGAATCGAACCCATGACCTTAGCGTTGCTACCATGTGCTAATATTCAAGCTACAGGAACACTAATGGAGTTTTTACCATAATGCAGAAGGCGAGAAAACCATCTCTTTTACTTTAAAGGTCGTTTAATTGTCACTTTATGATCTGAACGTGGAGCTATTTGCATTTGCTAATCTGCCAGTTGAGTTTTATATGCTTCTTTCTTAATCTGCCAAGATAATTAATGACTTCAAATGGATAAAGTCACAGACACATTTCGTCCAATCTGTCTGGGTGCTCACATCACACTCTTTGACACACACACACACACACACACACAGGAGAAGAGAGAGGAGAGGAGAGAGAGAGGCTTGGGCATTCCCTCACATTCCACTTGACAGATCTGCGCGGTGAAGCTGCTGCTCCTGTAGTGAGTGGAAGAAAGACATTTCTCCTCAGCGCTCGAGGAGGATTCATCACAAGAACACAATGCAGGTGAGGATTCGATCATACCACCTATATTCCCAACGGCTCTCTTTAAAAAATAAATAAATAAACTGAAAAATATGCGATGTGGCATCAAGCGGCAAGTATCATATACGATAGAATTACTTAACGCTAATAAATTAGAAAAAAATATATTCTAAATCTGCTTGCATTTCTAATTCTTATGGTTTCTGATACGATCATTCACTGTATAAGAGACTGAGTTGATACTGCAGTTATATAATTCACTCGAACTGGTAGCTCGCGCGTCCCCAGAGCGCGTCAGGTCGCGGTGTCAATCATCGCGTCCGTTTAAGTTGGGTCGAACATAATGTGTATTATTATGTAGGCTACAGTATATCATTATTATACTGGGCAGTGATGATGACTGACTCTCCACTTGTGGACCTCTAATAGAGATGCTTCTCGCGTGCGCGCTTCAAAGTCGCTGAGTGCCCCTGCAATTTAGTCTAATTCTCACGGGTGAAATTTTTCTATAAATGGACATGCTCTTTTAGTGAAGAGAGGAAAACACGTGGAGTTAGAGGAATGAAAAGTTGTGCAAAAAACATACAGCTAGGTCGACTGAGGTCGCGTAAATTTAGAGAGCATTGCGCGCAAGCCTCTGTAGATAAGAGGCTTATTCCCAGATTTGATTTATTTCCCCCCTTTTTTTTCTTGATTTCTTGTCCTCTTGGTTTGGGGAATCTAAGCACACCTAATGTTTTGAGCGTTCTACGAAACCGAAATCCAGTTTGTTTATCTTTTAATGATTGGGGTGACGTGCAGATTTTGCTTTGGACCTCAAGGATTATCTGTTATGATGAACTGATGGCTTCATGCTGTTGACTCATGTTTGTGAGTCAGACGGTTTCAAGCTGATGACTTTTAAACCTTGAAGTGTATGATGGCTTCTGTAAGAATCCTTCTCACTCACTGCATGAAAGGTTTGACATTTAAAAGGTACAATCATTTGTTTATGTCAGCTTTTAAATAATTGTGTGGATTAAAATCTGCTGTACCCAGGGGAGCAGTCCAGTGTGCTTCCTGAGAGCTTTGATCTAACATGTAAAAACTAGATTTGTCATTGTTCTCTGATGATAATGAGTATTATGTTTTGTTTTGTGACAACTGATTTGTTTCTGAAGGGTGCAGAAATGACAAAATATTAATGCATTAAGTGTGAGTCATCAGGTAGTTTTCAGTCATTTTCTAAATAATGGCATTACTCCTATATTTTTTGTTTCTGTCTTGATTTCTTCAATACTTCAGACTTGCGATAGTTCACCAAAAAAAAAAAAAATTATGTCAGCATTTACCCTCAGATTGTCCCAAACAATTATGACTTTGCCATAATTCTAGGCATTTAGGTGGTGAAGTTCTTCAAAATCTAGGTTGTAAATTTCTTCTTGGTAGAAATTTTGTTCTGACATTGAACGTCAGTGCACACTCAGATGATGCCACCCTAGACAACCACCTGCTTAGAAACAACCCTCACTGCAAAAAAGGCTCTTCTTAGTATTGTTGTCTTGTTTCTAGTCAAAATACGTCTAAAAATTCTTAAATTCTTTGGACGGGGTGGGGGTCGGTGTTAAAATAAATAAATAAAAGTAATACAAATATATTGTAATAATATATTATTTAATATAATAGAAACTAAATATTTGACACATATTTTATTCATATATAATATAATTTTTCACTGTATAAATGGGCTCTTTATGCATGAAAATGTATACAGTTGCTGCTTTTTAAACTCCAGAATGGGGTCCCTCACATTTGGGTTTCAGTGTCATCTAAATGATTGAAAATCCCTGATCTAAGAGACATAATTTTGGTCATAACTCTTTTTGCCTCTGCAGCGAAGCTCTCTAATCTTATTTGCAGTTGCATATATTCAGACCTGCTGGCTTAACGGCAGTTTGACATAATGACAAAATGTCATTTGCTTAAAAATATGACATTGGGCTTTGTGAGAGAGGGATTATTTAGATTGTTTTTGTCTCTATCACGGCTGTTTTCTTTTAATATCGATAATCAAAACATCTTTAATTTGTGTCCATAGATTTCATCAAAGTGTATATCAGGGCCATGTTGCCCTCAGTTACTGGCACATAGAAACCAAACACCATTCTTCAGCCATTCACACCAAATCAATTAGTATAGATTAGGTTCTTTCATTAAGGGTAATTCAGTGTTCCCTCACACACACAACCGCACAGTGGCCTGGTCTCAATAGGGTCCAGGTGAGTGAGAAGCTGAATAATAAATAATTTGGGCTGGTGTGTAATCCATACTACTGCTAAAGTGAAAGGGGAAGGAAATGCCTGGAAAGGGGGAACAGAATAATACAGAGCTGCTGTGAACCGGAGCTGGCGCTACCGACAGGGCTCATTTATCCTCTTATGAACATGATTGAAAGTGTTCGGTGTGAGGTCAGTGCTTTTCCCTCTGTTTACAAGCGAGCACATGTGGTCATGAGGTAGCAACAGCGAATAATATTGCTTCGGTGCTGTTTGAGGATCATGAAGCTTTAGAGCCACATTGTAGTCCTTTGATGAAACTGAAAGAGAACTTTCTTTTGGCCTGCTTCACCCGTAACTGAATTGGCTGGCTGCAGTGCACTCTTTGGCCTCGCTTCTCTGAGTTTTAATTAGTCTGTGGTTCTGGATTTTAAGTCAGTGTAAGCCTAGAACCTGGAACAGCGATACATGCCGCCCTGAATTAGACAAGAAACATAAATTGGAAGAATGTAGATGGAATACTAAACATAGTATCAGTGAGTGCAGTATAGGCTGGAGGGCCTCGTGAATTAATGCTGATGTGTTCAGTGTATAAGCAGTGAGATACTGTAAAGATGCAACACACTGTTAATTGATATTAATGAAGATATAATAGCCTTATTTCACACCCAGAACATGCACATGGCAAATAAACACAGTATGCTCAATAATTGAACAAATTAATATTACAACTACATTATAAAATGCTTCTTTCCTAGTCCAGATGGTGGCACAGACATGGCACAAGGATTGGAGATGTATGACTGAAGCTTCATCAGCCATGTGTCGCTAATTATGATAAATATGCTACTGTACTTAGAGCAAACAAAGCAAATGTGTTGTGTTTTCAAGTTACAGCAAAATCTCCTTCATCTGTAGTCTTTTGATGAAGGAGGATCGACCTGCCGGCTGTTAGAAGTAGATGAGAAATGGTGCGTGTTCTCCATTGACTCTAACCTGTCCCTGTAGACCCATTATCAACAGACCTGCGCGTACAGCTGGGCAGAGACAGCATGCCAAAAGCATTATTGAAACAGGTTTTTTTTTAGTGTACCATTCAATAAACAGTGTTCCTCAGAGAGGCACCGTTTGCTTTGCATTCAAACATGCATAGAGTTAAAACCAATATACACATTTTGTATCATGCATGCATATGTACAGTAGATTCTTCATGCATGTAAATATGTGTGATCATGATTGGTCAGTTGGGTAAGTTTCATGAGCCAATTAGTGCCATGTTGTGCGTATAAAAGGAGAAGTGTTTGGTTTCTTGGGATGTATCGTCCTTGGTACTGCCCCTTTTTGACATGTGGCGCTTTGAATGAGTGCTGGCAATTGGGTTATCCTCCTATCTGTCGTGTGCTGGCTGTTGGCCAGTTTTCAGGTTGGTCCCTGTTTTAAAAGTCCCCTTTTGCCTGTTAAATAGAGGCTTATTAACTTGTTTGTTTTTAGATATGGGCCTGCTTGTAGCTGTAATCCTGCGTGGTGAGCGACCATGTGTATTGCAGCATTGTACCATTTTCATTGGTGGGTATGGGGAGTTTTTAGTTGGTTTTTAACAAATTTATGCATAACTTTTGTTCAATGTACAGCAGGTTTGATTGCACGTCCAGGGGTTTCCAGTGATCTTAATTGAAGCCTAACGAACAAAGTAACTGACTGCACTTCTGCTCTGCTGTGTTTTGTTATAGTTTTGTCTGGAATTCATCTAGGTCCGTCTGTTATATATTGTTTTGTATTGTTTGTTGTGCGGATTTAGGTGGGAGGGGTTGGCTGTGTTTAATATTTGGTTTTTCACAAGAGTGTGTGTGTCATGGGTATTGAATGTGGGGTAGAAATCTGAAGGTCTTTGCTGGCCACCTCCCTCTTTATTTTGTTATCTTATTGTATTGTACTTGTGTTGTAAGTTACTGGCATAGACGTTTGATGTATTTTTTTTTTTTTTGACCTTGTGTGAAGTGTTGTATCTGTGCTTTATAAATTGTATGTTAATAAAGTGATTTTTTGTTTTATATCTGTATATCGGTCTTTTTGCTCACCTTGCCTTTGGCACGAACCTGTGTCCCTTTGCTTAGGACTGTTATGTCCCGGTGTATTCCGGGTGGTGTAGTCAACTAGGATTTCTCTTATTATTGGTAACTCTCACAAACTCCTGACCACTCTCTTGCCATATATATATATATATAATATATACATACAGATAGATAGATAGATTCCTGACCAATATTTTTGAATATTTTTTTGTCATATATATATATTTTTATATATGATTGATAGATAGATAGATAGATATGTGGTTTATATATAATGATGAGGTGAAAGGATTCACAGTTCAAAAGTAGTCAAATAAAGCGCATCCATCTATAATAAAACGTGCCTTACATGGTTTCAGGGGGTGAATAAAGGCCTCCTGTAGCAAATTGATATGTTTTTGTAAGAAAAATATCCATATTTAAACCATTATAAACACCTTTCTTTCACTTCTGCTAACTGTCGTAGGCAGAAGTTGTCCCGGGGGATGACGTAGGCAAAGCGCACCTGTCTATGATTAGTAATGAACATGGAAGCACGGAGGAGAGACAGTAAAACAAAACGCCAGTCACAAATTAGAAGTACAAAACAAGGATTTGTAAAGAAAAATGTTTGAGGATTTCGATATAAGCCAGGAGGAGACTGGTTTTCCTTTGGTAGAGTAAGGAAACTTTGCTTCCTTTGCTTCTGTAAACAAACGTTGGTTTTCGTGAAACTCACATGTGCATGCCCTACGCCTACATCTGACGGCATACGTCAAAAAGGCAGTCTCTCGTTAGTGAACGCGCATGTGGCATGCGTCAAAAAGGCAGTCTCTCGTGGTTGTTTTTAAAAATGTATATTTTTCACAAAAATGCATCGATTCGCAACAGGAGGTCTTTATTCACCCCCCGGAGCTGTGTGAGGCACGTTTTAATATGGATGGATGCGCTTTATTTAACTTCTATTGGACTGTTGAACAAAAACACCCGCCCATGCCATTATAAAGCTTGGAAGAGCAAGGAAATTATTTTTATATAACTCTGACTGGATTTGTCTGAAAGAAAGCCCTATACACCTAGGATGTCTTGAGGGTGAATAAAACATTGACTAATTCTAAGTCTAATGATGGCAAATGTAATCTATATGTAAAACTATGGGGGGAAAAATATATACAGTATATAATTAAATAACAAACAATAGCCAATATAATAAATAAATAAATAATCTACTACCAGCCCTTAAATCCATTTAGTACTGATATATTGTGGCTCTCTAAAGACATTGAAGTGAAAATGCTGGAGGACTTATGTATGCACAAAATCGCTTGGAGCCATTTGTGCATCCAAACAAGGTACACTGCCCAGAACAATTGCTTTCACTGCCCCCAACTGTTCCCTGCAGCGACACACACTCATTCACACGCTCTCACACACACTGTAATAAATAGATGTGCTCCCCTAGAAGACCTGCCACCCTACCCAGACATGCATATGGAGCTGCCGTCCACCCACTCACAGATGCACTAGCTCCATAAAGCACAGAGAAGCATGCGCTTTCTCTTTTTCCTCACTTCGCCACAGAGATATGCAGCCACAAATAGCATTTCAGCACCTTCACGCACTGAGGCTACACAACACCCCTCTTGCTGACTATTAAGGGTCACTGTAGACATGCTCGTCCACTATTACAAGAGCGGAGGAACGTCAAGATGGATCCTCTCTGAAAAGGTCATTACTCCCTTTGTGTGGAATCACGAATGAGCCATTTCTCTGGAGGCAGGGGCACGCCGAGGCATATGAATGTCTGAATTTCATGAAGGAGGAGAAGAAGCTTTGAAATCAATCCCTTTTCTTGTCCCCATCTGTGTGCCTCTTAATCTTCACCTTGGGAATAGCAGAGCCTGTTTTCTCTGTTTTCCGTCCAACTTTTCAATCAGCCTCTCATTTAGGCCGACAAAACAATGCCAGACATCTCACAATCCGATCAATCAGCGATCAGTTAGGAACAGGTCTTTTGAGATTCCAAGTCCACCATCAGGATTTAGAGGCTTTCCGTGTTGATTAATTTTGACTAATCCTGAAGTACATAGACAGAGTGAAATAAACTGGTGCTATATACAATAACAGAGCAAATGTTTCGTAAGGGGATTTTACAGGTTGCTTAAGCCATTTGGAATCCAAAACGCCACCATTGTTTTTTTTTTCTGGGAAACTGATTCTAACTATAAGAGCTTTTCCCTTTTCCCTTGAAGATTTCACTATTAAATGTTTAATCTCAGAAAGGAGATTTTTTGCTTTATTTTGTTGGGTGGTCCTGAGCTGGGATGATTGATGGAGCAGTATGCTTGTGGTAGATCAGAGGGATTATATAAAGGACGGGATGTAACAAGGCAAAACTCACATTCTGTGTTTGATATTTAGAGAAACACCGTGTCACTCTCATGTGGTAACAGATCCTGGGTACAGAGAGAACAGAGAGTCAGAGAGATGAACTGGGGAAATGATGTACAGAAAAAGAGACAAGGAGGTTGTTTTTAGGAAAAGCAATACAGAAACTAGTGGAGAGGAGCAAGGACTGGAAGATGGAGAGATATGGTATCTGACATCAAGCGTGGGAGGACAGGAAGCGAGAATGGGAAGGGAGAGATTGACAGCAAATGATATTGAGCGGGAAAGGCAGATGGAGTTGGAGCAGGTATCAGGAGGAATAAAGGAGAGGGAAATAGATCACGGAAGATGGAGAGATTATGCGTTACTTTCAGCTTTATTTTGTGAGTGTGAGTTCGTCTCTGCAGAAAGAAGATGAGGGTAGTGTATCATTTACAGTATAGAGACTGACGGCAGGGATTGAGGAGCAGCAGGTGTGTGAGCTGATTGCGGGATCTTTCTCTTTGTCTCTCTGTCTCAGGGGAGAATTTGCACAGGGTGGTCTCAGCTAAAAATAAACTCCTACATATCTGTGGGACTCATTCTGGAGCTCGAGGGCCCATCATTGAAAGCTGCAACAAGTCAGGACTAGGTGCCAATCAGAGCGAATAGTGATAGACTGAATTATCAGGCAGGCCCGTTTTTAGCTCATTTGAAGAAAAACTTGGCTGATACTCATGCAAGCTCATGCCGATTAACACCAATCCTCAATATCTGGAAATTAATTTTTTTAGACAACCAATAAACAACCTTTAGCAACTGAATAAATGTAATAGGTCTACAAATAGATTCACTAAATCAATATCAATAATTTGCGATTTGATGTTCAAATACATCTTTTTTGAGCTTCAATAATATTAAAATTCTTAATTAAATTATAGTCAATATTGCTGATATTTAGTCCAACAGCACTGAGACTTTTATTTTATTTTTTTAAAAGTTAAGATTTTTTAGTG
Organism: Cyprinus carpio; assembly: GCF_018340385.1. Taxonomy (NCBI): domain Eukaryota; kingdom Metazoa; phylum Chordata; class Actinopteri; order Cypriniformes; family Cyprinidae; genus Cyprinus; species Cyprinus carpio. The sequence continues at coordinate 17,619,850 of NC_056604.1, read as the reverse complement.
AATCTTTGTGCAAGTTACATTGTTATGCCAGTAATAGCAAAAAATGAAACTAAATGATGAGTCATTAAATGATTCATATAATCATTCAGTCAAATGAGTCATTTAATCATTCACTCAACCAATTCATGCTGATTCTTTCAGAAACAAAACAAGTTTTATGAATGAGTAATTGAATCATTCACTCAAGTGATTTGTTCAAAAACTTGAAATCATTTGGCTAGTAATACCCCTTCTGATTGCTCGGATACATGATGTGAATGTTTGCAACTATTTCTGTTTTTGAGGTATTAAAAAGCAATATTATGTCTAAAATGAAAGCTTCCCAATATTAACTTTTGTTTTTCAGCCTTGCTTAAAATTAAACCACACTGGCATGTTGGTCTGAATATTAGCTTGTTATCTTGCTTGTGTGATGTTGCATATATACAGCCATTAAAAATCTCGTATTGGTGATTAATTATCAGTCCGTATGTGGTTTTATCCCTTGATCACTTGTATCCTTAAAAAATTGTTAACAAGCTCTTATATAACAGTTGGAGTAATAATTTGCTGTTGTTTAGTTAGTTGCGCGTTTATGTGGAGGGTGGTGAATATCTCATGCGTGATCTGAAGAAGCACTTACTGTATATCACAGAGCCCTTGACATGTACTGAATAATTGATCCATCTAGCAGCATCCCTTCCTCACTCTCTCTCTCTCTCTCACTCTTTCTCAGTGTTTAAGGTGGAAGTCATAACAGCCCTTTGAAGGCCGAAGCCTTTAGGCTTGTCTTGAGTCAAAGGGGCTGTGGTGCGTTAAGGCGGAACATAAAAGCCGACCTTATATTACAAGATACAGCACTATGACTGGTAACGCCTGGCGGAGTAGAGCTATCTTTTTATCATCTCCCCACTCTGCTATTCTTTGCCCTCCTCTGTCCATCTTTAGGTTTTTTGTATTATAAATACAAACAAAAAAAAAAATTCAAGGGCTGGGTTTTCCTCTCAAGGACATGTTTGATGCAAGGAGATGATCATGACCTTTAATCCACATGCTCAAGCATCAGGTTCGCCATGCATGATTACATTTGATGTTACATTTTACTGTAATGTCATCTGAAGGCCAACAGTGACCACCCACTTATTCATCCAGCCATAATATAGTATTGCTAAGGTAAGGATATATTCACATGAAACACGTTTTTGCAACCCACTGTGCTGCTTTTCCATTTTTTCCAGTGTGTACAGTACATAGACTAGACAGATCTTTTGCTGTGTCTTGCACATGTCATGGCGTCCTAAAAATACAATGGTTCTGTTAAAAGTTCACCTTTAAAAAGATATGTCTCTAGACCTTGAGTTTCTTCTTTTTCAGTGCCCTGTGTCTCATATATTTGTGTTCCACTGCTCTGCTTTTATTGTTAAACTTGTGTTGGACTACTGAACTTGCATCTTGCCTCTTTTGCAGCGTGTTGCTCATGCTCACAGCTTTCTGAAAAAGTTTTTTTTGTTTCCCTGCCCTGCTATTCCTTTAGTTTTCTATGTGACTTATGCTAGATGGATGTGTTTGACCATTGTGCTCACGTCTTGTGTCTTTTGCAGCGTTGTGTGCATGCAATGTTTTTAGAACGCTGTGTCAAGTTAAAAGTTAAATCATCTCTAGGCCTTGCTTTTTTCATGTGACTACCCAGTGTCTCGCATTTTGTGTACCACTGCAGAGGTTTTCCAACTGGTTTGCTATGTTAACATAAATGCTAAATAGACGTGTTTGACCACTGTGTTTGTGTCTCATGTATTTTGCAGCGTCTTGTGTATGACACAGTTCTAAAAATGCATTACTCAAGTTGAAAGAAATCTCTAAACTTTGTGTTTTTGTTTATTTCAGTGTAAGAATGTAAGTAAACTCAGGTCTTATACGGACTATAAAGTTACAGGAGTGACACTTCATTTAAATTTAAAATGATGGATTTGTGTGTGTATGAAACAGAACTTATTCCCAAACTTGTGATAACCAATGCTCTCATTCATTTAGTATTGGCTATTTTTGACCAAAGTAGTGGTCTAATGACCAAAAACTTATGTTTGTCTGTTTTTACAAACCCATCCATTACAGAAACAGAGTGCTCTGCTGAAGTGTTGCCATGGATTAAAAGCACCTTTGGGCTTGGCTCATAAAATAATCCAGTTTATAAAGTTAATTAGCAGCAGGCGTGAGTCTGGCAACACAAATAAGTCAAGTCTCATATCTCTTTCCATATGATTTTCTTGCTCTCTGCATGCAAAAGAAAGATACGCATAAAGGCATCATACACAACTAGTTGTCAGTTTGAATCCATACACACTGCATATCATTTTGTAAATGCGGTTTTGACTAACTGAATTTTTGGGGAGTTAATTCGCCTTTAAGAATGCGTTTGTCACTCCTGTAAATTACTCAACTGTGTGTATAGAACAAGATTAAGCTCTAAAAGGTCAAATGACAACCGAATTCAGCTGCAGTGTGTACATGGTCACACAGTGCTTCATAGTTGTGGGTCGGCATTTCCATGGTAACAGCGACCTGTCTGATTGATGAGATCTTTTCAGAATTATGGGTAATGTAGTTTTTCCACTAGGAAATTGAATATTAAATGAGATGAGAAAAAGAACTCATGGTAGCTCAGTAAATTCCTCAGTTTGTATTGTAGGTCAATCAATTTCTCTTTGTAGAAAATGAATGAATGTAGTTATTAACTTTTGCTTTCATAACGCTACTATTTCCTTTCATACAACAATGTCGGACCAAGGAACGCTGATGATAAAAATGTTATAACTGATTATATCATCAGAGAAAGGAAAAGGAAACATCTCACGTGCTCTTAGACTTAACTGTCTTTCTGCTCATGGAAGCAGACTCAAGGGCAGAGAGCGTTATGCATGTTTGATGGTCTTTTAATGGAGAACATGGTCTTATCCAGTGGGTCCTCCTTCCCAGCACATGTGTGGCTCCACTGTCATTAATTATGTAGATTTACTCAGCATTTAATTTATTTGTGGTCAATATTAAGCACTGGTTATAACCAGAGGTTAAAGAGCACTGTCTTGGGTTTTGTTCAGAATAGCATACTCCCATACTACTTTTTCTATTTTTACAGTTTGCACAGTATGGTAATGTTTTGTATGCTTACAATACCCTAAAGACCTTATACATAAGCAAAAATGTCATTCGCTCGACTTCACCTTCCATTTGCAGTGTAACTGAATTTGAATTATCAACCATGCATAATGCATTCATAATGCATTCACATACTATTTTTTTTAAATAGTTGGCTGTACTGTATATACTGCACAATATTCAGTACCCTATTCTAAACATACAGTTTGTGGGGAATTGCATCTTTTACATTTACTAAAATAATTTGCCTCCAAGGTATTGCCTGGGAATCAAACCCTTGACCTTGGTGTTGCCAGAGCCATGCTTTCTGTTTGAGCTACAGAAACACTGTGTTTAAATGTGTCTGTGTATTTGTGTGTGGGATTCTGAGGTTGTTCAGTACATGTTTTTTATAATGGTGACTCTGTACCTGATCTAATGCAGGAATCTTCCCTTTCCTCTGAATAAAAGGGTCTCCCTCAGGCTTTAATTATACAGTCCTGCCTCTGTCTGCTTCCCTGGCATTAAATGCTAAAACAAGGACATGCTTCGTGTATTTGTAAATCTGTTGAATGAAGGAGTGACTGGAATGTGTGTGTAGTTGTTGAGTAAAAGTATAAAGGATGAATACATGTTTTCTAAAGAAAATGAGATGAGGTGTGCAACTTGCAGCCATGTTGGTAGGTTGTTGTGGGTGGTTCCCAGCGCAGTGCTATTAATGTTGTTTTGATTATAAAAGAATTAGAGCTCTTAAATGAATCTTTTAAGAGAATGTTTTTGTTCACGTCCATGCACTGACTCTGACTGATGTTTTTGGTTCATTGTAGTGAGAGCAAATAGCTTTCTAGTGCAAGAGAGCATTTAATTGAACAAATATGCTGCCAAATATGCAAAATAACAAAATACGCCACCAAAACTCAACAAGTTGCTGTTGATCTTGTTCAAGAACGGAAATGATGTCAATAATGAACCAACTGAATTGGGTTTCCCAAAGAACCTTTTTCTTATTAGTGTAAAGAATACTTTATAATCTAAAGAATATTTTTGACTATAAAGAACCTTTTGTCCAATTAAACATTTTCCATGGATGTTAAAGGTTCTTTACTGAACCATATAGATGCCAATAAAGGTGGTGCTTATGGTGCTTCATTTCCAGAATTAAAAAATTCTGATAATTGTCATCCAAGATGTTCATGTCTCTTTTTCTTAAGTCAAAAAGTAATTAAAGTTTTTGAAGAAAACATTGCAGGATTGCTCTTCATGTAGTGGACTAAATAGCACCCAACTGGTTGAAGGTCCAAATTGTAGTTTCAATGCAGCTTCAAAGGGCTCTATGTGATCCCAGCTGAGGAATAAGGGTCTTATCAAGTGAAACGATTGGTTTTATAAAAAATAAATAAATTCAATTAATAAAAATTTCTATACTTTTTAACCACAAATTCTCATCTTGCACTAGCTCTGCGATGTGCATCCACAACTTTACACATTACGCAATGACGTTGGAAAAGTCATGCGTGATTAGTTCATTGTTATTTCAGATCAAAAAGTTTGGTGAAAAACTCCATCTCATTTTCTCCTTTAACTTCAAAATCGTCTGACATTGTTGTTTTACTTTTGTTAAAAAGGAGTTTGACTTTCTTTGCACGTTCACTTTGTAAACTCTGGGTTGGTACTTCCGTCTACGTCACAGGTGACCTTTTCAATGTGATTACATAATACGCGAAGTCGAGCTAGTGCAAGATGAGCATTTGTGGTTAAAAAGTATATAGAATTAAATTTTATTATTCCTCAGCTGGGATCGTGTAGAGCCCTTTGAAGCCGCACTGAAACTGCAATTTGGACCTTCAACCCGTTAGCCACCACTGAATCCACTATATGGAGAAAAAGCCTGGAATGTTTTCCTCAAAAACCTTAATTTCTTTTTAACTGAAAAAAATGAAAGACATGGACATCTTGGATGGCATGAGGTGAGTTGCTCAGGACATTTTTATTCTTGAAGATAACTAATCCTTTAAAAACTCCTTTATCTCAGTCTTTGAAATATATGAGATTGTGCTCTGAGTAATGCTGTGTGTGTTGCTATGTAGTCACTTGGATGTTGTTAGGTGCCTGTATGACTGTATTCTAATCCATAGTAAAGACTTCATGGGATTTTTTTTCCCTCTCATTTTGGTTTCCTTTTTTTGTCACACAAGAGGTAAGAATTAACAAATACAAGCATATTAAAAATGCATTAAATGGCTGTTACATTTCTTTCGAAAAGAGGATGAATGTTCTCAAATAAAGGCACAATAGAGGAGTAAAGCACATTTCTGTTTGCTTAAGTCTGCATTAAATTAGCTTTTGATGAATTTGGGAATTTATTTTATTCCTCCACCTGTGTCACTGAGTCTTTTCACTCACTGTTGCTCTTTCTTTCTCATTCCTCTCTTTTTCTCCTCCTGCTTTCTTTTTTTCACTATGTATCTTCCTTTCTCTCCCTCCCAGATGAAATGCACAGAAATAGCTATGCAAATTTTCCCCCTTCCAAACTGATTTCATATCATCTCTGTATCTTTCAATAACCCTCCATTCTCTCCGTCATTTCCCCCTTCTTCTGTTTTCTTCACTCCTCCGCTCTGTCTTCCCTTTCTTTTATTGTGTTTCTGTGCTCATTATGCTAATTGGCGTCAATGTATCTAAGAACAAAATCCAGTGGTGGATTTTTCCCCTTATGTTACTCTATATCTGTTCTGCTGCTCCTCTCTCGTTCTCTCACTCTGTCTCTCCTTTTCTATTTATATCTCAGCGTGGTGGGAGTGTTTGGTCAGAACGTTTACACTACTCTGTTTGCCTCCCCTCTAAAAAAATGGATCCTCCTCTACTGCTTCTTTCATCTCGTCCTCTCGTTTGCAGTGGGGCGTATTCTGCATTCCGTCCGTTTCCGGTGGTCGAAGGCACCCCACAATAATCGGTGTGGAATTAAAGCGTGTGTGTGTTTGTGTGCAGACATGTACCCATATGCATGCCTGTGCTTGACAGCGAGTGCGAATTACCTGTATATAAAACTTATATCAGTTTGTGTGTGTGTGTGTGTGTGTGTGTGTGTGTGCATGGGGAGATGAAGAGCAAGGGAGACAGTGTTGGGTCAATTAGAGGGATCGAGAGAGATTATCATCGGCAAGTAGTATTACGATTATCCCACGACTGAGGCATCATGGGAAGGTTTGGGAAAAAATGAACTGAGTGGATAGAGCTACTAAAAGCTCTGAATGGCCCACACATTTTTTTTTATGCGTTCGCTTCTCTTGACAATTTGTCTCCTGTCAACTTTAAATGAGCTTTATTTATGTGTGGTTGCAAAATGTTGCAAAAGCATAATAATAACCATTACAAGGCAACGTAGTGGACCCGGACGGCTTTTTCAGTATTCACAAATACATTCACAGTGATTTTAATGCACACTATTTTTGATCATAAGGTTTCCCAAAGACTGCCATCAGACTTGTTTTTTGATCCTATGAGAGTTTATTTCCATGAATCTGTCAGATTCAAAGCTTTGATACTTTTGCATCATCACTGTTCATGGTCAAGTCTTAAAGTGGCATATTTAAATTATTAAAATGTTTTAGTAAATATAAATATTTTTATATAAATATTGCTGTTCATTTATTGATATATTAGTAAATTTAAAAATGAAACGATTTAACTTTCATTCCTCTTTTCATAGTCAGAAACGTAAAAAAAAAAAATGGGTTGGTTTTACTACCATTTTACAAGTTTGATTCCTAGACACACTCATTGACAAAAAAAAAAAAAAAAAAAAAAAAAAAAAATATATATATATATATATATATATATATATATATATATATCATTTAAAAGTTTGGTCAGTAAGATTTTTTTTAAAGAAATGAATAGTTTTATTCAGCAAGGACACGTTATATTAATCAAAAGTGATGTTTATAATGTAATAAAAGGTTTTATTTTAAATAAATAATGTTCTTTTGAATTTTTTATTCATCAAAGAAATCCGAAGAAAATATTAAGCAGGGAACTGTTTTAAACAATGATAATAAAACAAATTAAAATGTTTCTTGACCAGCAGATCAGCATATTGGAATAATTTCTGAATAATCATGTGACAATGAAGACTGGAGTAATGATGCTGAAAATTCAGCTTTACCATCACAGGAATAAATAACATTTACTGTTTTTACTGTTTTGATATGCATGAGAAAAATCTTACTGACCCCAAACGTTTGAATGTATGTATGATCAAATTCTGTAAATATTGATATTGAGGAATTTTGGTTATATCAACAAGCTCTAGTGCACAAATTGCAAAAGAAAGAACATATTTAAAAAAGTTGGCACGTTTGTATGTTGTCTGTTAGATTGGCTTTCTCACCAGATGGGAAAGGTCTGAATCGTATTATGTTTTAATTCGGCTGAACAAATACGATGTCACTGTGTCTCTTTATTCTAATTCAAAGACGTTCTAATTTCTAATTTGCCATTTTTATCAGAAAACCCAGTCATTAATCCCGATGACACTTTTAATTCAGTCTTCTTAGACTTTATGTGGCGAGAGCAGCGGCTCTTCCATTTTTAATTTAGCCGATTACGCTCACTGTCAGGATTGAACGGCCCCTCATTTCTAGCGTCTCACCGCAGCAGCTGACTGATGTGTCATTTTCTTTGACAGTCTCTCTCTCACCTGGTATTTAGCTCAGCTTTATCTCTATAAAAGCTCTCTCAGGATGATGACGGGGTTCTTTTTGAGTTTATGAAGAGCGAGGCAGCTCTCCAACCTCTACCTGCCATGCTTTTGTGTGTGCATGTAAAATAGGCTTTTGTCCTACCGTTTCCTGCTCTCTTGCTCTCTGCTGATCTTTTAGTGATGGGGTTTTTAGAGTAAGAGTCTGAATAATTGAGTGCCGAAGGATGAACAAGCGGCGCTCTACTGTGCAGAAATGAGGTGAAGTACAGTATGTGTCGGGGGATTCCTTTAGTAAACAAGACCTGTCTTGGTTTTTAAAGCATGATGGTGACAGCTGTTTCGCCATGAGGTAATCACTAGAGGCAGGGGTTAAATTGGACTGGAATAATCCAAAACCACTTCCACCACCAAATTACATTTATTGTCATTTTATTTATCCATTCCGTATGTGTTTGCTCCAGTCCAGGTTTTGTTGTTTTCGATACAGGTGATCCTGCAATGAGCTGAAATAACTCACAGTGGCTTTGAAATGCCACATTTTCCCATTCAGTTGTTCAAATGTTCGTATTTCTTCTCACATGCTCTCTTTCGTCACCTAGCAAAGGTCATCTGGGAATTAATCAGTGTCTTCAGTATTACATAGCCCAATTACAGGCTCTTCCAGTCACTATTCTGCCATAAGAAATGTTCTTTAGTCAGGAATGCAAGTGGTGCACATTGCTGTTTAATTCAGTTTATGTGAGCATACTCAAAAGTTTGGGGTTTGTAAGACTTTTTAATGATTTTGTAAGTCTGTAATGCTCCCAAAGGCTGCATTTATTTGATAAAAAAAAACTGTATTATTGTAAAATATTCTTGAAATTTAGAGAGATTGTTTTCTATTTTAAAATATGTAGTTTATTCCTATGATAGCAAAGCTGAGTTTACATTCAGTGTCACATGATCCTTCAGAAATTATATATGGTGATTTGCTTCTAATTTATTAATTTCAATGTTATAGATTTCTAGTGTCACTCACTTGCAGTTATTTTACCTGCGCAAAATAATTCTTTATGTTTGATATTGCAGACTGATATTTCTTATTATGTTATTTTAATGTATTTTTGCAATCGTAACTGGTTTAGTGCAAGAGGTTTACTGTATACTGTTATTTAGCGGCTAATGAATCGGATGTCTTGTACATTCACAGAAAAAAGCTTACCGCTGCAGCACAATGTGATAATGGTTTGTGAGGGCCCGCAATCTTTTCTACCAAGAGAGAGTCCTTGAGAGAAAATTACCTTTGAGTCTTGACAGATAAGGAGATGTCCCACAGGGGCTACTTCCCTTTGCTGCGTGATCACAGTTACATTATTGTAACGTGGCCTGAGATGTAGACAAGATATTACTGAGTGATGCCGATTGATTTTACAGTATTTAAATACTTAGAATTTTGTTTGACAGTAATTCGTTTTTTTAAATGTCTTTTTGCAGTTCTCATTCAGCATAATTTATTTTAAAGGCATAGGCGATTATTTTAAAGGCGATTTTTATATAAACCAAGAGAAGACTTTTGTTGTAAACAAAACTTGGTTCTCTCGAGACTAGCATATTCTCACTGGAACGCCTCTCTCTCATGAACGCGCATATGTCAGTTAACGGAAGCTAGAGATTATAGGTTTATAAATATGAATATTATTCTTACACAAATGCATTGATTCACTTCAGAAGGCCTTTATTAACCCCCTGGAGCCCGGAGTACTTTTTATGATGGATATATGCACTTTATTTTGCTTCAAAAGCTTGACCAGTATTTAAAGCCATTATAAAGCTTGGAAGAGCTTGGACATTTTTTTATATAACTTCAGTTGTATTTATCTGAAAGAAGAAAGTCATATACAACTATGGCTTGAGGGTGAGTAAATCATGGGCTAAGTTATTTTCAATCATGTAGATTCTTTCCTTAAAAATGCTCCATTCTCCCAAAACAGTACTGTAAAACCAATACAGTATATTCAGTAACTGAAACTGAGTAGCCAAATATGACAAAAAAATCAGCAATGCATTGTTCCTCTCAGCTTTACACAAACCATCATAGAGTGAGCAGCGGCCACAGTGTGCAAGCTTAAAGCAATGAGTCGCTTAACAAAATAAGACATCTTCACACGGCACCCACAGCGTGAGAGAAAACAACGCTAGTTTTTTTCAAAACAAGACATAAAGCAGTTCTTCACCAGTGGAAATGTTAGCAAGTGTTGAGACTATGCGATTAATAGTTAAGATCTGTTGCAACAGTGATGTAACATTCTCTCTGTATTGTTGTGTGTGATTAATTTTTGATTGTCCTATCCTAGATAAACAAGTAACAACAGTGTGCAGATAATGGTCAGCTTGAGAGATGCATTTGTTAACCTTATCATTCAGTAGAAGCTATTTTGAACGCAAGTATGTATTGGGACTGTCACAAGATATTTCTTCTGTCAGTGGGAAATGAAATCATGGTGTCCACCATGACCATGTGAACCAATAATATGCTTTATGAAATTGCTGTTCAAAGCAATGCTGATATGGCTTCAGAAACAACTGGTTTTCATTACTTGTTGAGATGCTGAAATGAATCTTGAGAGTTGGTATTAATCAAAAAATGCAATGGAGGAAGGCTGTGCAAGAAGGAGACATAAATTGAACTATAGTGTAACCATACTTTCTGCCAAAATACCATAGTTAGTAGTGCATTTATTGTTGTAACCATACTTTCTGCCAAATGAAATCTGCTGTCCAACTTTATGATGATTGTGGCTAGTACCAAGTTATCAGTTTTATTGTAATAATAACCAGGTATTTTGGCCAGAAAGGTTGCTATTATAGAGTTTTGTCATTGTTAGAGAAAACGTATAGCTCAACACACCATTTTATTCCAGTTTGAAATGTTACAGTCTCATATAACAGTCTAAGATGTTAAAAACTGTTGGAAATATGCCTCTATATCTCATTTTTAATTTATAATAAGAACTCCTAGTTCTTACAATGTGACAATGACGGGATTCTAAGAAAGAGTGATATAATCTCTAATGACAGATCATTTGATGACATAATTTCTGATTATGTCATAATTTTCCAGTGCTTTGTTATGATGTCAGTGTGGCTGATGGCAGGGTACATGATATTTTTCATATGGTTTTAGTATTTTGGCAGCAAGCTAAGGTTTAGATTCAGAGGTTAATATGAAACCTTTCTATGTCTTCCATATGTGCAACATGCCGCATGATAATTTATCATTTTGTGTGTGACTGTGGCTTTTTTTTCTGGGACTGAAAAAAAACAACCCAAGGACTATAAAAGCTAATTTTAGATTCATAGACTGATGTAAACATCATTTATTCACATCTCCTTTGCAACAACATGACAACCTCCTGAAAATAATTATAAGGTTTAAAATTCATAAAAATGAATTCAGACTCACAAACATGTCCAAAACTGTATGACTTTTCTCTTCTGCCGAACATAAAAGAAGATATTTAAATCAATGTCTTGATGTCTTTTTTTAACAATTTAAGTCAGTAGTAACCAAAACAGTTTGGTTACCAACCTTCTTGAAAATATCATCTTTTATGTTCAGCAGAAGAAAGAAACTGTGCACAAATAATGACCGATTTTAATTTTTGGGTGAGCGTTACCTTTAATCATTCTGGTTGGTGGTATCATAATAATATTTGCATTCTGAATACCGATTGGTCAGCTTTCTTCATCTGTTTGCATACTGAATATCTGCGTTTGCATTTTTGCATCTGTTTAGCAATCTATTTAGCTATCTATTCTTGCCTGTACTTCAATGCTATTATTTTGCTGCCTTGTAAGCACTGTTTTGTTTTCTTTATAAAATGAAAATCTATAGGTAGTTCTGTTTATTTGTTTTGTTGGCAGTCGTAACCATAAAAAAGTGGGAAACCAAAAAAAATAAAAAAATAAGTCAATTCATGTTTGAGGGATGACATGTCCTCTGAACAAAGCAAAACCATCTGTTTAAATGCAATATTCACAACCCTTAGGACAATTATGGGGTCGTCTCTGAAGTACTTCTAACACTTAGTCAAAGATCACGTTGTAATATTAGAAAGACAAGTTCTGCCATTTGCCGTTCTCATGTTGAGGAGAATTTGATTTAACACAAGCACACAGCAAGATTGTATTAGCTGAGTGAGAAGAAACAAGCTCTTTGTCATTGTCTGTTTCTCTCTCGCAGGAGGATGGCAAGGTGGTGGATGGCAGTCTGCTGGGTGATGCCAACGGGTTGGAACCTGGCACAGGCCGACAGAAGGAGAGCGGGAAATGGCAGAGGCCTCGATTCACACGGAAAGCCCTCATGAGGTGCTGCCTGGTCAAATGGATCATCGCCAGCAACGGGACCCAAGGAGCAAGGTAAGACGGAGAAGTGGTGGAAAGGACACAGGAGGAAATGAGGTTTTAGGAAGGCCTGCAGCTGATGAGGAATGTCTGCAAATTTGACGGTCCAGTTCCCTCAGAGGCAGCCTGGGAATGTATGTCTTGCTCATAATGAAGATTGTCTGTAATGGACTCTCCTGCTCATCTTAGCATTTGACAGTTGGAATTGATATTATGGTGTCCTTTTTATGCAATTGCTCTTGTGATTAGTTTGTTTGGTTTATATTCTGGCTGATGCTGAAATAGCTTGAAAGTGGCTATTTGAAAAGAGCTTTGGGTTGAGGTGCAGTTAATGGAGAAATATGAAACACTGGACACATGCTGTCTGAAAAGAAACATAAATTAAATAGCAGTCAGATGCTTAGTAGGAGGAAATGCAAGTGAAATGCTGGATTTTAAAGTGATGGTGAATTTTAACAAACATCTGCACAATGCACGTCCTTTTTCTTACTAGATGATGTGAAGCGTTATCAGTTATGAACTTTTGTACTGGCAGTTGGAGTGAAGTGTTTGAAAATACTTTTGTTTGACTGATAAAAATTCCCAGTGTCCAACAAAATCGAAAACTGTCAGACACGATGTTAACATGAATATGGCATCAGAAAAAGTGCGTTTGCAATTGCACTCCTCTGGCTGTGCAAACATGTTTTTTTCAGGTTTCTTCTGTAACTTGTGCTCTGAGTGGTTCGCTATTACATCCTTGATATGCATGCAGTTTGTATCAGTGTGCTTTTATAGCTAAAATATTATAAGTAAAGTTAGCATGCAAAAGTGCAACAACGTTTATGCAAACAATTCATTTCAAAATCCTAACAGGCCAGTTGGTAAATAGCAGGACGAAGCATCTGATAGCTTTGCTTCACTTGCAAAGAACTAGAAATTTCATCCATTTAGACCCAAATTGAAAGAGAAATGTATATGGCTTAAATATAATACCATCAACTGAGAAAAGTGGGATGAAAGAAACTGAAAGTGTCACGGTGTCTGTTCTGTGTCTCCCTGGGTGGCCACTAGAGGTCTCACTTCCCCTTATTGTCACCTTCGTCAGAACTTCATTTCCCACTAGCCTTAGCTGCTCATCACTGTTCATTGTATTCAGCTGTCACCACTTACCTTGTTTGCACCTGTCTTTAAATACCCTGGTTGTTTCTGTCATTGTTACGGAGTCCTTGTTGCATGTCACCCTGCTTTTTCCTGGTTCCCTAGTGGATGTTCGTGTTTCGTGTTTTGGACTGTTTATGTCAACCTGGTTTCGTGTTTCCTTGCTTTGTTTGTGTTTCTTGTTTTGGACTGATTACCTGGATGTTGACCATTGCCTGGCTAAGTTTATGATTTTTGGATTGCCCCAATAAAACACTGCAAATGGATCTACCTGTCTGTGTGCGGTTCGTGACAGAAGGACTCCGTCATGCCTAGATCCAGCGGTGTGGGATTTCGAATCTGTTCCCCAGCCACCATGGAGGAACGGAGGGGGAGATTCCGGAACTTAACCACCCTTCGTCAAAGGGGAAGTGAGGTGGGTGGCCTGGCGCAATTGTTTTGGACCATGGCGGTCGGGTTGGGTTATAATGATGCAGCACTGAAGGACTTTTTTTAACAATTGTCTGGATGACCCTTTGCCTCAATGGGAGATGAAGGGGCTGGAGATCCTAGACTTTTGGGGGTTTACTCGTTACTTGTGCCATCGGGCTCAGTGGGATACATCAACCACACTTGAGTCTCCAGCTGCGATGGCCGCCAGCCCAGCGCCACAGCACAGGATGGCCGCCAGCCCAGCGCCACAGCACAGGATGGCCGCCAGCCCAGCGCCACAGCACAGGATGGCCGCCAGCCCAGCGCCACAGCACAGGATGGCCGCCAGCCCAGCGCCACAGCACAGGATGGCCGCCAGCCCAGCGCCACAGCACAGGATGGCCGCCAGCCCAGCGCCACAGCAGCACAGGATGGCCGCCAGCCCAGCGCCACAGCACAGGATGCCGCCAGCCCAGCAGCCACAGCACAGGATGGCCGCCAGCCCAGCGCCACAGCACAGGATGGCCGCCAGCCCAGCGCCACAGCACAGGATGGCCGCCAGCCCAGCGCCACAGCACAGGATGGCCGCCAGCCCAGCGCCACAGCACAAGATGGCCGCGGAGACCGTATTAAGCTACTTTTCCAGGATGTGCCAGATCCCAGAGTGTCCCAGGAGTTTTTACATCACGGCCCCTGAGCCAGCGCCAATGCCCAAGATGGCCACCAGTTCAGCGCCACAGCACAAGAGGGCCGCCAGCCCAGCGCCACAGCACAAGATGGCCGCCAGCCCAGCCACTACAGCACGAGATGACCGCCAGCCCAGCACCACTGCACCGGATGGTCGAATCTACACCTGTGTTGGCAGACAAGATGGTTGACTCAACGCCTGAGTCTTCCGTCAAGGAGCCACCGGCACGCCATCATAGAGGCCGCAGGAGGAGGAGACAGGCGTCAGCCGTTCCTCAAAGCCCGGAGGACGTTCCCGAGCGGGCCGCTGCCGTCCGGGAGGACGTTCCCGAGCGGGCCGCTGCCGTCCGGGAGGACGTTCCCGAGCGGGCCGCTGCCGTCCGGGAGGACGTTCCCGAGCGGGCCGCTGCCGTCCAGGAGGACGTTCCCGAGCGGGCCGCTGCCGTCCAGGAGGACGTTCCCGAGCGGGCCGCTGTCGTCCAGGTGGACGTGCCCGAGGTTGCCGAGGCGGGGCTCGAGGTGGTTCTGGAGGCCGAGGCTGTGCCCGATGCCGAGGCGGTGCCCGATGCCGAGGCGGTGCCTGATGCGGTGGCCGAGGTGGTTCCCGATGCAATGTCCGATGCCGAGGCGGTGCCCGATGCCGAGGCGGTGCCTGATGCGGTGGCCGAGGTGGTTCCCGATGCAATGTCCGATGCCGAGGCGGTGCCCGATGCCGAGGTGGTGCCTGATGCGGTGGCCGAGGCGGTTCCCGATGCAATGTCCGTTGCCGAGGCTGTTCCGGAGGTCGAGGCAATGCCCGATGCCGAGGCGGTGCCAGAGATGGTGCCAGAGACGGTTCCCGATGTAATGCCCGAGACTGAGGCTGTTCCGGAGGTCGAGGCAATGCCCGATGCCGAGGCGGTGCCCGATGCGGTGCCAGAGACGGTGCCAGAGACGGTTCCCGATGTAATACCAGAGACTGAGGCTGTTCTGGAGGTCAGGGCGGTGCCCGATGCCGTTCTGGAGGTCGAGGGCGGTGCCCGATGCCGTTCCCGATGCGGAGGCGGTGCCCGATGCCGTTCCGCAGGTCGAGGCGGTGCCCGATGTTGTTCCAGAGACCGAGGCGGTGCCCGAGTTGGTTCCGGAGGCCGAGGCCGTGCCCGATGCGCAGGCCGAGGTCGTTCCCGAGGTGGTGCCCGATGCAGAGGTCGTTCCCGAGGCGGTGTCCTTGTCCGAGGCCGTTCCCGAGGCGGTGCCCGATGCAGAGGCCGTTCCCGAGGCGGTGTCCTTGTCCGAGGCCGTTCCCGAGGCGGTGCCCGAGGCCGAGGCCGTTCCCGAGGCGGTGCCCGATGCCAAGGCCGTTCCCGAGGCGGTGCCCGAAGTCGAGCCCGAGGCCGTTCCCGAGGCCGTGCCCGAGGCCGTTCCCGAGGCGGGGTCCTTGTCCAATGCCGTTCCTGAGGCCGTTCCTGAGGCCGTTCCTGAGGCCGTTCCTGAGGGGGTGCCCGATGCCGAGGTCGTTCCCGAGGTGGTGCCCGATGCCGAGGTCGTTCCCGAGGCGGTGTCCTTGTCCGATGCCGTTCCTGAGGCCATTCCCGAGGCGGTGCCCGATGCTGTTCCGGAGGCCGATGCGGGGCCCGAGATGGTTCCGGAGGCGATACCCGTGTCCAAGGCCGTTCCCGAGGCGGTGCCCCTTTTCTGAGGCCGTTCCCGATGCCGTTCCCAATGCCGTGACCTGGCCATCGCCACAGCCTGCTCCTTACTGGCTCCCCGATTGGCAGGTTCCAGTCGGGCCACTCAAATGGCGAATTCCTCCCTGGCCGTCTGCACAACGAGAATGGACTGATCCACCGTGGCCACCTGAACTGCCTGGTCCCTCGTGGTCCCCTGAACTTTCGGGTCCACCGTGGCCACCTGAACTGCCTGGTCCCTCGTGGTCCCCTGAACTTTCGGGTCCACCATGGGCCCCTGATCTGACCGAGCCTCCTGGGCTGCCAGGGGAGCCATCGCTGCCGGTCCCAGTTCCCCTACACGGGCCTGGCCCGCCATCCCTCCCCCTGTTCTGCCTCCACCAGTCCACCTCCCTCCTGGTCTCTTTGTTTTGTGTTTATTGTGTTCTGAGGAGCATCTGGAAGCTGCTCCTTAGAGGGGGGGTAGTGTCACGGTGTCTGTTCTGTGTCTCCCTGGGTGGCCACTAGAGGTCTCACTTCCCCTTATTGTCATCTTCGTCAGAACTTCATTTCCCCACTAGCCTTAGCTGCTCATCACTGTTCATTGTATTCAGCTGTCACCACTTACCTTGTTTGCACCTGTCTTTAAATACCCTGGTTGTTTCTGTCATTGTTACGGAGTCCTTGTTGCATGTCACCCTGCTTTTTCCTGGTTCCCTAGTGGATGTTCGTGTTTCGTGTTTTGGACTGTTTATGTCAACCTGGTTTTGTGTTTCCTTGCTTTGTTTGTGTTTCTTGTTTTGTTTGTGTTTCTTGTTTTGGACTGATTACCTGGATGTTGACCATTGCCTGGCTAAGTTTATGATTTTTGGATTGCCCCAATAAAACACTGCAAATGGATCTACCTGTCTGTGTGCGGTTCGTGACAGAAAGTGGTTTTACAACTCTTTCACTAAAATCACTAAAAGTCAAATGATAGCTTTCAGTGATTTCTATTATTCATTAGAAATCGCACCCATCAGTGAGCTAATAACTCGAGGACTGCTGCAACTGTGAAATCAAGAACCATATCAATCTGATTTGTGAACATCTAAATCAGGGCTGCATCTCCCAAAAGTTTTTTTTTTTTTTTTTTTTTTTTGTAAAGTCTGTTCCTCACACAAAGATTCATAAGTCTTATGAGTCACATTAACCACTTTAATGAAACTTCTATCTATGGTGCTTTTTTATTTGGTCACCAACAGAGAATACGCTATATGCAAAAACAGGCAATATACTGTATATACTGTACATGACATCCTCTACCCTCTAAATTACAGCATTTCCGTCAGTAAATGTGTCCTCGAGCAGCTTGTAACAACAGATGCTGGGTCTTGACCTCAAGAGGGTGACATTGATCAAATAGACCTCAGCAGAAGTTTCTGTTGATCGTGGCACAGGGAACGGATTCAGGTTAATTTGGTTTTGATCGATCTGTGTTGCCACTCTCTTCACGTAAACCTGCCCTCTGTGAGTCATTAATGAGATTGTGTCAAAATAGAGGTTAAAGTCAAACTTCTAGAAAGTACTGCTTGTCCAAACTTTGTTTTTATTTGCACTGTCAGCATTGAATGCAGAACAGCTGTCTATAGTTTCTATAGTAATACTGCCAGTTCAGGTTAGGATGTGCTACAGTAATCTAGAGCTGTTTTTTTATGACAGTAGGGTCTGTATTTATACAGTTTATTTATGTTGTATTTTTAAATATTATTTATAACTGTGATCTGTTTAATATGGACGTATAATGTCTAACATATAATGACTTTAATGCACCTCTTTTATGTTGAATGTGTTTTTAATTTCTGCATTAACATTTATTTGGATGTTTTTCAGACATCAAGTAAAAAATGTCCTGATATCATAATGAAATAAGAAAAAAGTTGGGGGGGAAAGTACTATAGTTTGGCTTAAACACAAATGATTCTTTCTTAGACATAATATACATTAATATGTATTTGAAAAACTTCAGATATACAGTAATAAGATACAGTAATATTGTGAATATTGAAAAAAACCTCATGTGTTCAAGGTGTAAGGAAAATATTAATTTCTACCTGATGAGTCATCAAATATAAAAATTTTCTTGAAAATGATATAAATGCAAGGGTGTCTTTTATTTATTTATTTATCTTATCTTTAATTTTGTTATAATTCCACACTGAAGGTGGCATCTGATAGCGCCTGAGTCAAAATGAATGCTCAGCTGGTGGCGTCTAGTGGTTATATGGGGAAACAAATTGGTCTAATGCATTAGCTCATGTGAAACAAATGCATTTAGTTATGTTGCATGCACAGTTTAGAAGACACAATGCTTTTATGGATGTTTATACATTTTTAATGAATGGCTTTTCAACCAAGTAGCTGTGATGTGTGCATAATAAGCATTTGTCATTATGCTATATTGATTTAATTGTTTTTTTCACTCTCAAGATTGCTGAAAGAGCTCAGAGAATTACCTATAAGAGTGTTGAAAGACACAGTGAAACAGTTTGTGGCACCATTAAAAGAAAGTGGCACTCTAGGCAGGATCAGGAAATCAGAAATTGGCTTGCAAATGGGGAAATCAGAGAGGGCTATAGGAAGAGTGAAAGAAGAGACGAAGGATAAGACATGTCTCAGATTTAGGCTAGTGGCCCTATATATTTACAGTGAC
Source organism: Cyprinus carpio (assembly GCF_018340385.1). Taxonomy (NCBI): domain Eukaryota; kingdom Metazoa; phylum Chordata; class Actinopteri; order Cypriniformes; family Cyprinidae; genus Cyprinus; species Cyprinus carpio. Next base: position 17,601,078 of record NC_056604.1, on the reverse strand, counting down.
CCTAAAAACTATTTTAATGCTTAAACCACAACTTAAAAATGTATGCATGTCAATTCATCACTTTTACACAAGAAATGCTAAGCAGGTGCAGCGATTAGCTGCTTATAAAAGGCTATAAATAGCATATGTTTCAGACACTCGATGGTGGTTTAAAGTGAGCTTTTAAGTAAAAATGTATATTAATCTCAGAAAGTGTGTTATGTAGCTTGATGCTAATGTTAGTCTTCCCTCTCCCTCAATTGTAAATAAACCGAAACAGATTTGGCGAAATTTAGCATTACATCACTTGCTCACCAATGGATCCTCTGCAGTTGAATGGGTGCCGTATGACTCTAGTCCATCAGTTAACATCCTGTGACCTGAAAAGCTTCGTGTTTGTAAGAAACAAATTCATAATTTAGACGTTAATGGACCCTATCCATAATATTGCCTTCTCCAGTCAAAAAGTTGTCTCATCGGAATCAGGAGAGAAATATGCACAAATTAAGCACAGTTTACAAGTGAAAACAGTCCGAAACAGCTCTGAATAAATGTGTTGGTGGATTCTGATGTGAGAGGACAACAGAAGATGGATGTGTGTTGGCCAGAGGCGAGAGTTTAAAATTAAAATGCCATACATTTTGATGATGGATTTGTTTCTTACAAACATGCAGCTTTTCACTTCACAAGATGGACTGGTGTCGTGTGGATCACTTTTGGATTATATTGTGATGTTTTCAGCAGCTGTTTGATCTCATTCTGAAGGCACCCATTCACTGCAGATGATCCACTGGTGAGCAAGTGATGTGATGCTACGTTTCTTTAAATCTTTTCCAATGATGAAACAAACTCATCTACATTTTGGATGGCCTGAGGGTGAGAAAATTTTGGGGTGAACTATTCCTTTAATTAAGAGATTATTTGATGTCTTGTGACTGTATAGCATACTGTACGTGCATCCTGTGTAATTTGAGCATTCTACTTGTCATTCTCTTTTCCTCTCTCTCTCTCTCTCTCTCTCTCTCTCTCTCTCTCTCTCTCTCTTTCTCAGATCAGTGCTACTTCCTGTCTGTAGCTTTAATTCCTAGGCAGTCAGGACAGTTCAGATATATACAGCAGAGCTCTGTCAGGACTTTGAGGACCTCACTAGCTGTTTGGTGTGGATTACTGTCCACGTCTGGATTGGGAGGTGTAATGTTATCCAGATAACAAATCAGCAGTGTGTTCTACATTGGGTCACTTTGAGACTTTTCTGCACTGAGCAGCAAAACCCTCCAGTGGGCTGAGGAAGTCGGTATGGTTTTGTTGATTCTTTGAGAAAGACATTGATAAAGTCTAATTTGACAATCACAGCAGCATTATACTCCTCATCTGAATATTCATGAATATGAATTTTATTTTTACTGACTAAAACTTGTGATCTGGAAACTCTTTCCTAACTGAGGAGGAAGTCTGAGGACAAATTAAGAGTCAGAGTTTTTTTGAAGTGACGTTTTTAGAGATCAGTCTGTCTGCTGGTGAAAGTTTAATGGACTTTTTCACAGTAGTTTAATATTGACTGTTCAGTCAGCAGTTGAAACATTCGAGAGACATCCCTGAAGACATGGATGCTGTCAAGGACTGTAAGAATGAGTGTCAGAGGGAGTTGGCCAGTATGCTGAGCTGCTTTATCGGCTTGGTCACCGGCTCTTTTGCCCAAGGTACTTAATTTGCTTTGCTATATTGCTCTGTCTCTTTCAATTCTTTTAAAATGATTGTACTCCTCATTCTCTTATACTGAACTTTATGAAGTTTCTGCACAAGAGAAGTTTTGTTGTTTAGGAGACAAAATATTCAATTTCAAATAGTTGAGAACTGAGACAGTGTTGAATCTGTGTTTTTGTCCTTTTTTCCAATAACAACTGTTGGTTCCACTTTATTTGAAGGTGTCCTTGTTACAGTGTAATTATACATCTAAGTACTGAGCAATATTAATCAACTACATGTACTTACTATATGAGTAGGGTTAGGATTAAAGTTTTTGTTTAGGGATACTTGTATGTAATTATGCAAACTTTATTTTTATTATTGTTATTATAACAGTAAGCACATGCAACGTGTAACAAGGACACCTTAAAATAAAGTGGAACCAAAATGTCTAAACATAGTAGTTTTATAGTTGTAAAATAATTATAAATGCATAAAGATGCATAGTTTTGTTTGGGGTTTTTTTGCACCGTTTTAACAGTTAAGTAAAATTAAATAGTACTGTAGTAAAAAAAAAAAAAATCAAAAAGTAATACTTTTTTTTTTTGCGTGTAGCTGCCTGAGATGAAATGAACACATTATTTATGGACAGGCAGATTAATAATTGCCCTCTGTGATGTTTTATCTGCTGATGATGTGATTGTGCAGATCAGTTCTTCTACAGGACACTGATTCAGTGTAAAACTATGATGTGATTGTGCAGATCAGGTGTTACACTGTCATTGTGACTATGTTTGTGTGTGTAACAGGAGCTCTTTAACTTTCACCATGAACCAAGACATTGTTCTGTGTCACTGCTGGTCAGAGGACAGATGTTAAGTTTGTCCTGTCTTTTCCTTTGGCACCACTGAAACTTACTCACCCTCAGCCTGTTCCCTTTCTTTCTTCTGTAAAAAGGATATATTTGGCAGCATGTTCACATAGCTCTTTTGCAATGAAAAAGAATGACGACCATGACTGTCAAACTCCAAAACGCCATGCCATCCCAGATACATGTAAAATGGTTAAATGTTAAAAAAGCACTCTCAACTTTATCATTGATTTGTTTGTCCCTCTTTTTAATTCTCCATCAAATATAAATGTGTGTGCACCTATTGGTCTATTAGCTAAACATGATTGTCTTTAAATTTTCTTCACTGTGTGTGCTGATTTACACCACAGATACAGAAAGGCCGAGTCTATTTAAATTCCGTTGGCACGTTCATATCGAGACGTGAACTCCAGGGTCAGGAGGGAATGAATCATTTCCAGGCCTTGCCAGAATCTAGCCACTTCTGCTCTGAGTTTGGGTTGAAAATCTGCAAAACACTGTGGAATGGTTTCAGACTAGGTAAAATGTGTGGAAAAGGAACTGAATGCTTTTGGGTCTAATTATTATACTTATTCTTAACCTTCATAAAATAGCGGGAAAAAAAACACATTTTACAAATCTTCCACATTGGTGTCCTTGAGCTCTGCATATGGTCTTTGACCATGAGCGTGAAAATCTCAGGAAATTTAAAGAAAAATAAAATTGGTTAAGGTTAAGCAAACAGAATATGATCATAAGACTTGCTAATTAAGCATTTATATGTCCCTTAAATAGTCAGATCGACTCATTCTGTTGTCTCATGTTTCAGTGGCCTTCAGCCAGGTCAACCAACCAGGACACAAAGAGTCATGCACTAGTGCCTCACAGTGGACAGAGCAGTTCATTACACTACACACTACTGACGCCAAGGCTTTCAGTGTTTGAAGTCAGTAAGAATAGAGAAGAGATTAATTTTTTTAAGTTATTTATTTATTTAGCAAGCAAGCTCTGAATTAATCAGAAGTGACAATAAAACATTTAGATTTTTGAAAATATGTCTATTTCAAGCTGTTCTTTTGAACTTTCTATTCATCCACAATCCTAAAAATAATGCATCACAGTTTCCACAAAAATATTAAGCAGCACAACTGTTTTCAGCATTTAAGTACTGTAAAATATCAATTCCATTGAAATGGAAAAACTGAAAAATTAATTTTTGTTGAGCAGCAAATCAGGATATTAGAATGAATTCTGAAGGATCATGTGACACTAAAGACTGGAGCAGGGTTGTTGTTGTTGTTGTTGTTAACTAGAACTAATAGTATTAAAACTTTGTTAAAATGTTTATTTAATTTTTGTTTGAAATATCTGAAATAAAATAAATATTAAATGAAAAAAAAAAAAAGAAAAGATAACACGCTAAACTTACTGGAAATAAAGAAAAACTGGAAAAAACTACTGAACTAAACTAAAAATTAAATCAAAATATTAAACCTAAATAGGAATAAAAAAAAATAATAATGAGCCAGCCAAATAAATAATAATATTAGTAAAAAATAAAAACTATAAATAATAATGGAAAAAAGCAGATTTAAAATAAAAATGTAACTAAAATTCAAATATAAAATAAAAGCTAATTCAAAATACTAATAAAAATTCATTGCTGCTAAAAATTTAGCTTTGCAATCACACCAATAAATTACATTTTAAGATATATTCAAATTGAAAATTATTTTGAATTGTAATTATATTTCACGGTATTCATGTTTTTGCTGTATTTTTAATTAAATAAAGGCAGCCTTGGTAAACAAAAAAGAAAAAAAAAACATGGGTACTATTGAATTTTATATATTTAATTAATAATATTTAAAATATACAAGACTAGAAAATTATACATTTAATTTGTGATAAATGAATATAACTTGATTACATGAACTGATAAAATAATTACTCAAACAATAATTGTGCGGGCGCCCAGTAGTATCACTGTCCTAAATTGTACATACTGTACTTAGTTCAGTACATAGGCTCTAAAAAAAACAGCCTATGCACGTTTTTAAAGATCCTTTGGTCTGTGCTCAACGCAGGGGTCTTGCAGCACACCTGTTTTATTCATATACTCATATTAATATTTCCACCTCTGTGAAGTGGTCACGGTGGTGAGAGGAGGGAAAAAACTTTCAAACATAGGCCACAGGAGAGAGAGTGTGTGCTGTGTTTAAAGTGAAAGGTCATCATAGCGCTGGATCTTTGAAGTGTATTTCTCTCTCACGTGTATCTGTATCTAGATGTCTGACCCATAGTCACCAAACAGACTGCTCAATGTGCTTTTTGACACACACTCATACATACACAGAAGTTGTCATCTGCTTTCTCGGAGAAAAGCTTGTTCATGATCATCGTGGTTGACGTCTGTAACGAATCTGGTGTGGTTTCTGTAGCAGTCTATAATGGGGAGCGTGATGGCTACGCTCTCTTTAGAAGCGCGTCGGCGTTTCTCGAGACCCAGCTTCCTGGCTGATTGTCGTCACAGTACGGCTCGCTATCATCGCTCAGGTAACACGTATCAGAACAACACTCTGTCTTTGCTTTGTCACTTTAATTTGGTATGCTCAGTTTAGCTTAAGGTGGATGCATTAAACCGTTACTTTTACAGTAAAATCAGAAAACATTAAAAGTTTTTTTTCCTAATGTGTTCATTGTATGTTTATAATTTCAAGTTGACTATATTATAGAACAAATATTGGGATGAAATGCAGAATGTAGCTGAAATGAAGTCAAGCAGTATCCTGCAGCATAATATGCTATACTTTAAAAACTTTATTTAATTTAATTATTTTATTTTTTTATTTAATTTAATTTAAATTTTATTTTGTTTGAATATTGTGGAAATTAATGAGAGAATTATTTGTTAAAAATTAGGTTAACTATGAATTATTTAAAATATAGCACCTATACACTTTCTTGATGTGGAAAAATAAAAAAATAAAGCCTGCATAGATTTCTCAGGTCTTTGGAAAATAAATGTATGGTTTATAACTAGGCTGTCAATTTAATATTTTAATTTAGTATTTAATTGAATTATTTGCATAATACATAATGCATTAAATAATGCATCGAAAATGGTCAGTAGTCAAATACTGTATGTCCGTGTACACATGTTAGCTATAAATCTAGTCATTCTGACTCTAAATTTTGATTGGATGAACCAAAGTCAAACAGCAGTAAGATGTAAAATGACTTTAAACACACATATGGGAAGGCACATTATATATTGGATCCTATATGGCAGTTTATTCTAGATAAAGATTAGTTTGATTTAAGTTGAACAGCAGTATTGATATCTTTTGTCATAGTGCTGTTGATACATTTTATATACACAATAAGTGCACTGTATTAAATGATTGAATGCAAGTACATAGTAGGTAAAGACACTTTATATTAAGTTTGCCAGTCAGTGATTATACCATCACTCAGAATTCTCATGTCTGCAAACTGAGTCCTCGCTTAAATCAAGAGTCTCATAGACTGACAGTCTCTCAGTAGCAGAGGGGATCAGGCTCTGGTAGACAGAGCACATCCTGACACTGGTGTTTTCTTGTTCTGCTGACGATGACTGGTGCTCATCCTAAACACAAGAGGAACCAATCAATTTTACAGAATTTTGCTCATATGAGTATCTTTTGAAGCTAAAGCTATTACTCTGCTGTATTTGCCTTTATGTTTTCTGGTCCGCTGTCTGGATTATAAGTGTCACCCACCTCCGGTGTGACTTTACCTATTCAAAAGAGCAGTTACTATTTTCTCTGTTAAAAAGGAAATTAATCATTGTAATTATTGTGTATTATTATTAGTAGTATTAATCATATTTTACCTGTTTTACGGTTTTGCCTGCATCTCTTGGAGAATCCATGAAAGCAATGAAACAAAAACACCAACACTATAATGGCACAGATGCTGTATAACATAAAACAGATCCATTCTGAAAATAAATGATAAAACTGATTAGCATTGCCACTCATGATTTTAACCTCGTACCCCATTAGACACACAACATATAGTGTGGTCCAAAAAAAAAAGCTGTTTATGTTTCTAAACAAACAGTTGGTATATATATAAATGCATGATGTAAAATGAACAAGAAGTACTTCTGATTCTGCACTATTTCAAGGACTTGTAATGTGACTCTGAGATTTTTTATATTTCCACTGAAGCTCAAAATTCTCTTTTGATTATCTCAAATCATCAGGTTTCACACAAATTTGTGGAGATCATGCAGCTCTGATTTGTCAATAAACTTCAAATAAAGTTTAAGAAATTCTGAAATTCAACTTATAAGTGTAGACTGTTTGCAGATAACAGACAATGATTTGTAATTAAAGTATGTTAAATTACCAAAACATGCTAAATACAAGTGTTCTCTGACTTTTGTACCGCACTGTATGTTTTATTACAGTGCATCAACATCTCCACTGTACACAAGTGTTAGTTTTAAAGACTGTAGCTCTGAAAACAAAATGGGTGCAGATGAAGTTTTGTTCCATGAGAGGTAAAATGTGGGTGCATCTGTGGCCCAAACCACTTGAGGAAAGGCAGCAGGTATGCAAAAAAAAAGAGGATAAACAGAAATGAAATGCAGAGCTTTTCAAGTAATAATCAAGCAAGCATGTTTTGAGAACAACAAATTGATTGTAGGCACTAAAAATGGATATTTCACCCAAAAATTAATTTTTTTTTTCATCATTTATTAATCTTCATGTTGTTCCAAACCTTTATGACTTTCTTCTTTCAAGTAAAAAAATCTGTTGTTTTTCTTTTTGTTTTTTTGTTTTTTTTTCTGCGCAGTAACAATCACTATCATTTTGGAACAAAATGAGTAAATGACAGAATTTGCATTTTGGAATGTTCATTAAAGAGATATCCTTTGGGTTAAACACTTTAGATATTTTGCAATTTTATGCACTTATACAGAAATCTGCAATACAAGTCTATCAGCATATTCAAACCACTGATAAAGAGAAGCGTACATCTAGCATTTTGTACTTTAAAACTAGAGCTTCACTGGCAGATATATAATAAATAAAGAATCAACCAATTAATCAATTATTGAGCAAGAATAATGGCTACTCACTTCTTACAGCAGGAAATCTGAGTAATGCTGACAAAGCTCCTTACTACTATAAGAGCTTCAGAATGTATTTTCACTTTGGGCAGAAAGAGACCCTGCCTCAAACAAAGAGAGCACTCCTTCTCACTGAATTCAGACAAGAATCAGACCTACAGAGATAGATACAAATATAAATTTTGACCAAAGACTACTGTCATGACTACTTTTGGATGGCAGCCAGTCTCAGTAAGATAGAAATATGACAGTGTAAAGTTACTTCACCAATACTAATAGTGCATGAGTAACTGTATTTTATTACCAACAAAAAAACATGACAAAGATTGATCCTTCCCAACAGGTTTGTGCAGTAATGTGTCTTGACCAACAGAGGGCCCTGTAGGACATTTACAGTCATCTGAACTACAGCTGGCTTTTGTGGCCAGGAAATCAGGAAAATAAAGTATTCAGTTATCTAAGATGCTGTTCGTCTTTTTCTTTGGGACCTAAAAGGAAAGAAGACTAACACGAAAATAACTTAAAAATAAAAAAAAATGATGAATGTTACAGTTCCTTAAGAATGAAATGAAGCTAGTTCTAACTGATAATTTAACCTATAACTCTGGGTTTTCTTTGATGTCTGCTACTAATGAGATTGAAGTGCAGAGACTGTATATCAACATTTGCTTCTTTCCCTTGTGGGGTTCCTCAAGGGTCCATTCTGGGACCATTACTTTTTAATCTGTACATGTTTCCACTCAGTAATATAATTAGGAAATATAAAATTTATTTTCATTTCTATACAGATGATTCTCAGCTGTATGTTCCATTAAAATCTAGGCATTCTCTGCAGCCTCTCATGGATTGTCTTAAGGACATTAAATGCTGGATGGCAAATAATTTTCTTCAGCTAAACAATGAAAAAAACTGAGGTGATTATTTTAGTCCCTCCAAAACCAGACACTCTTACTCCATATGCAAAAAAAAATTGATCATATCACTTCAATTTTAGCTTCTCTTCATTGGCTTCCTGTCTCTTTCAGAATTAAATTCAAAATTTTACTGGTTGTTGTTTTTAAAGCATTTAATGGACAAGGTATTAATATAGTATTTATACAAATATTACCAGCACAGAAAATGTATAGTACAAAGAAAAAAATCTACAGATTCCGTCTGGGCCTTTTATTGATGGTTATTTGATGTATAAGCTTACTCTTAGTTACGTATAAACATCACTGGAAAATGGATGAATCCTTGGCTAATCAGAAGTAATTAGTCATTCCCTCCGATCAATGGAACGGCATCCCAGATCCCCTAACTTTGTTTGATGTTGTTGTAAAAGTTATGTTGTTATTACATTCCAGGGTGTTTTATCATTAAAAAGTCGATCCATCACACCTCATTAAAAGAGAGGGAGAGACAGAGAGAGCACTTCTGTCGGGTCTGAGGACTCCGAGAGCAGGGCTGTGTTGGCCTCAAGAGTGCTTATGTATTAGATAGAGGACCGGCAGCCTTATATCAGGTTTCATTTCTGTTTGTGCAGAGTTACTGAACATGTAGAGGGGAAGTGCTGTGTTTGTATACATTGAGAGATCGCTTTGCCAGACTATTTCTCCATAGTATTAATATTTTGTTTGCTGTGAATGAATACTGCAGCATGGACACATCGGATCAATATTCTGAAGAACACCCAGTTTTAACACATGAAATGAAAAGAGAAGGATGGATTTGTTAAAATTACAGTGTAAAAGAAAATCTATGCTCTTTTCCAAGAATCTATGCCATTGTTTTTCTGATACCCGTGTTCAGGTTCAGTGAGTTATGTTAGGCCATAGTGTCTTGTCAGCAAAAGCTTCATGCTTGAGTTCCTATTAAGAAGTGTTCATCTTCTAATGGCATTACTGGAACCTGCCCCATCCTCCTAAAAGCTCAACATTAATTCCTATACACTACAAGCACTGATGCCAGCCATAAATACAGCAGCTTAGTCAGAGCATGCATTATAATGGTGAAATTGAGGCATTGCAGTCATCATAATAGCGAAAAAAAATACGTACATAAATTTATGTTTTTGATTTGTATGTGCTTGACCTCTAATCTGAATGCAATCTTTATTTGCAACCAATCCAAAGATCAAAATGGGTCAAATAAAATTCAATAGATTTCTACTGGACCATTTTTCTTCAAATTATTGTTTCCCAGTTATGATAGAAATTTTGTTCTACTGGATAAAATGAAATTCTAAATCGATTTATCTCTCTTTTCTAATCTTTTTGTCTTTTCTTTTACTGCTTTTTATTGTATTGTGATCATTGTTTCCAAATTGTGATTGAAATTTGAATTATATGCATGATTTCTATCATAATCTACTCATAACAAACCAAAGATCGAAAATGGATCAAATGAGAATCCAGTAGCACTCATTCAGGTTATTGTTATAAGTTTCTATCACAAGTTGGAACTTATACAAAAATAACAATGGATCAAATAAGAATTCTACTTCTAGTGAAATTCCTTTTACTAAATTTATTAATTTAATTAATTCAAAAGCATTGGCAATGAATTTACATTCCTTTAGGGTTTTTATCTTCTGGAGGGTGTCTTTCATCTTGAAGTGTATTATTATTTATAATTTGAGTATGACATTTCAAAAATTTAGATTTTCCCCAAAGATTACTATTACATTTTAAATATCTACATTGTAGCATCACATTTCTTTTTTCAGTTCCTGTTTTCATCTCTGACATTAATCATCTTTTTATGGCTCTTTTAACTAGAAAAAGGAGGAGGAGGGGTGTGGCGTGAGAGAAGATGAGCGGATGCTGGCAGTAGAAACAGTGTTTGATGACACCTTGTGTTTGGTTGACTTAAAGCTACCATTAAGGCTTTATTGATTCCTTTATCTAACTGAGCTATTATAGCTCTCTCCTTTCCCCTCTCGCTAAACTATAAACAGGAAAACCCGTAAGCTAATGTTATCTCCTCTGTTTGTCCCAGTACAGTCCACACAGAGGCCTTTCCTAGCTTCACTCAGGAGGAAGAAGAGAAAGAAAGTGCTTCAAATGGAACAGATATGTGGGTGGATGAACGCTGGGAAATCGGTAGGGGAGGGCGTCCCTGGAATCTGATCCCCCTAGTATCTCTACCTCTCTCCTGCCTTCTGCCCTGTTTGGAAATGTGGCTTTTCCCCAAGTCCCCAGGCAGAAAGGAAGGAAGGAAAAGAGAGGGAGGTATTGTGGTCAGGGAAAAAGGACCAGTTCTCACAAGGGTCTGACTTTGCAGTCAGAAGTAGTGAGGCTTGGAAAGTGAGCGATGGATAAAAGAAGGGATGGAGTGGTCATAGATGAGCAGAGAGGAAGAGACACGGAAAGAGGGGTGGGATGGACAGAGAGGTAAAGATAAACTGCCCACTGCAGATTATTACGGGACAAGAGAGGGCAAGAGAAGCAAGGGAGAGAGGGAGGGAGGGAAGTAGGGATGAAGAACGTGAACTGTACAGGACAAGTTGAAAGAAGAGAGACAAAAGCACTTGATGCTGACTCTGAGGAAACAGACGAGGGAAAAGATGAAAGCGCTTGACTGATGGCAGAACAGACGAGAAACCGCATTCTTCAGGACCACTCCCAAGACGTATCGCCGAACTTAATGAGTTAATTTGAAGTTTTTGAGGTTGGCCAACACTTGAGAACTTCAAGGGGATCTGCGGCCACTTTGAGAAGGATTCACCCGATCTGTGAAGGATTGACGTATTTTTGCCACTGCCACAGGAAGTAGCTTTTAGCTTCTACGCAAATTTGCACCAACCTGAAGGCCTCCGACCGCTTTGGAGCAGGATTCGAGATGCCACCTCAGTGATTGACGCAGTGTCCGAGGCAGTGCCAGATGTTGATCCTGCGTATAACTGAGTATTACTTCTACGTGGACAAATTATTCCAGTTTGAGGCACTAGGGTGCCCATTAGTCTCAGATTTCTGTGTCAACATCAACAAAACCCGGATTTAAAAGCCACTTAGGACTTGAAATGAAATATGATCATTTTAACAGCAAAATCGGCGCAGTGTGTCAGTTGATTCCAAGTCGCAATTCCACATTTGGATCCACAGAATGAATTTCCCTTCTCTTGTGCCTCCTGTCTCACACCGAAACGTACACCTTTGGATCAACAATCTTGAATATCGCAACGTCGCTGCAGCACTTCTTCACAGCAGAGTTTGAAATGCTCTTGTCTGTTGTTGACTCTTGCAAATAACATTTGCAGCCCAGGATGGCTTTTACACATCTGGACTGTGTACAAGAACTGCAATCCAGCTCTTTATTTATGCGATAGGGCTTTCAAGAAGAATGACCTAACATGGAAACACTGACTTCTCTTCTCTTCTCCAAAATAAGTGTAACTAGACTGGACTCTTTTTCCCATGCACACTGCTAGCTTGACGTCCTGCCAAAAATATCCCCTGATTTTCCTTTTAAATATTCTTCTAAAGGAGCTAATGAAATGAATCTTTCTTTTTGAGACTCCCTGCATCTGGCGTCATGCTATATCCGCCAGTTGGCTTTGTCCCGTGTTAGTACACACACTAGCACATTAATACTTCCAGTAGTTCTAGAAGTTCTCGTGCCAAGAGGCGTAAATCACCACAGTCATGGGTATTCAGGGAATGGAGCTGTTTGCCATCGGAGTGGTAATCATTCTGTTCGTGGCTGTTCTCAAACAGTTCGGCATTCTGGAGCCCATGTCACTGGAAGGTAAGGAGCATTCTAGAACTGAGGTCCTCCCCTTTGTTGTCATGGTGATATGCTTGACCAGTGGGCCCCGTGGGGCCAGGGTTGCGTCAGGCATATTCTGAAGATAGGGATAACAAATCTGATGATTGTTCTCTAGTAATGCTGTGATGTTTGTGTTCACGTGAAGGAAAGGTATTGCGCTTTAACAATACTTTTGAAGGCTTTAATACACTGTTTCTGTTGAGTTTTAGATGCTTGTGAGTTTTGAAGGTCATTGGCAGGAGAAAGTATGAAGCGTTTATCGCAATATTTGCTGTACACAGATGTAAATGCAACATATACATCTCACAGCAGGTGTTACCGTGGGACTGCAGCATCAGGATAGTGTGGGACAAAATTGTCCTTAGAAAATTAAAATCTGGCACAACCTCCTTTTCGGGATGATCTCAAAAGTAAAAAAAAAAAAAAAAATGCTTGCTGCTTTTATCACCTTATTAAATGTTACACTAAAAAATGTGATTAAAATCATGCTGTGAAATGGTGCTCAGTTAAATATATTTGTTAAATATATTTTAAAAATATATTTGAACCCAAAATCTTTAAGTTGATTTTTAAAAAGTTAATGGACTTACTGTATAACTACCTAAATCGCTGATTATACCTGTGTGGGCGTGTCTGTTATTAATGTTATAGGAAATTTTTTTGTTGTATATGTTTAAGATTTGCTAGTATGTGATTTGTTTTGAACAAACAGCGGATCCAGATTTTTTTTTCCCCTCATACTTATTGAGAACGTTATATTGGTGTCCGAAATACTGCATTCACTCTCTCCTTTTCACACACACACACTTTCTCTCTTTGAATCAAAACCCAGTCTAACATTACCCTTCATTCATTATGTATGCTCTATTGATCAGGCTTTCTTTACGGTTACCTAAAAATGGGTCCACTGGTCTCTGTACTGGGTCTTGAAGGGCACTGTCCATTTCCATCTCACCCTACACATCATCGCAAGATCATATCTGTCAATCATTTCTGAAAGTACAAATCAGAGTCAGCACCTTCATATAGATGCACTTCCTCTGGAGTCACAAACTTGAGATTGGAGATATTTTTATTTTCTCCACTATTCTCCACACTTCGTCTGTCGTCTGGTGGACGTGCTCTGTGTCGTGTCGCATCTTTGTTGTCTCAGATTACTTACTATTAAGACATTAAGAGTCATGTGACAGCTGGCCTGCAACGATGTGGAATACTTGGCATCTTTGTGCTATTTTGTATATTCATATTCTTGCTTGATTAATCTGGTTGTATTTTTGTTCGGTTTTCCATAAATGGTCTCGACATTCTGTTTGACTTTCAGGAACAGAGGTGATTGGTCATTGTTATTAATGAGAATCAGTCTAAAACTATCAGTCATTTTATTCATTAAAAGTATTACAAATGAAACCAATGGCACTACTGAAATGTGCTTTGAGCTGTACTTTTTATTAAAACCATAAACAATGCAGTCTTATCAGTAGTCTGATAAAAATAAAACCTCACAGAATCATGCATATTTTTGCCATACTTATTTTAATCAGTTTGAGTGGCCTAAGCTAGTCTTAGGTTTTCTCAACATTGCAAAAAAAAATAATAATAATTCTTATTTATACCTATTATTATTAGATTATTTGTCTTGTTTTTAGTATAGATATCTAATATCTAATATGAATCAAGTTGTTTTACTTGACAAGCAAAATGACTTAAGGTATTAAGTATTGTTTTTTACAAAGCATTATCAAAATGTTGTTAGTTTTTGCTTAAAAAGGCAAAAAAAAAATCTGCCAATGGGGTAAGAAAAATAATCTTAATTCAAAGGCTATTTTTCTTGCCCTATTGGCAGATAGTTTTGCTTGTTTTAAAGGGATACTCCACCCCAAAATGAAAATTTTGTCATTAATCACTTACACAAATGTCGTTCCAAACCCATAAAAGCTTCGTTCGTCTTCGGAACACCATTTAAGATTTTTTTAAAGAAAACCGGGAGGCCTGTGACTGTCCCATAGACTGCCAAGTAAATAACATTGTTAAGGTCCATAAAAGGTATCAAAGTCGTCATCAGAATACTCCATCTGCCATAAGACGTGTAATCTGGGTTATGTAAAGTGACGGGAACACTTTTTGTAAGCGAAGAAAACAAAAATAACGACTTCATTCAACAATTCCTTTGTCAACAGTCTCCTCTGTGTCTCTCATTATCACCGTATGCTGCGTATGCTCTTCTGTGTCATCCGCGCCACAAGGATGCGCTGTTTTCTTTCGAATCAAAGCTAAATACATGTAAAAACAGCACATCCTTGTGGTGTGGATGACACAGAAGAGCATACACAGCATACGATGATATAGAGAGACACAGAGGAGACTGTTGACAAAGGTATTATTGAATAAAGTCATTATTTTTGTTTTCTTAGCTTACAAAAAGTGTTCCCGTCGCTTCATATAACCCAGATTTCACGTCTGATGGCAGATGGAGTATTCTGACGACGACTTTCATACCTTTTATGGACCTTGACACAGTTATTTACTTGGCAGTCTATGGGACAGTCACAGGCCTCCCGGTTTTCATCCAGAATATCTTAAATTGTGTTATAAAGATGAACGGAGCTTTTGCGGGTTTGGAACGACATGGGGGTAAGTGATTAATGACAAAATTGTCATTTTGGGATGGCGTATCCCTTTAAGCAAAAACTAACAAAAAGTTTCTTTTTTCAGAAAACTAGACATAACATCTTAAGTGTTTTACTTTTAAAATAAATGCATCTTGATTCAAGAATTTTTAGATATTTATACTACAAAACAAGATAAAAATACTAAGTAAGAAAATCTTTTTTTGCAGTGTAAACCATATTTGGCTGGACTGGTTTGTGTATTTTTATGATGCTTTGACTACTTGTCAGCTGTCAGACTGAGAAATCAGGGTAGACCAGATAAAACCACCTAAGACCAGCAGTTTTAAGGTTGGTTTACGCAGTTTTTTCAACAAGGATATACGGTATAGGTGCTAACAGTATATGCATAACACATTAACTTTTATAACCAACAGTTATGCAAATAAACACTTGATCATCTGGAAGGGTCTGAGTGCCTCTTGTAATCTATACGTAAATCTTCTTCCAGTACTGGCCCATGAGACGGACCACCCAGCGGATCAGCAGGGGGCTATTTTTAGCTCAGTGGCATCACTTACTACATCTCTGTCTATTCCTGAGAGCCGTGTTTCAGGAGGGTGAAGTTTATTTTGGGCCTCTGCTTGTGTGAATCGAATACGTAATCAGAGACACTGAAGTATTACTTTTGAAGGAAAGCATGCGTAATGATCAATATGCGCCGGCTCTGTTGCATGAGAGGAATTTGATCTGTCAACTATAATTTTATTCAACTTGCATGTTTCTGCTCCTAGTATAATGCAAATTGTCTACTGTGGTGCACCGCAGACGTGAAGCATCAGCCACCAGAGGGCGATGTTTCTTTATGATCTCAAACCTGGGTGATGAGCTCAGGGGAGGAACCAGTGGGCCAAGATTTGGCTGGTTAGCACGATTATACATTCTGGTTCTAAAAAAGCATTCTCTGTTGACAGCCAGTGGGATTTAGGGATCACAAACTGCAGCATTGTCTCTTGTTTCATCATAAAAGGCGTATTTATTATTCAAAAAGTTGATTTTTGTTTTAAAAAATTATTTATTTTTTGCTTTATTTTAATTGTTTTATTTAGTTAATTTTTAATAAATTGGTCAAAAATGAAATTTATGTCATTTACTACAAAACAAGATAAAAATACTAAGAAAATCTTTTTTTGCAGTGTAAACCATATTTGGCTGGACTGGTTTGTGTATTTTTAAGATGCTTTGACTACTTGTCAGCTGTCACACTGAGAAATCAGGTTAGACCAGATAAAACCACCTAAGACCAGCAGGTTTAAGGTTGGTTTACGCAGTTTTTTCAACAAGGATATATGGTTTTATGATCTTATATATGTTTAGTTTTTTTTTAAGGGGTTTTTTGTTTTATGATATTTTGTTTTATAATTATATTTTTTGTTAGTTTACACAAAAATATTAAGCAGCACAACTGTTTTCATTGATAATAATAAAAAAATGTATTGAGCAGCAAATCAGCATATTAGAATGATTTCAGAAGGATCATGTGACACTGAAGACTGGAGTAATGATGCTGAAAATTCAGCTTTGCATCACAGAAATAAATTATATTTTAAAATTGGTGAACAGAAGAGATTTCTTTCAATGCTATTTTAAAAAATCCTGTAGACCCCAACCTTTTGATCACTAGTGTATATCAGTTCATTATTATTACAATTATAATCATTTAATTTTGAAATAATTTTAATTTGTGAATTGTTTTTTTTTGTTGTTTTTTTCATACTTATTGCCACTTCAAGGGCCAATTTCAAGACCCATTTGGATTAAATTTGCACTCTAATACTAAAGATTTATTTAACTTTGGCCTGTAAAATACATTTGTACTGTTTATGTAAACTGTAAACATCAGTCGTATACTTTTGTTAGCAACGTTAGTAACAATCCCCTTTGAAATCTCTTCAGTTCTTCGGTGCTAATGGTTTTGGCTGTCATAAATCTGTTGTGCATGACAAAATCTAAAAGATCACTCTTGGCAAGAGAGCACTGAATAACAATGCTGCCAGTAGGAGGATAAATGAAGAACAGTCTCTGTAGATCACTGTCATTTCACAAAGGCTGAAATACAGAGAGAACAATTAGTCGTGGGAAACTGGTTCACAAGACAAGGGAAGCAGGATTTAGGGCACCTTGTGATTGTGCATCTGTTCCAACAACTTCAAATATTAAATGTCCATTCCAGACCAATCAAAGGCTTAAAAACGTTATACTTTCATGAGGGAAGCTTCATATGAGCTGCATTCCTGAGGACCAAAATGTATGTACTACAAAACGTAATGATTTGCTGCGTTGACTCGGAGGGACAAGGTGTCTGTTTTTTACAGTATCATCAAGTCAAAGTTGTGTCTAAATCTAACTGGGACAACCTTGTCTCTTGAGTGGGAGTTTTCTCAATTCCCTTTGAAAATTGTGTCAGAGTGAACTTTTAAATAGATGTGAGAAGAATAGAAGAATGAGAGAGGAGAGTTACCAATGTCATTTTGGGCACAAGGCTAAAACAAGATGATATCAACATAAGATGTTTTTTGGGAGTTTTTTCAAGGTTTTATTGACTTTTTCGAAAAGTGTAACAGATGTTTCTCAAAACAGGACATCAGCCCATTTTTCTACCTCAATTATGTTATCGGCTTTCTAGGATACTTATGTTTCATTTATGAAGCTTGTGGAATTAACAGTCTAAAACTGGACTGAGCTGGAAGAAGGAGATGTGTTGAGGGACAGAGTGTCAGGATGAGTGTGAGATGGGAGACTGAGGGGTTACAGACCGTGGGCATCGTCTGTCTGGTCATCATGTTTCTCAAACTCATGCATCTGCTTGGACTCATAGACATAACTGAGACAGGTGAGAGAAAGAGAGAGAAACTAGCAAACATCATTCCAGGGGTTGCTTAAAAATGTTGTTTATAGATGTTATAGCCTACTTGTCTTATATTTACAAGAGCTTAACACTCTGACAGCATCCGTGGCATCCGTGGCAAATACTGTATCTAATCTTCCTTAAAATAATTTTTTTTTTTGCAATACAAATTTTTTTGTTTTTCTTGTTATAAGCATTAAACTCACTAATGTTTGTTAGATTGAAGTTTAAAAGTTCATGTTTTAATGAAATTTAATTTTCATTTAATTTATTATTAATACTATACAAATATTGTCTTATTGTCATATACAGTTTTTGCTTCTTAAATACAATTTTGTTGTATTAAGGATGTTTAGATATTTCTTTTTCTTTACTGGAAAACAAGTCTTGTTTAGTTGTTTGTTATTTTTCCATGTGTAACAACCAACAGCATTTCAGATGGATTCCAGATTTTTTGAGGGATTTTCCAGTTCTTTAAGCTTTCAATGTCTGTTTAGAAATAAGTAACTTTTGTTCCCTAAAGCATCACAAGGTTATATGTTCTTCTTTTACATTATTTGATATATATATTATAAAATAATTTTTTTAAATTATTTTAATATTTTCCATTTAAATTTTTATATGTTTTAGTCATTTTGTTTTGTGCTTTTGTCATAGTTTTAATAATTTTAGTACTTCTACTTAAATTTAATTTATTTCTGTTAGTTGCCATAGTAGTTTTTCATCTAATATTTATATTTTATATTATTCCAGCTTTATTTCAATTAACATGATTAACTAAAGTAGTAAATAGTTTTAGTTAACAATAACAACACTGATTATTTGATATAGTTTCTCTTCCTCCATCCACCTTTTTTTTTAGTGATTGCTTGTGGCTTTTTTGACTTGACCGTTTCTCTCTTTTTTTCTCCTTTCACTCTCTCTGGCCCTTTCTGTCCTTCTCGTTCCTCCCTTTCTCACTTTGTATCTGTTTTTGTAAAGACGGTGAGTGTAAGCACCTGTCTAGTTTAGTCTCTTTTCTTTGTTATTCGGTCTATCTCCTTCTCTTTTGTGGGATGCTTTCTTCATTATGTGATTGACTATACTAGCTCTTATCCAAACGCTAGCAGGGTTTAGAAGAAATATTGAATTCCACCAATTATAATTGCTGAAGTCTAACAGTAAGGAAACCCTAAAATTAGTCATTCACATTAAAAAAGAAAGATTCGCCCTGTCTATCAAACCTCCATTTCTTTCTCTTTCCTCTTCCTTCACATCTTTGACTTTTATGCTAACTCTTTTGCTTTTACTCCCCTTTTTCTTCCTCTTTCTCTCCTCGCAACCGCTGTTTCCCTCTTTGAAATGCTCTCTCACCCCATCCCGCCCTGCATCCCATCAACTCACCTCCTTCCCAACCCCTTCCCCCTCGATCTCTCTGCTTTCCCCCTCTTCCTCTCTCTTTTTTTGCTCTTTCTCTCCCATAGACAGCAGTGACAGTGACCTTGAGCTGTCCACGGTGCGACATCAGCCCGAGGGTCTGGAGCAGCTGCAGGCTCAGACCAAATTTACCAAGAAGGAGCTGCAGTCCCTTTATAGGGGCTTCAAAAACGTGAGTATCTGTTTCGTGCTCAGTTGTTTTCTTTTTTGCGGCGGGTCAAATATCGAGACTGTATGCTGCATAGTAAGATTTTGGTACTTTTGCTACAATTTTAAAAGAAAGAAATGAATGATATTATGTTGAGCATTAAATTTAATAAAAAATGTTAACCATTTTATTGTCCACCAGGTGAAAACTCAACCCAGTTGCAAAAAGTAGTAGTATTTTAATTATTAATAAATTTAAAAAATGATATGGTTCATTTTTTATTGTATGGATTTGTTTTTGGTTGTGTTTTTTTTTCTTTTTGTTTTTGTTGGTGTGTGTTATATAGGACAGAAAATTAGCACGTTGCACTTATTTAAAGCCTTCACGAGCTGCCGATGTGGCACAGTGAGAATTAGTCCATTATCTGTTTAATTAAATGTTTAATTAGATGTGCCTCTCTTTCCATTTAAGGAGTGCCCAAGTGGTTTGGTTGATGAGGAAACTTTCAAGACCATCTACTCTCAGTTCTTTCCCCAAGGGGGTAAATACATACGTTTTTCACTAAATCAGTAAATGTGTTTATTGGTTTTGCATGGATTGTGATTTGGGACTAATTGGACTAATTAGTCTGTTTTTCTTCTTGTTATTTCCTCAGATGCCACCACATACGCCCACTTCTTGTTTAATGCATTTGATCTTGATAGAAATGGCTCAATTCGTTTTGAGGTGAGAATATCCTTAATCAAAGCTTTTTTTTATCACCCTCATTTTTTCATTGTCTTTATTGTCTACTCTCTGCTCTCTATGACAGGACTTTGTGATTGGTTTGTCTGTGTTGTTGAGAGGATCTGTCACTGAAAAGCTCAACTGGGCTTTCAACCTTTACGACATCAACAAAGATGGATACATCACTAAAGAGGTTCTTGTTAAACCTTTATGTTGTAATGCACCAGACGCTCGTTCACTGACTCTTTAGTAAAGCAGACTCAAATAGTAATAAGTGACGTGTGTGTGTGTGTGTGTGTGTGTGTGTGTGTGTGTGTGTGTGTGTGTGTGTGTGTGTGTGTGTGTGTGTGTGTGTGTGTGTGTGTGTGTGTGTGTGTGTGTGTGTGTGTGTGTGTGTGTGTAGGAGATGCTGTTAATCATGAAGTCAATCTACGACATGATGGGCAGGTACACTTACCCCAGTGTGCGAGATGAAGCTCCATCTGAACATGTGGAAAAGTTCTTCCAGGTATCAGTAACAAGCACATTTATATGAAGACACAAAAACAATCATACCAGAGTATTAAGATCTTCTACACTTATTACATTTTCTTATAGAAAATGGACAGAAATCGAGATGGTGTGGTCACTATTGAAGAGTTTATTGAGACCTGTCAGAAAGTAAGTTGAGATTAGTGTTTACTCACAGATTTCGGTGTAAATGGTTTGAAAAAGCATTCTTAAATAAATGATTGCATTTAATTCAATGTAAAAATGTATATGTATTGTTTGTAAGAAACATTCTTTAAATTATCCTATTCAATTCAATGTGAAAATTGTATAAATAGTTAAAAACAACTAAAATGTTGATTACTTTTATTGTGAGCATTTACAAGAATTACTCATAAAATGCATATGTATCACCTTTAGTTTAATGCAAAGTCTTAAATACATTATACACCTATTTTTGTTAATTATCCCATTTAATTCAATAAAAAAGTTAATAGTTTGTAAAACCATAGTTACATAAATTATGACTTACAATGCAAACGTTTACATCAACTGTTCTTAAAATCATTCTTCTGTAAATCATTACATTTAATTTAATGCAAAAATGTACAAATAGTTTGTAAAATTTAATTGAATATCCAAATTACATAAATAGAAATAAAACCATCCTTATGTACATGCTCAAATTCAGTCCAATGTGAAAAATTATGGAAATTACTTATTCATATGTAAATTTTTGCACTATTAGATAAAAAATGTACGTAAGATGTATAGCCATTTTTAAATGATCACATTGTATTCAATGCAAAAATAAATTTAAATAGTTTGTAAATCCATCATTTATTGCAATAATTTCAAATGTGAATATTAATAGTTCTTCTAAATTATCACAGTCATGTTCTTAAAATCATTCTTATTTAAATCACAAAATCTATGTAAATCATTCATTAAAAAAAAAATACATATACGAATACGAAAATTTGTGTATGGTTTGACTTTTTCATACCATATTTGAACTGAACATGACCGTGAATGAGATTTGATAACTATGCGAATGATAACTGAAAGCAAACTGTCTCTTTAAGGTTGATGCCGACTATTTCAAACGGTCATAATTGATTCATCTTCTGCTTTCCAGGATGAAAACATCATGAACTCCATGCAGCTCTTTGAAAATGTGATTTAGGACAGAAGTGGAGCGATCTAAAGCTAAAACATCCCTCATGTCCCAATCCAGCTCTCTCCACATGTCTATATACCAAACTAGCACAGCAGTCACTCTGTCTTGTCCTGTAGCACTAACCCCATGCCTGCTGCACTCCGTAGAATTGTATAGACCAACACATAGCCTACAGTATGGCATCACAGTTTGTGCTTCACAGCAGGACTACTTTAAAAAAGAAAAGCCTGGACGGCCGGGATCCTTCCAGTTGCTAATCTTTCTGATCCGAATGAACAAATGAAGTAGCAAAGCCACGTTTTGTATCACTGGTTGATGGATTCCAATCGGCTCTCTGATGCCCATATAAAAACCATCACCACTCTGGACTGCTTTCTTCTGCCTTACGAATGAGGGACATTACAAGACTCAGTCTCAACCCTCCAGATACCATAGTTTGAAGGAGAGTACAGTAACTATGGATTTCAAGGGACCCAAAGGAGTGTCTAGCACCAATGACGATTTGAAGCACACTAGAGACTACTCACCAAAAGAACAAAATTAATGTGATGAAAACCGACCTGAAGCATGCCTGTCCAAATATGTGAGATATTTGTGATTTTCTTGCATGGAGACTGACAAAGTTGTACATTTTCTTCCTTGTAAGCCAGTAGGTCCCACAGAAGACTGTAAGCAAACTAAAGCAACTGTATGCGTGAAGTTAGTGTACCAGTGTTTATAAGTTCTGCTCAAACCTGTATTGCACATATCAGTGGGGCCAGGATGATTTGTTTGGTCACATTTGATTCTTGCACAGAAATGGGGTATATTAAAAGTTATATTTACAGTGTAGGCATTTTAGAAGTATAGAAGTAAGTATTTTATTTTCAGGAATGTATTTATTTGTCAGGCGACGTCTAATGGAATGCAGGGTTTGGGCATGAATGGACATGTCCTGGTTATTAAAATTGTGGTTTACAAGTTTTATTATTATGCTCATTAAAAAAAAAAAATAATAATAATAATTTGGATTTTGCTTTATATATACATATATATTTGAAACAGACTGAGATATATACTGTACTGTATTTTTATCTTTATTTTTTGCTTTTGGCCACATGGTTTGTAAAGGTTACATATTATTTCATTAGGTACTGTACACAATAGGCAACCTTTGGAATCTTCTTGTTATATGATATGACAGTTGTATTATCAGGAATATGGATAGCTTTTGCTCTTACGCAACAATCCCCTTTTATTTGGGGATGGTGGGAAACTATTGCTCATCAATGAAGGAACAAATACTATGATGAAGGTGAAGATTCAAAGTTACTTAAAAGTCTGTTTTCAGTTCACTTTCAGTAGCAACACCTAAATTACCTAAAAGCTCTTATTTATTTATTCTTTGTTTATTTGGTTGGAGCAGTTTAATGTAAATCCAATGAATAAAAGATGCACTACTCTTGATCAAAACCAGTGTGTTTTAATGTTACTGACAGTTTTTATTAGTGTTGCAGCAATAATGCAAATTGCACCCAAGAAAACATGACAAGGGTAAAAGATTTGCACCTTAACACAGTGATCTGAAACTAAATATCTGTGGGTATGA
The DNA here is from genome assembly GCF_018340385.1 of Cyprinus carpio. NCBI lineage: Eukaryota > Metazoa > Chordata > Actinopteri > Cypriniformes > Cyprinidae > Cyprinus > Cyprinus carpio. The sequence goes on along the minus strand of NC_056604.1, from coordinate 17,577,631 downwards.
CTGTGAATGTGTTTACACAGAATATCATGTCCTTACAGAAATGCTTATCTACATTTGCTATGTTTATGGAAGTCCATGTGTGATCTGGTCTATGCTGGAGACATGTCTTAATTTTGTTTGCTTTGGGTGTCTGACTAGGGAATATAATCTTTTCTAATCTCTGTACTTTTCACCTTACTCTCATGTATCGTTTCTGTTGGTTGTGGTTCATCTTCACCTTTCCCATAACATCTTCCATCTCTGATTTCTATCTTATCATGGCTTCTATGTGATTCCTTGAAATGTCAGGTAAAAGAACAAAGTATTAAACCATGTAAAATCTGAGTGAGGCCCATAGACCTACTAACCTACATCCATCAGTTAGCACCATAGATTAGCTACTGATTCAGGACATGAGCTCTAAATAAGCAGGAAGAAGAGAAGGCAACACGGTCTACTTGTTGACTGTTATGAAAGCACTACAGATAACTGGGATTATTTCTCCCATCTGTTCAGGTCTGCCTCTCACCTGCTTCTATTTCCAGGAGTGACATCACTTCCTGTGTGCATTTCTGACCAGAAATACATTTATTGATTCATGCCATTTATAGTCTAAGTGCAGATACTAAATTACGGAATATGCAATCGACGTATGTTGAGTTGTCCTGTGTCATCATGTGAATGTATGATTATAAGCAGGGTGCGATTTGTAAAAAAAAAAAAAAAAAAAAAACGGGGAATATTTAATCGATAAAATCATTTCGGTTTTAAGGTAGAAATTTAGACAATGTAGAAATATTGTGTATTTCATATAAAATGTACTGTTAATATAAATATCTTTAAATGAGCAAATACAGAGTTTTTTAAACTCGTGCCTATGGCTGAGGCACAGCCATGCTGATATACAGCCATATTGTGTCACACATATCTTCTTGTGTGAAGATCTGGCCGAGGGAGAGGTAAGGCTGCTCTTGGCGGGTTCATGTGTGCTAAACAGCTGCTGATGCCCTGGAACTCAAATAGATGTTATCTTTATTAACAAATGACATTTGAAGTCTAAACAGTACATTCTCACCTAAATAAAACTACATACCATGACACAAAAACAGTATTATTTGTAAAATTATAATGGATTTGGGCATCGGTCATGTGAGAAATACTGCAAGTGGAGTGATATAAACGATGAAACGGTTGGAGTTCTGTTATCACTAGAATATTACACTCCTCTTTGCCAATCAGATTCGAGGACCAGAAAGAACTGTTATACAATATAAACTGAAATAACTAAATTAAATATTTTTTAACTAATATCTTATTTACTATACAAGTATTTATACCATGTTCGGGCCCAGGTGGTTTAAAAAACACTTATTTTAGGCTTACCAGTCAACACACTGTCATTATTGTTAAATCCTACTCCAATTATGTTTGTAATTCAAGCATTCCAGCCATTAAACCTGAGAAAAAAATCATACAAGTGAGTAAAGACACATCTTTTTCTCATTCCCTGCTGCTTAAAACAAATAGTAAAATAAATAACAAAACCCTTTTTGTGTGTATGTGAGAATTGTTTTTTATTAACTGCTCTGAAAAAAGAAATTATTTTTAATTATATATATATATATATATATAGATATATATATATTATATATATATATATATATATATATATATATGTTATTATTATTATTATTATTATTATATTATTATTAGGAAATATATATTATGAAAATGCCATATACACAAGAAGTTGACTTTTTGCAAAAGGAAATTTTTATTTATAACCTATTCACACCACTAGGGGGAAGTACAGAGTCATAAGGTAGGCTACTGTAAATATTTTTAGAGAACTCATACTCCCTTTGTGTGCATATTTCGAGAATGTCACGGCTGAGGATGGGCTGAGGCCAGCCTAAAAAGACGCTCAGGACAGTTGAAGATCCACTGCTGCGCATCCTCACTAAAGCTTATCATTTGCACGTGTTTTTAAGACTTGCCAATTTCAACATTCAAAACCGTTTAAAGCATTCAAACACAAGACGCAGGAAACCTCAACTGAGTAGCCTACTCGCCTCGAGCGCCGTGTTTGGAGCGCACGCAGAGAGCCGCATCTCAAGTACAGCAACACCGAACCGAGCTATCCTTCGCGTCCACCTGCACCTGAACGAACAAACACAAATCGCAGTTCACACATGCAAACAGAAAAAGATGTGACACAGCCCAATGCAGCACACAGAGAGACGCGTCTCAAAGCGCTTCAACACCGAATTTGCCTCTTCTTGCTCTCGTACAGACAAATACATGCAAAATTGTCAAAATACCCGTCTTGGAGAGTATCCTCGAAAAAAATTAGTCGGTTATGTCTTGAGTGAAAGTAAACAGTGGAGAAAGAACTCAGATGTGTATCATTATAATGGATGAATTGTCTCTTAATGTGACTCCAAGAAAATAAAAGAAAGAAAATTACTCACTGCTCTTGACTGAATTACTTTGTAGATTTGACAAGAATTAATCCACAGTCAAACCATAATTCCAGTCATATCATTTTTGATTTTTTTTTTTACTATGGGTGCAGGACACTATAGTTCATTTATGTAAGTGAGTATAGCTAAATAAAGTAAACTGTGACATTATACCCAAAAATTCTTCATACAATGGACTACCAGTAAAATTTATTAAAAAATTGGAGAACGAAAATTATTCAGACACTTTGACCTGTCCATGTTTTTCTTAAGTTTTACACCACAGACTGGACACAATAAAGCATTGCTTGGTAATTGGTCAACAAAAGTATTGATAGTTGTGTAAATATTGTCATACTAACAGTTATCTGAATTTTTGGTTGATTGTAATCCATTACATAGGCCTACCTTTCTATCAAAGTTATCTGACATTATCAGATGAATTTGTTCTGACTCAGTTTAACTGAGTTTTTGAGTTTATTACCATTTGCTAAACATTATGTAAATGTATGTGTATATATGTGTATATATACTGCCTTTCTATCAAAGTTATCTATATATATATATATATATATATATATATATATATATATATATATATATATATATAGCACAAATAAATAAATAGAACATAGAACAAATAGAATTGCGTGGGCCCCTATAATTGTCACCACCTTTCACCCCACTAGCGATGGCCCTGTCCATGTTTAAGATGTAAAAGCAATTCTAAGTAGAAATTGCATGTAGACAGTTCCTTAAATATTTTAATTCCTAGTGTAGCTCTGCTCTGTTACCACCAATAATAAAATGAAACAAAAATAAAAGCGGCTGGAAGTTTCTTTATTCAGTGCTGCTGTTGTAAGCCTGTGTTCAAAGCTTCAGTGATCTGTCCAGTTAGTGGTGTTCTGCTCGCTCTTAAACCCTTCACTGAATGCTTAGCAAAACCCCTAAATGTAACATTTCCTCAACAAACACTGCTTCTTCTGTGTCTTCAATGGCCCTCTGTTGATGGAAAATAACTGTCACTCAGCGAACTCTCTGTATGTATAATTTGCTTTGCGATGATGTTTGGTAATGATGATATTTAAAAAACAAGTCTGTAGGTAAAGGTTATTTCATGTCATTATGTAGCGGTTACTGAATGTAGGTCAATTAAGTAATGACGCGCAGTACCGTCTGAAGACCGGAAGGGGGCGCCGAGAAAGTGACACTCGAGGGAGCCTAAAAACCTTTTTATTTAAAATATTATTATTTATTTTTAAATTATTTTTAAAGGTGTGTTTATTTAATTTAAATATGTTATCCTATATTTGCCGTCTCTTTCCTCAACCTCTAACTTTTTGGTTGTTATATTTGTATATTGTTTGTTGTAAATATGTCTGTCTGTTCAATGCTTTCAAAAAGGATTAAAACAGACTGGCGGCGCCATTTTTACTATTAAATCGGGGGTCCTGTGAGGCGATAGGGTGCGTGTGAAGAGTCTATGGGGCAGACACGACACCGGCAAAAGGGACGTTGCGTCATCGCCTGCGAACAATTCTATTGGCCGAGAGTCACCAGAAGGCGGGGTTTATCAGCGTTCCGACGTCAGAGTTTGTTTTGAGCATGCGTTGAAATACCACAGTGCCCCGTGTGTATGTCCGTGTGGTGCTATATAATAGAGAAACATCGCTCCGCTCGTCTCCTGCTCATCACATAAGCCAGTCTAGTCAGAAGACTCTGTCCTGCCGAAGGTGTTTGTTCAGAGAAAGCCGCTGTTTCTGTATTCACCCTCGGTAGTGGTCAAGTAGGACACTCAGAGCTGCTACAAGGTATACCACGACAGAACACAAGGGGAAATTACAGAAGAGGAAAACGATTCGTTTCCTCCCGGAAAGGTGAGAAATAAAGACCCCGTGTGTTTTATCACACCAGTGGTGTATTGTAATTGTACATATAAACTTTCTTAATATCAAACAGGCGTAATTATTATAATAATGGTTTAAAAATGTCCTAGTCGCATCCCATCAACCCCTCAGGTTCCAGTCCCAGAGATGCGATGCTGGCTTCTTCTAACTGGGTTGCTTATTAAAGACGATTCTGTTATATGATCATTTACAGTTTTCGTGTTTGGTTTATGTGTGTATATAAGACATGATCACTATTGATCTGTGTGTTGGGCCATGTTCATAGAGATGTTGGAACACAGACTCTTCTTTTTTTTTAAGGCCACGCGCTTTCAGTCCGTCTGGTTTGAGATGTATTTTCTCGTCTTGTAATAACTACCAGTGACAGCGAGTTAAACCCTCTCTCTTTTACAGGCTGCGCACATGCTTGATGCTTTTCATCTTTTAATTAAGGGATAATAATACAAGATTATGTTAAAATGTCAAGATTGAGTAAACTTAACGCAACACAGTATCAAGTATATGGTGTCCCATTGAAAGCAGTGAGACAATTGTTTTATGTTTCCGGTGTGATGATGATACGATAGTTTAAATATTAAACATTCTTATCTTAGTTGATTAAATAGAGGTATACTTCTTCTGACTATCTTTGAGAGGTATGTCAAGGTTAGTAATAATGTGATAGAGGTGACAAAGGGTGAAGCATGTGAGCAGGTTCATGCCGGTTCAGTAACTGACGTCATCATCTGTGACTCATGTGATGCAACCTGGACGTTTATTGTTTGTGCCTCAATAAATATCATGAGTGGTTTTGGTAACTTGTGCATGTTTTCCGTTAGTGAGTTTGTAAATGGTAATTAACTGTGTTTTTTAAGGAAATGGGTAGCAGGTAGTGTGGGCTAGTAAAAGTTTCTAGGTTAATTCCAGTCTCCAGTGTCAGATGATCCTTCAGAAATCATTCTAATATGCTGATTTGTTTCTTAAGAAACATTTCTTATTATCAGTGTTGAGAACAGCTGTGCTGCTTAATTTGGTGTGTATGTGTGTGGAATGAATAGAAACTTTGAAAAATAAATATTTTCTAACATTATAATGTCTTTACTGTCACTTTTGATCAAGTTAACATGCCCTTGCAAATAAAAGCAGTAGTTATTGAACAGTAGCGTATATGTTTATACTTTTGCTCAGCTCTTAAAAATGTATTCAGCAAGATCCTAGAGCAAAATCTTCCACGAGCCATCTTGATAACATGGGCCTGTCTGCTGACGGTCTCTTTCGAAAATAGTACATTGTAAACATTTTTACATTAATGTGCAAAATTGTTCAGTGGTTAATATAGAAACTTGCTACCTGACATACAAATAAAAATGTTCCTCAGCAATCTCTATGAAATGGATTTACCCAGCAATAATGAATGACTGGAGATGTAATGGAAATAATTTGATCAAACATTAAGAGAACACTGCAGTATGAATGGCAAAACACACCCTCTCCCACCTGCTTAATTATGAATAGATATAATAAAGGGCATCTCTAGCCAACCTATGCTCTCCATCTGTCTGATTCATTTTTTTTTCTGTTCTTTGATATTTGCTTATGAGTCATTGACAGTGTAAGTGGGTTTGGGTATTTGTGTAAATGCTGCCTGAAATGTCCATTCGTGTGGTGTTGTATGAACTATGACTTTTGGGATTCGTCTGGTCAGTGACATCTCCACCTAGATGCCAATAATGACATATTTCACCAGTGTATTTTTTGATAAGTGGGCAGTTTGATCCCATTTGCTTAAGATAACAAATGTCTCTGAGAAGCGAATTGATTTTTCTCTGTTTGAGCCATTCCTTTAATATTATATAAACTGAAAGGCATCCAGGATTGCATAAACAGTTCAGATAAACAGATGTAGCTCAGAGGAACACAGATTGGATTATGGCAGCTGTATTTTATAGCACAGGCTGTCAAACAGCAGAAGACTCTTTTGAGTGGAATGCTTTGCTCAAACAAATCTGTTGTGCTTGGTTTAGACTTGCCTAAATATTACAGAGAAGTTAAAGGCAGTGGATCCTAATAGTTGTATTTATCATCTATCATACATTAATAAATGTGTTTTAATTAGCTTTTGTGCATAGAGGGCTCTTTTTTGTTTTCCTCTTGCGTTTGTGTATTTGACAGCACAAGTTACTCTTCACAATCCAATCATGCCCAGAAGTGGATTTTTTTTTTTTAAAGAAATGACCAATTAACTGTATTGATTTCTCAGAGCTTAACTAAGTAAAGTGAGAACCATGTAATTAAATGGTGAAGCTGAGAGAGCATGTTAACAAACCAGCAGGCTGACAGTCACAAAACCTTAACACACTCCTGGAAAACAAGAGGGTATTGAAGTTTTTCTTCCTCTTTTTTGATTCTTTCTTTTTCTCAGTCACAAAATGGGATTTAGTCCCATGAAGCGAAAAAAAAATGGCATCACTCTTGTTCACGCTTGCGCTGTTTCAGTCTTTGTCAGACCATGTCAGATTCTCTGTTCTCTTTTTCTGTCTCTTTCCATTTTTCTTGAGGAAACATTTGCATTGTAAGGCTTTTCTTATCATTTACAGAATGAGTGTGTACAGGCTGTTGATTTAAATAAAAATCTTTGTAGTTTTTTTTTTCTAGTTTGGCAGCAATGAATGTGCATAACAGTTCAAAACAAAACTCATAAAAAAAAATTATGCTGATATAATAAACTTTCAATTGTGGTTGAATAAGCCCCATTTGAAACCATTGTGAAATAGCCCAGCCCTGAGATTTAAATTAGGATTCAAAACTTCACCAAAGTGAACTTTTGCACAATGTTTTTATTTTGAACTATTTTTATTTTTTTTATTTACACTTTTTTTGTTTTTTATTTACTGTATTGTTTTTTTAATTCTGTGTGGTTTATTTGATTATGTTTTGTATAATTTTGGTTATTTTGATTTCTCAAAATACCTTTTGTTTTTCCACAGAAGAAAAAGTTACACTGGGTTGGGACAGTGTGAAGGTGAGTAAATGATGACAGATTTTTCATATTTTGATAGCTATTCCAAGATTTTCTGTAGTTGTAGTTTCTAAAGTTGTATTTAATAACAACCTGTGAATTGCACCTATTGGCCTCTGATTGAGGTTGATCCTTTCAATAAATCATCATTATGGTACTTCCATAATTCAGAACCTATTGGTTTGTGGTAATGCAAATTCCGAGGATTTCACACCTTTGAAACCTTTCTCTTATGTCACTGGTTTCTCATCCGAGAAACCTCACCCTTTCAGTTGTTCATGTCCCATAAGGCAGTTTGTCAGATTTAACTCAATTGAACAGGGGATTTGTGTAATTTTCCTTCTTTTTTAAAAAAAGTTTGCATAATTAGATGAGTCAGGGCTCTTAATACCTGCCAAATCAAGGTTGAGACAAAGATTGCTTGAAACAATATGTTCTTTAGCAAATGGCAGAAGTGTGAGACCATTAATGACATTTGAGGCAAAACAGGTTTGAGCTTTCAGCTAACACTAGATCCGAATGATGCAATGCAACAAAAGAGAATCCATTATAATCAGTGATTTTGGATGCTGTGCGGCAAATCCCCAACAGTAAACTGATGTCCTGTTCTATTTCTGACATACTCCAAGTGCTCACACTACTTCTGACATGAAGGACAAGTAAATGTGTGACAGTTGCAATTTTATACTTTATGCGCATACTTAACATATGTACTATAGCACCTCACAAAAATGCACAGAGCACATATATCATTTGTGACACCCCTTAGAAGTGAAGTGTACTTTGAAGTAAGTTGTGTGGGAATCTGTTCAGGGTTTGACCCTTAACAAGAATGTTCCCACGGTCATTCCTGCCTCCTCTTGCTTATGGGTCACTGTCAGTATAAAGTGACAAACAAGTCCCTTCACTAGTTTCAGATATGAAAGAGACCACATAAAAGACATCATTATTAAACAATTATTTGCTACTATCATAAAATGAATCTTTTATGAGAAATGATCACTGGTGGTTTTTCATCACATCAAATGATAATGAAGTCATCATGATGTTAAATACTTATCATTAGCTTTTATAGGCAAAAATAGCACTGCATTCATAACTTCTGCATTTTGTATGACCAGCTCAATTTTTTGAGAATGACCCTTGGCCTACCATAATGTTGAAACAACAGCATTTAAGCAGAGGGTGATTTAACTGTACTTGAACTGATTTAACTATATATTGGAACCGCATTTTGCTTCAGTGTGTGAAGCCTTTTTTAGTGACTTGCTTGGAATTTCATGTGTGGTTGACCTTAAAAAATTACATCGAAAGTAGACAACCCAGGTCACATGATATTGACTGCATGTCTTTTCAAATTTGGCTGACAGTGTCCTTGATGGTGCCTTTTTTGTCACAAGATAGGGGCTTTTGTAAGTGTCTCTTTTGTCAGAAAGATCTATAACTTGTTTGATTCAGTCTGTAGAATTTACTCTTCATATTGATTTTTAAGCTCTCTCCTCCACAGTTAAAGTTCCCCCAAAAATGAAAATTTGTTTTACTAATGTTTACCTGAATTTTTCTTTAGGAATAGATTTGGGGAAGTGGATCCTCTGCAGTGAATGGGTGCCGTCAGAATGAGTCCAAACAGCTGATAAAAACATCACAATTATCCACAAGTAATCCACACGACTCCAGTCCATCAGTCAACATCTTGTGAAGCAAAAAGTTGCGTGTTTATAAGAAACAAATATGTCAAGGCATTTTAACTTTAAAGCCAATATTAAACAATTATAATAATGCTTCCTAAAAGTCCATCCTCTGTTGTACTCTCACATCAAAATCCACTGACATTAATTTGGAACCTGAGCATATTTCTCTCTTGTTTAAGATTTAAGAAATATTGTGGATAGAGGACTTTAAGTTAGTCTTTGAGGTTTGTTTATTACAGACACACCGCTGTTTCTTCATAAGACGTTTGTGATGTTGTATTGTGATGTTTTTATCAGCTCTCATTCTGACGGCACCCATTCATTGCAGAGGATCCATTGTTGTGAAAGTATGGTAATGCTAAATTTCAATGAGGAAATGAACTCTTATACATCTTAGATGTACTGAGAGTGAGTACATTTCTAGTACTATTCCTTTAAAGTTTAATTTAGTGAAGTTCAGACTTAAACGCTGTTATTTTGACTTCAATCAGCTTGTTCTTACTGAACACCATTTAATCGTGCCACATCTCTTGAGATCTTTTAGCCCTCACTGTTCTGCTGACAGAAGCTCTTCAGATCCCCCCGTTGAGTCAAATGCCCCCTTCTTTCCCATGGGTTCCCTTTGTGTTTAATTGAAGTGCATCCAAGAGACCCAGTGGATATATTCATTTCTAAAGGAATTTGTCATTCTTTGATATTCACTGTACAGAAACTCAGCAGTTTGACCTGCACTCGCCTGTGAATGTGTGCTGTGATCCATAAATCTCCTCTTGCAACTGTCCCGTGGTGTCAGGCCCCTGTAGTGCTGTGCTATTGTCACTAATCTCACCTCTCCACTGAGAGGGCTAATTAAACGGCATATTTGAGTGAATTAGCTGGTAAGGAAAAATGTGTTGTCATGGCTGTGGAAAGGTCGCCTCTTTGTGCAAGCATGTAATTAAAGTGAAAAACAAGAATAATGACTCAGGTTTTTTTTTTTTTTTTTTTTTTTTTTTTTACTTTTTACTGGCAAAACCAACAAATATAAAGTCATTTATATACAGATTCATTATCATCATTAAATGTTATTGTATAAATGCTTTCTTGTTTTACTTATGAACAATATACAATATTACAATGAAGCCAAAACAGAACAGATTATTCAAATATTATTTGGAGTATATTTGGTTATATTGCATTAATGTACAGTTATATTTTTAGTACAAAATATTTTTTTTCTACCTGATATTATAATATTACAGAAACATTTTCGGTTTGAAGCCAGAATTATTTCTTTTGCGACTTTTCCCAATAAATATTAAAAACCAAAAGCTGACAGTAGTGCCAGTTAAGGACAACAGTAGCGATAACAACTCCCTTGAAAGATGCAAAGTGTATATTGACTTTTTATATGTACCTTGCAAATCATATTTCTTACTGTTAAAATATGTTTGGTAAGATTTGTATTTTTTTGTAGCACCCTCTTGTGGACACTAAGGGGCTTCTTGGAGCCTAATTTTAAAACCTTTGTCATAGAGAAGGGTATAAGTCACATTATTCAGCATGATCTTAGCAAGACTTAAGAGGAAATTTGGGAATGTACTGTATGTAAAATCTGCTAAGTTTTATTTGCCACGATTGAAAAGTTCCTCTAAACAAGCTAATGACAGACAGAGAACTAGTAAGTTCCATCAAGTCTCTGGATTGATTGTGAGACCAGCTCTGGTTTCAGTTCCATGATGGATGTTTGACCTCTGATCATGGGGAAAAAACAGCAACAACATTATACCGGTCAAAAGTCTGGTGTCAACTTTTTTTTTTTCTTTAAGAAATTGGAATTTTTTTCAACAAGGACACATTATATTGACAGTCAAGACAGTCTCTACTTTGTTTATAATTTGTTTTAAAAGATTTATATTTCAATTTAAATAAAATAAAATTACATTTGAATAATATTTCACAATGTTACTGTTTTTACTGTATTTTTGATCAAATAAATGTAGCTTTGGTAAACATAAAAAAAAAATTACATATTTATGGATCTTACTGACCCCAATTTTTTTTTTGTATTGCGCATACTGTTTGATTCTCAGAAAAATATACAGTGGCCCAAAAAAGTATCTGGACACTTAAGTCACACATACTATGTATGAATTCTCTTTGGGACTGAGTTTGACACATCTGAATTCCCATATGAGACAAGTGAAACTTTTAACGTTCACATAATGCTGCTAAATGTGTATTTAATGAACTGTCATATTCTGTCAATCTCTCTCAGTGGCCTTCACGAGCAAACGTCTGACGAGCAGATGTTTCATCATAAAGGCTGCAGCAGAAATGGGCTCAGTGTGTTTTGTCTGTAAATGTGTTTTGGAAGTGGGTGGATGTCTAGGTTTAACCTTTTAAACATCAGTAAGCTGTGGTTATGAGATAATGGCATCATTAAAGGTGACCAAAATGAAGTATGTGCTTCACATGCTAGTCACCAGTACAGCAACAGACAATGTTGTGGGAATATTACAAAATATTCTGTCTGGACTTTTCTTCCTTCAATAAAAGTCTGTCTCCTCTTCACAATCTTTAAAGCACCTCAAATTCTTCCTTAAATCTCCTCCTCATGGTGTCCTAAAGCTGTTTTGAGTTTGGTGGTTTAGACTTGCTCCAGTAATAATTGTTTCCCAGTGAGATGATGATCTCCAGGTTTAAGGTTTCTATTTTGAAGTCCAGTATTGATATTATATACACAGCTCACCCCAGTTAGCCAAATATTTTTGTGGCCCGGATTTATTTTTTTTGCCAGATCTGCGTGGATGCATTGTTTGTGAAGTTTGAGTTGTTGGATTTGTTGTTTAGCTGCCTGTCATGTAATCAAATGAAATCAGGATTAAATCTGCTCAGACAAACCGTGGGTGACAGCAGTATCTGTGGATGGACCGTCCTGATGTGTTTTGGACCGTCCGCTGATGATCACATTAAGAGGACATGTATTATACCTGATGGGTCATGACTAACAGCAGTAAAGCTGAATGTTGATATAAACTGACAGCTCACTTTATTTGTGTACGTGCCCACAGGCAGACACACACACATGTATACACAGCCGGATATCTCTGATCAGTGGAATTATTTCAAGAAAATGTGCTCAAGTTCTGACTCATATATTCATTTTATTTATTTTTTATTTAAAGGAATGTCTCAACATTTGTCTGCCAGATCATTTGGTGCAGCATTCAGACATGATCCCATTTAGTTTCAGTCATATATTTAGTCGCTTTCAGTTTCAGAAGGATGCCCAAGCTTCTACTTCATGCACTATTTAGCAGAGGACATGATTTTACCCATAACTCCATGTGGCTAAGAGTAGATTTGCATTGAGGAGGTCCATAAGGTGCCGTTTGATATTGGATCTTCATGTGCAGTAACATTTACTGTTATTTAGCAAATTTTGCGTATAAACTCCAATCAGTTTAGTTAAAAAAAAATAAAATAAAAAAAATTCCCACACAGATTTCGCAGTTGATTCCGGTCCTCCATACTTATTGAGTTCTCGTGAAAAGGGAAGACGTGGTAGTGATGACTCACTGATTCTGTATGTGAAAGTTTTCAGAAAAATTATGTGATTTCATAGTCTATGAGAATTAGTAAAATTATGGGAAATACCCGCAACCCGCACCAAAACTCAAGCCCTGTTTAAATGAGTACGAGGACAAGTACAAATTATTGACTGTGGCAATCAGCTGCATGCTAAAGATGTTGTTGGTAGAGCTTAACTTGTTTTATACTGACGATATTTGTTTTAGCTTTGTGAAGTGTGGATTTGCTTATAGGCAAGCACATTCTAAATATCAACATGCTAATTAAACAACATGCTTTGAATAATCAAGTAGAGATGTTTGTGGCAAAATGGCTTGTGATTTGTATTTTGGCTGCTAATTAATGCCTGTCTCCTCGATCTTTCTTTTTGTCAACCCTCATTCCTTTTCCTTTTCCATCTCCCTACCTCTTTTCTTCTGTCTTTCTCTTTTCCACCCTCTCTCTATCCTTCTCTTCTCCCAGTTTAACCCCTCCCACACAGATGCTTCCGGCCGACCTGATTGGTGGGAGTGATGTGGGAACTAGGTACTCCTTTCTTTACTGTCCCCAGCTGCACTTGGACACCTGCTTTCCAAATAAAAATCAATAGAATGTCACAGTAAAATGTAAATAAAACTTTTAATTTAAAGTCTGTGTAAAGGCAATTCAAAGAATCGTTTCCGAACACATTATAAATGTTAGATATTGTGTTGAAATTGAAACCATTAAACAGTTTTTCAGCATTTTTTGTTCCTAAAACTATAATAACTGTAGCGCGTTAGCATCAGTGGTTTGTCTACTCGATCACGAGTTACTGTCTTTACCGTTATTTACTACAGCCTTGCTAGTTAGCTATGCCTTCATCACGTAAATGTATATTAACTGGTTGGTTCAGGTTGTAGTGGTATTTAACACTTGAGAAAGGTGGCAGCTTTCCTGTCAGTGGGTGTGGTTTCAGTGCTGGCAATGGACACGCCCCCAGCATTTAAGAGCAGTTCCATTTTGGTTTTAATAAATTGAAGACAACGGGACAATCAACCGTTAATCCAGGGTGTTTTAGGGGATTAAAATATATCTGACCGGTTATATGGTGGTTGAATGAATGAATGAATGAATATAACCCCCTGTTCTACTCCTAACTATGTTGGATGCAAAACTACAATAACTGATCATAATACTTATCTATTTAATCTAATAATCTATTAAGATTCTACTAAATATCTGATCTACATCCAAGTCAACCGAGTTAATGTCAAAATTTCTTGACGTTTTGTGACTGTGGCTAGTTTGGACACGTGTAGGAGTCTGGCACGGCATGTGTAGCACTTAGGGGGGTTTTGTGGACCCAGATGGCTTTTAGATACCAAGCAGATGTGATTGTCCTGGAGTTCAAGGCTGCTGCAGGATCATGGGTGATATGGGGGGATGCAGCCATTTGTGGTGCACTGACGTATCTAATCACTGTCATTAATAGGGAGGGTGCTGGCCCGAGGCCACAAGAAAAGTAAACAGGACTTGATGTTTACCAAAATCAACAGTGTCCGCTGATAAAGTGACCTTCACCAGTCACTCGCTATCTTTCTTTTGCTTCTGTTTTCCATCTCACCCATCCTGTCTTCATCATCCTACTCCCGCCTCATTTTTCATCACCTTAAACTTTATTATTTTTTTTACCTCACCACCTCTTTACCTCTTTTTTTAAACCTTTTTTGCTTGTGTCCATAAATGTAGATGTTTGATCACACATCATTGTTATATAAGTGGTCATTTGAGTCCAAAATCACTCTGTAGTGTGTTAACCGTTATTCATTTGATTAATGGTCTCAGATCTGGATTTGCTTGAAGTTTCCATTTCATTGCATATTGCATAACTTATTAATCAGTTCATTCAGCCTTTGCCTCCATAAAATGAGTGTGAAGTACTCCATTTTTATTTAACAAAAAAACGAAGGGATGATTTTTAGGGAATTATATTGGTTTATGACTATATGGATTATTATTTTATTTTGTGGAATGATTGCAGGAAGTCTTCAGATGAGCACTTTCATTTCATTATTCATTCATGAATAACATTCCTCTGTTTTCTGACCCCAGATGACCTGGCTGGCCAATCAGTGGAGCATGCGAGTGTGCTGACAGCCAGAGCAGCAGTGTTTCTACCAGAGCGTGAGAGTGAGTGGAGGAGAGGAACGGAGCAAGAGGGAGAGGAGCAGGAGGAGGAGGACGAGGCAGAGGAGCGAAGGGGAGGAATGGGTGTTGGTAAAAACACCACCCCCAAATCCATGGACTCCGCCGCAGAGCCTGGCAAATATGAGGAGGAGAACAAACACAGTGCACACTTCTATCCCATCCCAGTGAGTGTGTGTTCGTCTGTGTGGAATGATGCTAATCATAGGGTCAGAAACAATGCCTTCTAGCCTGTTATTACAGTGACTGTTATTACAGAATGTGCAAATTGCAACTTGCCATTTAAAAGCTGGATTTTCAGAATTTTCTGTTTCAAGTCTCAGTAAGCTACAAGGAATGACAAACAACTTATTTATAATCATGGTATACATAAGGTTTCTTTTGGAGATACACACACAAGTTATAAATATAGTGGTGACACTTCACAGTAGGGTTGTAAATACACTACTTTTCAAATGTTTAGGGTTCATTGCAGCAAGGATACATTAAATTGATCAAAAGTGACAGGAAATACATTAATGATGGTCTAAATAAATGCTGTTCTTTTGATTAAAGAATTCTAAAGAAAGTGTAACAGTTTCCACAAAAATAGTAAGCAGCACATCTGTTTTCCACATTGATAATAATATAAAATGTTGAACTATGAACTATCCATTTTATTAGAATGCCTTTTAAATACTGCAACATTTCAAGTTTTAGTATAAAATTACATTAATGTGTTATGAACAGGCATGAATTAACAGCGAAGAATAATCTCTTTATAAATTAACATGGTAATGGTTATAATCATTACCATTAATAAATGCTTAAATAATTCTACCCAGTTTTAACAAATAATATATTGTAATGCATTACTAATTTAATTATACAGTCTGTTTGTGTTTGTTACATGTGAGCACCTCATGTTCGCATTCTCACCACTGCAGGGAAGGTTTTTCTAAAAGTGAAACAAACCGACCACCTATAAGCAGCTGCTGCTTTTTGATAGTGTATTTGTTGCTAAGCATGCATATTTAAACAAAGCATGTCAAGAGATTAGAGACATGCTGGAAGAGATTATCTTTTTAAAGAGTCTTTTTTTCACAGGAGTGACCCTTTATCAGTCAGTTCATTATGGTCTGCTCTCTGTAACTTTATCTGTTCACTCATTTAAAAAGAAGTGTCAAGACTCCTTAGTCACCATGCCTAACACTCCCTTAAATGCAGTTCCATAACAAACCATGTCTTGTAACATTTATGTGTATTATATCATTCTTTTAAATTGATGATGAATTATTAGTGACGCATGTTCTTTTCTAGTCCCCTTGCTGAGTCATTTCTGTATATAATAATTGTTTGAGGTTGTTAGAAAGACCGTGTTGTAGCCATCTAAATCTATGATGTAATTCGAAACCACCAAAAACTCCACTACTTTAGAGTTAAACCTTATGTAATCCTTGTTTTGGTGAACTCTTCCCTACATGAGTGTGGTCACTTACTGTATCTGCATAACCCTGCCTCTGAGTGCCCTATGCCCTATGCGCTTGTCACTGAACCCTAGCATTTGAATTTGGCAAAGAGAACCAAAGAAAAGCTTCTGGAAGCTTAACCCTTCCTGTGCCAAACTCACCTACATAATGTTTGATTTCTTACAAAGATGTCCGCATTCACTTTGACATCCTTTGTCATGTCAGTAGAAGAGTTTGCAAGTAGTGTCACCTGTTTTTTTGTTACTTGGTAAATATGTGATGCACATTTCTGTGTATTTGACAGGTGGTTAATGGTGTCATGCAGACCCCCGGAGATCAGGACACAGAGGACACGCAGCTCATGGCCATTTATACAAAAGACAGCCAGACTGAGGACAAAGTGAGTTTTTTGTTACGCTTTTGGTACTATTAGAAATGACACACTTCACCTTTAAATCAAGGGTCTGCTCGTACCAGTCCTGCTTATCCTTCTTAAGCCCTGTTCTGTAATAGCTCATTCATTATGACTCGGCACTTTTCCCCCACAGAGGGAACGGGATTTGGGAGGTCACAACAACCAGTGGAATTTCCTCAGTGTTCGCCTCTAATACAGCAATGCTGATGCAACACATTGGGATTCTTTTTTTTTTAGTTTGTCTCTCTGGTTCTGTGTTCCCACTAATATTTGTCAGAAATGAGAATTATTTAACTGGTAGTTGAATTGTCGTAACAAATAACTGTTGCATCTCAGAATAAAACTTTGAAAGACATACACAAGAGTTTTATGGCTGTACTGTATCCTTGCACTGTTTTAATTAGCCAAACTGTTAAAACAAGTATGTATTTTCCATTACAACATATTTAAGATGTAACAGAATAACTCTTATAGTAATGTCTTCTATCAATTTGGAATTTATTCAGCAGTTTGAGTTAATTTCAGGATAATTGCATATAGAGGAACTGATTTCCTGCTGATGCCATTTGAATTGCCAGCGGTTTTGCTGTGTGTGTGTGTGTGTTTGTGTGTGTGCTGATGCTGTTTATAGCGTACGGCTCACTCAACTTCTCGGTAATAGAGATTGGTTACCATAGGAACAGCCCAGAGCCTGAATCCCGTGTGTCTTGTGTTTCCTCTCCTCTTCAGTGCTCCATATCAGAGACTGTGGACAGTACAGACAGCACAGATGCAAGGAGAATGGACATGATATACACCATAGAGGACACACCACCTTGGTACCTGTGTGTGTTCCTAGGTTTACAGGTACAAACACATGCACAGCCACATGTGGACATACTGGCTTGAACATTCAAGTGTAGAGTGATGTGCCCAAGATGTTTAAGATATTCATATACCAACAATGACTCAACAAAGGGTTTATAGCAGTGACTAGATTTAGATATTACAGAATTAATGCTTGAGTTTGAAGCAGTAACACTCAGCTTTACAGTAGTGACACTTATCTTTACAGCATTGAGCACTGAGTATGAAGCAGTGGTCCACATTACAGCACTGAGTATTTGACTTTACATTTTACAGCAGTGACCATCGAGTTTTAGCAGGGACCCTTGACTTTACAGCAATGAATCCTAGAAAGCGAGCTTACAGTGAATTCAGTGACCCTCAACTTTACAGTGCATTCACTGTGTTCCCTTGGAAACAGTAACACTCAACTTTACACAATGACCCTCAACTTTAGAGCTGACACGCAATGCTCTACCACTGAAGAGCGGTAATTTATACAGCAGTGAAACTTGACTGGAAGCTGAGATCAGTAACATTCAGTCTTACACTGAGCCTCAACTTCACAGCAGTGAATCCTGGATTTTAACTGAGCCACAGGAACACTGAGCTGAGCTACCACTGAGCCACAGGAATAGACCCTAAACTTTAAAGTCTAGTTTCACTACTGAAAGTTGAGGGTGACCGCTTCAAAGCACTGACACTCAACTTGAAGCAATGACCCTAGAATTTACATCAGTGACCCTTAACATTGAAGCAGACTAGAGAATTGATATTCTCCTTTACAGAGATAAAGATACTGATATTTTTTCTTTCCCCACCATTCTCCCTCAGCACTATCTTACCTGCTTCAGTGGAACTATCGCTGTGCCCTTCCTGCTTGCTGAGGCCATGTGTGTGGGATTTGACCAATGGGCAACCAGTCAGCTGATTGGCACCATTTTCTTTTGTGTGGGCATCACCACCCTGCTGCAGACCACCCTTGGCTGCCGGTAAGTGTGTGTTTGTTAAAGCAAGGTTTAGAATGTGTTCCAGACACATTGTGCCATGGTGACAATGCAAACTACAGGTTTGCATCCAGCCTGCGTGGTGAATCCCATGCAGTGCTCCACTGTCGGTGGAGTTTAATTAACTTACAAGTAAGCTCAACAGTTTACTTATACCTTATATAACTTTTTTTCAGAACCCATTATTTTTAATGTATAAAAGAATTCAGTCTATGGTAGAAATCCATGTTGTAATGTTATGTGTGTGGGTGGTTTTATTGATTACTTTCAGGATGTTAGATTCAGGCTTAGTTTACAAGTGCACTTAAGTTCAGCAAGTTTTGCTTCTACTTCACTCCCCTTCTGTTCACTTCCAGAAAATATGGTAGAGAAGATGATAACATCTAGAACATTCTGACCACAGTAAAGACAGCTGTGGAGAATCTCGGCTTGTCATCATAATAGAAATTATGTAGTGATTGTGGGATATTTTTCGACCACAGTAAAGACAGCTGTGGAGAATCTCGGCTTGTCGTCATAATAGAAATTATGTAGTGATTGTGGGAACATATCATTCTCATGTTCATGGGTTGGGTAAGCGATTCAAAACAAGGGCATGAATGTCATGACCTCACAGAGGTGAACTTTCCATATTTGGTTTTGCACAAAAATGTTAAAAAAAAAACACGTTGTTTCATTCATGTTATTTATTTATTTTATTGTCAGGTGAAAGTAACCTACTAACTTACATTTAGTGTCAATTAAAATATTTCTCTCAGTTCTGTGAAGAGGAAGGGCGTTCCCAAGTTTTATTTTTTCCACTGGCTGGAAGACACAAGAACTTGTATTCAAGGTGCTTTTAGCTATATTCTTTCCTCCAATTACAATTCTTGAAGGCCAATTTCCTGATATGGCCCATTAGCCTTGAGATTTCTTTGACAACATCTCTCTGTTTTAATGACACTCAACCCACTTAGACACACAAGGTTGACCGCATTTTATTATGAAAGAGAAAAAAAAGAATTGGAAAGTGGAAGAGAACACAACAGCTTTCTTGTGGTGTAAGAGCTGCTTTTGTTGGAACAAAATCTAACTATCAGTTGTTCGTGTAACAAGGAGGTCTGGAGAAATATGGGTCAGTTCAGTTTTAGCTGTGGTCATCGGTGGATCTTTGTGTTTGTGATTCATGTTCTTTAATCACTCAGTAATGAAGGCCTTCAGCTCTTTATAGTGCTCCAATTCAGACAGTGCACTGTGTCCGGGACACTCTGTAAGATTTAAACTACAAATCAGTCATTTTAGTTTTAAATTCACCGTCATATCCAGTATCGCCTGCTACTGATAAATAAATTGTAAAAAATGTCTACGATGTTAGCCAGTAACTATTTTGGTTACTGCATCAAGTAAGCAAATAGATTTGTTACAAAAAAAAAAAAAAAATTCAAATAAGTGCTGTCCTTTTGAACTTTCTATTCATCAAATAATTCTTAAATACTGTATCATGGTTCCAAAAAATATTTAAAGCACAGTTGTTATCACCTTCAATGAAGAAATGTTTCTTAAGCAGTCAATCAGCATGTTAGAATGATTTCAGAAGGATCATGTGACATTTTCAGCATCTTTTTTTTTTTTTACATAATTTGCAAACCATTAACCTCAGTTGCCTCACCTCTGCTTTGAATAAGGATCAAGTGCATTCGATAAAACAAAGGCATGCATGCTGGTCTCTTATAAAATAATTATTGCTTCAATGTCTTATCTTCAGTCCTTTATGCGCATACAAACATATAAAACATCATCAATCACAGCAACTCAGGAAACTGTTATATCCTCCGTAAGTTTCCACTGTTAATGCTTTGCTGCTGCACTGCAATTTAATGCAGTTAATGTTGTAATATAGTTTTATATGACGCAAAACCCCCAATAAGTTAGCAAGTGGCAGTGATGTCTTATGTGGCGTAGATTGCAGGAGGCTGAGTATCTGTGGAGGTCTGATCCTTCAGGCTGTTCATGTAATAAAGACATTTAGTCTTTGCCTGTTTTGTGTCTGGCACTCTGTGTTCTTTTGTGGCCACTTGTATTAGAGGGCCGTCTGATGTCTGTGATCCCTCCGTTTTGACGTCACTTGCTCGTGGCACATGCTGTCTCCAGGGAAACCTGAGTGAGTGCCTGAAAAAAGAGGAAACGAGAAGAAGATAAGAGTGGAGTTAGACCTTTGTGCTGACTCACTGTATGTGAGCTTTCTTTAATGCGTGTTTGTTTGCATATTTGATGATCACCAAAAACTATATTACTATATCACTTATACTAATGGAAAACAGAAATGAATGACCTGATACCTGTTACATCTACCTGATCAGTTTTTTCCACTGAACAGAGGATGAACTGATGTTTTGACCTTTAACTGAACACACATAAGGCAAACCTTTTAAATATAATCTGTGCTCATATGTTGTATTTTTGTACAATATGGTTCTTTTGATGTTACTGTGTTCATTGCTGGGTCATGATGGCCCTCCTCCACTCTTTGTTGCTCTGCAAATTAGCATCAAGTGTTCTTAAGCAAAGATAATCAGTTTCAAAATCAATGTCTTTTTAGAATGATTATTTTTAATTCTTATTCATGTGCAGTAGCACCAATCTTTACTAACAAACTTAAGAGCCCACATCAGTGATCATATGAGAAGTGTGTGTGGAGACATCTAGTGGTTGGAGCAGAAGTGCCCAAACTTTTTAATATGAAGGGCTAAAATTAGTTGATTGAGGGGTTAAGGCCAAATCTAAATGTTGCATTATATCCAACTATATTACTGTATGATAAAATATATTAAATAACATGTTAGTAAAAAAAATAAATGTTTTTGCATTTCAATACAAAATAAAACTAAAAAAAATACTTCAATGGAATTTTTTATTTATTTATTTATTTTATCTAATTCACTTTTTTTACATTTCAATACAAAAATAAAACTAAAAAATGTTAAAACAAAAATATAAATTAGAAATAAACACATACTTCAATGGATTTATTTATTTATTTATTTATTTTCTTTCCGTCCTTTTGTAATATCCTTTTGTGGCATGCTAGGCCAAATCAAAGGTCAGGGATAAGTCTTAAAATTATTTGTATTTAGTAACATGCTCTTAATTAAAAATAACTAAAAATAAAATGTACAAGAATAAAATGTTACCATATTTGACTCCTAACCCTAAGGTTGTGGGTTCGAGACCCAGCCGGCAATACCATGACTGAGGTGCCCTTGAGCAAGGCACCGAACCCCCAACTGCTCCCCGGGCACAGCAGCATAAATGGCTGCCGACTGCTCCGGGTGTGTGTTCACGGTGTGTGTGTGTGTGTGTTCACTGCTGTGTGTGTGCACTTTGGTTGGGATCCACTGCCTTAAACCACATGTAAAATGGTTGGTGTTGCAGTACATGTCAGTCAGGTGGTCTCTTCTTGTCAAAGTGTTCTCGGACAAAAATATTCTGCAATGAGGACCTGATCTTGAATTTAGTCGAAGGTCTGATTACCTGATTATTATCTTTTCTCCTCAGCCACACATAAATGTTTCCAAGGAGCAAGAGTGTTATGGGTCAGTCAGTACAAACCGTTCTTGTGAATGATTGTGTTTTTGTGTGTGTTTTGCCTCCAGGCTTCCATTGTTCCAGGCTAGTGCTTTTGCTTTTCTTGCCCCTGCAAGAGCCATCCTTTCACTGGATAAGTGGAAATGTAACGCAACAGGTACATGTCGCACACACACGCTCATGAACCCTCTCAGTCACGCTTAAAACCGTTAACCTGATTTCCCTGTTTCTCTGCAGCTTTTCCTTTATTAAATGCCACAGAGCTGCCACACACAGAAGACATCTGGTACCCCAGGATACGAGAGGTGTGTTAAAACAAAGAATGAAAGAGATGAGCTCAGACGAATTTAATGAGGAACATTAATGTAAAATTGATAAAGGAAGTGATGATGTGAAACTAATGAAAGAAAATGAGGTGACAAGTTAAGACAGATTGGTTATAACAGGTTTGGCCCACGGAACTGTGTGACCCTAAATTATGTCACAGAAAGGGCTCTGCATTGTCATAAAAAAAACAAAAACATTTATAGAACCATTGCAAGCGGTAATAAAAGGGGTAGTTAACAAATCATCTTTACATTAAAATTTAACGTTGCCATGTATTAAATACATAAATACTGTATAACTTTTTATAGCTAATTAAAATCTTAAAATTTGACTCCGGTAATATGAGCTCATTTAAATTGATTAAAATAGTTTTACATTAGTTTTAGCATGTCTTTTAATGTCATACAAATCACAATGTGTATAAATGTGTATTTAGTGCACTTAAATCAATAAAAAAGCTAATTGAGGCAGATTTATGTTCAGAGTGAATATACTGTAAAGATAAGTGAAAACCAGATACAGCAGAAAGAAAGAAAGAAAGAAAGAAAGAAAGAAAGAAATGTGTAATTATATTATATATAGTACATCAGGGTTATTCAAATCTTGCCCTGGAGGGCCAATGCAGTGCAGAGTTTGGCTCCAACCCTGATCAAAGTCACCTGCCTGTGATTTTCTAATGATCCCAAAAACACTGATTAGCATGCTCAGGTGTGTTTGACTAGTGTTGGAGCCAAACTCTGCACCGCATTGGCCCTCCAGGGCAAGATTTGAATAACCCTATAGTACATGGTGAGTTATGTAACTATACAATATTGAATATGTAACTTTGTTTAAAAATTGAACAACTATTATGTACAAATTGAAGCAGTAATAAAAACTATAGCTTGCACACACTCACTGTGTGTGACATGAAAATTCGGTTACCTGGACTTTCACTGTAGGAACCAAAACCTCTCAGATTTCATAAAAGATATCTTGATTTGTGTTTTGAAGATTAGCCAAAGTCTAATGTGCCTAAAGTGGGTTTGGAACAACAGTAGAGTGAATGAATAAATGATACATTTTCATTTTTGGATGAACTATCCCTGTATCTGTCTTTTAAGAGACTTTTGCCTAAACTGATTTGATATTGATTTTGGTGTGGCAGACGAAGACAAAGCAACTTGAGCCAAATTTGATTAAATGGAGCATTACGCTGTCTGGAGGTCTCTGTCAATGACACTTTTCAACCTTTGATCACTTTTAACCTTTAACTGCTTTTTTTTCTGCAGATCCCTCCTTATTCGTCTTTTTGTTTTTTTTGTTTTTTGCCTTTATATGCAATTAGATTTAAGCACAACTTCTTTGTCTCTCTCTCTGTAGATCCAGGGTGCTATAATAGTCTCATCTACAATAGAGGTGATAATAGGGGCCTTGGGTTTGCCAGGTGTCCTGTTGAAGTACATTGGCCCACTCACCATTACCCCTACTGTCACTCTCATTGGGCTCTCGGGCTTCCAGGCGGCTGGAGAGAGGGCAGGCAAACACTGGGGCATCGCCATGCTGTGAGTATAGTTCTCTCACACACACACACACACACACACACACACACACACACACACACACACACGTTTGTGTATATAACTGATCTGTAGCTCTGTGGAGCCAAAATGTAAACTCTCTCCGCTCTTTTAAACAGAACCATATTCCTGGTGCTGCTGTTCTCTCAGTATGCACGTAACATCCAGTTGCCGCTCCCCATCTACAAATCCAAAAAAGGTTGGACATCATACCGCCTGCAGCTGTTCAAGATGTTCCCAGTGAGTTTCCAAATTGATCCAAGATGAACATGTCTGTTCATTTCATTCAGGAATTGAGGGAAAATACCTAAAATGTATATGATAAGCGAGTACATCATGAATCATTTTTCCAAATCGTATTTTTGACTTATCATGAATCACTACAGTACACATATAATAAGCATTTATATTCAGACTATTTTAGGCTGCAGAGTAGCCCAGTACCTGCGTTCCAATACTAATGTTCTTCTGCAAGATGCATCCAGTTCTGTTTATTAACCTCTAAAGTGGCAAAAGTTACGGACTGCTTAAAGGGATACTCCAACCCAAACTAAAAATTTTGTCATTAATCATTTACCCCCATGTCGTTCCAAACCCGTAAAAGCTCCGTTCGTCTTCGGAACACAATTTAAGATATTTTGGATGAAAGCCGGGAGGCCTGTGACTGTCCCATAGACTGCCAAGTAAATAATAGTGTCAAGGTCCATTAAAGGTATGAAAGTCATCATCAGAATACTCCATCTGCCATCAGACGTGCAATCGGGGTTATATGAAGTGACGGGAACACTTTTTGTAAGCGGAGAAAACAAAAATAATGACTTTATTCAATAATTCCTTTGTCAGAAACAGCGCATCCTTGTGGCGCGGATGACGCAGAAGAGCATACGCAGCATACGGTGATAATGAGAGACACAGAGGAGACCGTTGAATTATTGAATAAAGTCATTATTTTTGTTTTCTTCGCTTACAAAAAGTGTTCCCGTCACTTCATATAACCCCGATTGCACGTCTGATGGCAGATGGAGTATTCAGATGATGACTTTCATACCTTTTATGGACCTTGACATTGTTATTTACTTGGCAGTCTATGGGACAGTCACAGGCCTCCCGGTTTTCATCCAAAATATCTTAAATTGTGTTCCGAAGACGAACGGAGCTTTTACGGGTTTGGAACGACATGGGGGTAAGTGATTAATGACAAAATTGTCATTTTGGGGGTGGAGTATCCCTTTAAGTATAGTAAATGTAGTATAACTATAGTTTATAAGCATATATGCCATTCCATTCAAACATATATTTAATATTTAATTATTTACTTGCTTACTTATGTTGTTGTTGCCAAACTTAAAAAAAAATAATACACACTAGTTGCATAGGAGATGACATAAGAATATTTACAGATTATTTTGTTTTTCTCAGTGCCATTCCATTAAAAAATATTTACTTTATTGCTTACTTGCTTATTTTGTTGCCATCGTTGTGATAAAAACATTAATAAACAACAAAACCTCATTGCAGCTAAAATCAGAATATGATCATTTCTGTTTTTTTGTTTGTTTTTTTACATTCAAGTGATAATCTGTGATCCATTTCAAATTCCAAATGTTGCTTTTTAAAACTATCAGCAGGTAAAGTTGTTGGACGTGTGTTCCGTATTTCAATAATCAGTGTGTTGCGTTTTTCATTTCCAAAATGATCCACATTCTCATAAAGGAATTCTCATGATCATTAGCAGTCTGGTGTGTCTCGCTCCCAGCAGCGTGAGCTTGGCACAGCTCGTGATCTGCCGTTAGCTCTGATGACAGCCGTAATTACCCTGCTGTTTCAGAGACAAGGTCTTTTTGGCCTGTGTTTTTAAATGGAAGCACAGCAGACAATGACATGGCAATGAAAGTGAGCGTGGGAGGCAGATAGAGGCAAGCCAAAATACACAGATTGATCCTTGATGATGAACCGTGAGGGAGTTTCAGCTTGCAGTGTTGTCTGCTTGTTTGAAGGCTAGTGAGGGAGGTTGGATAACATGTCTGGGTTACTCATCAGAATTTAGCATGAGAAGAGTTTCTTGTAAGTAACTGGGTTTATCTCTCTTTCTGTCTCTCTGTAGATCATCATGGCGATCCTTGTGTCATGGTTTCTGTGTTTCATCTTCACGGTGACTGACGTGTTTCCTCCTGAGAAGGACAAATATGGGTTCTACGCCCGAACAGACGCCCGACAGGGCATCCTGGCAGTCGCTCCCTGGTTTAAGATACCCTACCCCTGTGAGTGTTGGTTTTGAGTGTTACATGTGTGTTTTGCTTTTTTCCAAAACTTAGTGAACTGCACATGTTTGTGTACCTCTTTAGACCAACCTTTGTGAAAAACAAGTACACTTTAACATACTTTTAAAAAGAGTACTTATTATGAATATAATATACCTTTAAGTGTGAACTGAATGTAATGTTTTATGAGACTTATTTGTAATTGCAATTAAATGAGAGCAAAGTATTCAATTAACCTTCGTTGCGTAGGAATTTCTGTATGCTAAACCTGATAAGATTACCCATAATGCTTTGTGTGAACGGTTATGCATTTTAGTCCAGTGGGGGATGCCCACAGTGACAGCAGCAGGGGTGATTGGAATGATGAGTGCTGTGGTTGCCAGTATTATAGAGTCCATAGGAGACTATTACGCCTGTGCCCGTCTCTCCTGTGCCCCGCCTCCACCTGTACATGCTATTAACAGGTACAATACAAGGGCACAATTGCACAAAACTGATAAGACATCTAGCATGTTTGGTATCGTGAGGCGCTAATTTGGATCTCTTTTCCTCAGAGGGATCTTCATGGAGGGTCTTTCCTGTGTTCTCGATGGCATCTTTGGGACAGGAAATGGCTCCACATCTTCTAGCCCAAATATTGGAGTGCTGGGCATCACCAAAGTAGGATATTTTCCTATTTGGCCTCTCTGATATTTCTTTTGTGAAGTCGCTTGCAATTAAGAAAAGCCATATTGACTCATAAACTGGTTTTACAGTGCTTGGCTTCAAAGAGCTGGCTGTTAAAAGCACATAGAGTAGCAGCATGTGTTAGACTGGCCTTCAGTGACTGCAGTGGATCATTAGCAAGCTAAAATCCTTCAATACTGAAGAGAGCAGCTCTTGAGTTTCCTGTGAGCATCATTAAAATAAGCTCTGGCTGGCTATGTACTCCCACAGGAACTATTTATTACACATGCAACTGCTACTCATGAGGCTGCTACTTTGATTTGAATGGTTCTATAGTTACAATTTATCCTGACACATTTACTACAGCAGTTTAGGGGGGAAAAAACTAAGTATCACATTTACATCAAAAGTTTGGGCTGATTTCTGAAGGATCATGTGACACTAAAGACTAGAGTAATGATGCTGAAAATTCAGCTTTAACATCACAGGAATACATTACATTTTAAAATATATTACAATAAAAAAAGGATGTTTTAAATGATGATAATGTCACAATATTATTATCTTTACTGTTTTTTTGATCAAATAAATGCAGCCTTGCTGAGCATAAGAGACTTCAAAAACTGACCAAATACTTTCAAATCAGTGTATATTTTATCTCAGTTGTTACTGTATATTGCGATTGTAATTTAGTAGATCAGTCACAGAAAATCTTTGAGACCTGATTTTATTGAGAATCTTTAACCATGTTATAATCCATTGACATCCACTGCTTTCGATTCCTAATAATAATGCATACAAAAGTACATGAAGAGAATCACTGCATTTAATAAACAGCACTGATGCAGTAGTGTTCTCTGATTGGTTGGTTTCTTCTCTCTGTGTAGGTGGGCAGCAGGCGGGTAATTCAGTATGGGGCAGCACTGATGCTGCTACTAGGAATGGTGGGTAAATTCAGCGCTCTCTTCGCATCATTGCCGGACCCTGTTCTGGGGGCGCTGTTCTGCACTCTCTTCGGCATGATCACTGCTGTTGGCCTTTCCAACCTGCAATTTGTGGATCTCAACTCATCCCGCAATCTGTTTGTCCTTGGCTTCTCCATCTTCTTTGGCCTGGTCCTACCCAGCTACCTCAAAGGAAACCCTCTAGTCACTGGTAGATACACAAACACGTGTTTATAAACTCACCACATGGGGAATGATGATTGCTTCTTGAGGCACCAGTGTGGAACTGTATTCTTTTCTTCTTTTGTAGGTATAGTGCAGATAGATCAGGTGCTGAACGTTCTGCTCACGACTGCCATGTTTGTCGGAGGTTCAGTGGCGTTTGTGCTGGATAATACTATTCCTGGTAGGTGCAAATCTCATAATACACTCATAAAACTCTGCTATTTCTTTTCAATCCAATTAAACCTTTTGTGAAAATTCTTTTGTCACTTGGTAGCTCTCCTCCTTCAAAATAAACAAACTAGTTCATGTGTAAATAAACACAGTGCTGCGCTATACTGCACATAATTGAATTAAACCAAAGCCTTTGCGATTTGACAATCACACTAACCATATCATAATTTCAGTTTTATTTTCAATTAATTGTACATTATAAACTTTCGATGATCATGTTTTGCTTCATTTT
The DNA here is from genome assembly GCF_018340385.1 of Cyprinus carpio. Taxonomy (NCBI): domain Eukaryota; kingdom Metazoa; phylum Chordata; class Actinopteri; order Cypriniformes; family Cyprinidae; genus Cyprinus; species Cyprinus carpio. Next base: position 17,549,151 of record NC_056604.1, on the reverse strand, counting down.
TAGTGCATTCCCTGCTCTCCTCTCATGAACTCTTTCTACTCTATTCCAGGCACCCCGGAGGAAAGGGGCATCCATAAGATGAATCGTGGAAACAGCGTATCTAAACGGGACAGAATGGAGTCTTACGACCTTCCGTTTGGTATGGACTTCCTGCGGCGCCATCGCATTTTCCAGTACCTCCCAATCAGCCCCACTTTTGCTGGCTACCAATGGAGCGTCCTCACCCATGGCTGCCATAACAGAAGAGAGGACGACATGCCAACAAAGCCAGAAGTGGGAGAAAGTGGGGAGGTGTGATAACAGAATAGAGAGGAAGACGTGATTAGAGCAAGTATGCTTTCAGGTGGTAGTTTAACAAAAAGCTAGCTATAAACTCTTTTCATCCTACAATCCTTTACAAACTCTTTCCATTTTGACTGAATTTGTCATCAACACTAAAGTTGGTTCCTAACTGTTAATACAGCTGCTTAAAACTTCGACAGCGCAGCATCTTTGGAGCTGATCTGAAAGCGTCTCCATGACAACAGCGAGTGGATGCAATGCAGGTTGTACTCGTTCATCTCTCTCTGTGTGGGAGAACGTGAAAACAGAGACTGATAGATGGAAAAATCACTTTCCGAATTTCCAACATCAGTGTTCCTTTTTTTGGCCTGCACTGCTCCGTCTGCATCCGTGTGTAGATAACTGGATGTGTTTGAATTGAAATGACGTACTAATGATGTGTGCCACTATCACACATCTTCACATCCACAATAAACACAAACATGCTCAATCTCGCTTTATGCATGCCGCAGTTCCGGATCCCGTCAAAACCGGATGGTTAAAAGTGATGCAAGGTTATTGTGCTTTATGTTTGAATTGCACTGCTTGAATTAACGCACAAAATGTAGTTTGCTTGTTCCTAATTTAACTTCCAGTGTCCGAGTCTTGCTTCCAAATCTGTAAGTACTTAAATCGAAATGGAAAATGTACGTCCCAATGCCTTAAATGTAAGGAAAAATGATTCAGTCATACAAATTAATGTTTTAGTCATCTCGTTTATGTCGTTAGTTAGCTGCTATTCTGCTATAAGAAGTGTTTCTCATTAAAGACACCTTGAAATTGTAGCATGTTTTGGAGGCGGATAGCTATGCAGTAGGTAAAATGATACGAAAAACGAATGTATATCAGTGCATGGTTTGCAAAAGAAGGAAGACTGGAAGGGAAAAACTTGAGAATGGTTGCACTCAGGCAGTCCCATCGAAAGACGTAGGGAAATGTTTTCTTTTGGTCAGAATCTGTTGAGCCCTCCTGTGGGTGGCACTTCTTCACTGCTGTTCAAGTGAATGTGGCTGATCATGTAGATTCCCACAAGCACTGCAGATGTGGTTTGTTTTCGGACACAGAGAGGGTGGGCGTCATTTAGTGGGCATTTATTGACAGGCTCTCCAACTGTACAAAGCCTATTATACTGCATTATCACAATCAATTACTAATCATTAGTATTTACTTGGAACTATTAGTTCACATTTCTCATTTCTGGTTTACAGACATTCTATAATCTTGACAGTAACATCAAAGCATTTTTAAATGTACACTATCAGTTTGTGTTTGTGTAATGGAATGCACACTTCATTGACTTTCATGATTTAATAGTGTGCTGTTGTGCTTTCACCTCTGTGATAATCTCACTTAGAGCTCCATCTGATGGTTGTATCTTTATTTGAAGCTCGTACTGTATCCACTTCAGACTTAGAGTTTCTTTTGTTGACTTGTAATTTATTTATTTATATGTACTACATCTACTATCTTTGTGCAAATCCTTTGCTGCCTGTAAGCAGGAAATGGGAGATGCAGCTCTGCACTCTAAGGTTTGATTTGATATGCTGTCAGCATTGTGTAAAGAGAAATTGCAGTTTAATATTACCACAGTCTTGATATTTACAACATAACTGGTGCTTCCTCTGTGAGTCATTCCAACTAACATGTTTGAGAGGTTTCTCTCTCTTTCTCTCTTTCTAGCTGACCTGTAATACAGCCTGATGTTGGTTTCTTTGATTTGTTTTGAACAGAAAACCCTAATTATGCACGGACCATTTCACTTGGTAACCGAATGTTACAACTGTTACTTTGTTTTCAGCCTTATTTACACATTTTTCAAAATGTTCTGTGCATTATAGCAGGAAAGAACACATCGCTGATGTGTTTGGGAATGTTGAGGTGACAGTATTTGGGACCTTAAAGCCAGATCTGAGTGCTGTGTGTATACAAGGCAATACTGATTTACTTACTGTTTAGTGAACACTTGGAACAGAGTGCTGCAGTAATTGAGTCGAATAAGATCTACAGTTCAAATCTTATGTTGTAAAGAATCCATTACTATAGCACTTTTTGTTCCTAGAATAATCGTATTATAAAACATTCAGCACTCAGAAGTGTGGTGTGATGATTGTCTGTGAATCCAAAGTAAATGCATCTGAGAAAGTGTGTGAAGTTTGCCTCTAAATCCAATCCCATTCACACCGATAGTGCTTGCAGTGGTGTCAGTCCTCATCTCCTAAACTTTTGTCCTTGAATAGTTTATTGAAATGTTATTTGAAACAGAATATGACATCTTATGAAGACCTTTCACATCCTGTGGTGTTTATTTGTCTTGTCAATCATTTCAGTGTTTATATGGCAGTGATGTGAATAAATATTTGTCAAAATATATAGCAAATGATGATTTCAAAAGGATTTTTAACACGTGTCTTTGGTAATTAACACTTAAACATTTATTGATGCCACATATGGTTTTTAATATGAGAACATTTTGGAAATACACACTGTTGTGCTAAATCTCAGTATCTGCTGAGATTTAAAGGTTGTGATGGGTCTTAATAACATGGTGGCATGTGATTAAAAAAAAAAACCTTCAGTTATTTTGAAGGGGGTATATCTGAAGAATACACTTAGTTTCTCTGAATTGTAATATGTTTTTATTGTTTTTTTTTTGTGCACCATTTTGGGTTTTTACAGACAAAAAAGGTGTTAGAAAAACGCTTATCTTAAATCATCATGCTGCAAAGCGCACCAATTTGTTACTTTTTTTATTTAAGAGTAAAATAAATTCTCTTTTTTTTTTGTTGTCTTTTTTTTTTATCTGTAGTTTTATTGAATATATTTGTTAACCTGGATGTTTTCATATTGTATTTTTCTAACATTACTTCCTGTTCATGTTAAAAGTAGTACAAATGTAGAAAGTGCAATGCATTGCAACTATTATAAATATATGAATATATATATATTGAGTGCAGAATGTGCTATATTCTTGGACCCAGCCATTGCAGCTCCTGTTAGTAGAAACAGCAGAAATTGTTTTATTCTATGTTCCTAAAGACATTTAATAAGATGTTTCTGAGCAAATCATAATGTCTCTTGTCTCTTTGTATGTGTGTTAGTGTGTGCATCAAGGTTCCCTGCAACAAAACAGTATTATTACTTATTTTTATTTTATTTTACTTATTGTACAGCAATATTACAACTAATTTTTATTGTTTTTATTTTTATTGTTTTTTTTTTTTTTATTTTTTTTATTATTGTATTTTTTTGTTTTTTTTTTTTATCAGTATTATTGACTGTTTCCAGGATCAGACAGTTAGGTGTATGATGAGGGGGGGGGAAAATCACATTTCAAATGAATTGTCGGCATGAAAGGCTCTTTTTTTTTCAGAATTATGATCTAGTTGCTATGTTAAGTGACATTAAAATGTTGGACTCTTTTCTGTCTGCTCTGGTAAACTCATTAGATATATCAGGTTACACATGCCAGTTCTTCACCTCTGATTTTTCCCATCTAGCATGTGTGTGTGTGTGTGTGTGTGTGTGTGTGTGTGTGTGGTGTGTGTGTTTGACCGTAACCAGTGAGTTAACGTGATTAAGCACACACAACTCAACCAGACTCAATTAATTAGACCCCCTGCAGTCATAGGGGGCTCAGAGAGAATTGTATTTTTCTAACATTACTTCCTGTTCATGTTAAAAGTAGTACAAATGTAGAAAGTGCAATGCATTGCAACTATTATAAATATATGAATATATATATATATATATTGAGTGCAGAATGTGCTATATTCTTGGACCAGCCATTGCAGCTCCTGTTAGTAGAAACAGCAGAAATTGTTTTATTCTATGTTCCTAAAGACATTTAATAAGATGTTTCTGAGCAAATCATAATGTCTCTTGTCTCTTTGTATGTGTGTTTGTGTGTGCATCAAGGTTCCCTGCAACAAAACAGTATTATTACTTATTTTATTTTATTGTTACTTATTATTATTATTATTATTATTATTATTATTATTATTATTTAACATTTTATAAATAATTATTATAATGATTTACAATTTACATCAAGTTGTCTATTCCTGCATCCTTGACTGTTTCCAGGATCAGACAGTTAGGTGTATGAGAGGGGAAAAAATTCACATTTCAAATGAATTGTCGGCATGAAAGGCTCTTTTTTTTTCAGAATTATGATCTAGTTGCTATGTTAAGTGACATTAAAATGTTGGACTCTTTTCTGTCTGCTCTGGTAAACTCATTAGATATATCAGGTTACACATGCCAGTTCTTCACCTCTGATTTCTCCCATCAACCATGTGTGTGTGTGTGTGTGTGTGTGTGTGTGTGTGTGTGTGTGTGTGTTGACCGTAACCGTCTGAGTTAACGTGATTAAGCACACACAACTCAACCAGACTCAATTAATAGATGCAGTTATAGGGGGCTCAGAGAGAAGAAAGTGAGGAGATTCTGTCAAGAACAGCAGGTCTTTTCTTTGTGGTCCCATATTCTGAATGGTGGGTCCTTATTATGTTTAGAAATGAACAAAGTATATTGTACTTTTTACGTTGTACTAGTAGTTCTTTTTAATTCTGAGCCCCCTAAACTCTTGCTGCTTTTACTGTATGAACCCTTTAACTGTGCTCCCGACAGATGGCTAGATCATAGCTGGTAGCAGATTACAAGAGATTAAAACAATAGCAGTGTTTCCCAGCTCAGAATTGCTCATCTTCTGACCCATGACGACCCGTGATGATCTAATCCTCAGCCTCAGTGTCACTTACCCAAAATTTCCACAGAGAGAGCAAATGTGTTCTTACTCACTGAACTGCCTATATATGATCTGATCTGTTACACTTTAGGCTAAGTTTTAATTTGTTAACATTACTTAATTAGTTACATTAGCTAACAATTAACACCTTTTACAGCATCTATAATATTAGTTAATCTTAACGTTTACCAATACATTTTTAAGATCATGTTGTTATTACGCCATGTGAACATAATCATGATCATTTTAGTAGGTTATTACATTTTAAGAAAGGTTAAAAATGCTATGCAAATGTATTGTTTACAGCTCATGTAGTTAATGCATTAATTAATGTTAACAAATGAGACGTCCTACAATTTTAAGAGGCCTACATTAATAACAATTTAATAGTTTTTAAAGTAAGAAGCATTAACCATATAATAATATTATTATGACAATATTATGTGTAGCTTACAACCTATGTATTAAGAAATAATATATATATATATATATATATATATATATATATATATATATATATATATATATATATATATATATATATATATATATAATTTATTTATTTTTTTAATGACGTGAATCGATCTTTCTGGTACCAGAAAAATTAAGAAAAACATTTTATAGGCCATATTATTGTTTTTAAAAAATAATTGTTTTGACCCTGTACAAAAAAAAAGAAAGAAAAAAGAATATGTTTAATATACAGATCTGTGGCTCTTAATTTCTTTTTATTAATTTACCATTTGTAAACTAATGTTTACTGTTCGTTTTTTAGAAACATCACTAGCATTTGTATTAAAACCATATTCACTGAAACAAAAAAATCGAGAATCGAATCTGATCGAATCGAGAGCTTGCGAATCAGAATCGAATCGAATCGGGACATCTGAATCGATTCGAGACCCAACCCTAGCCATCATCTTTGAATTTAAACACTTCTGGTCATGTGACTTTTTATTTTCTGTTAATACAGCAGCTATGTAAAAGTGTTCACATATTCTAAACAATCTGTACATTACGTTTATTTATAGTTCACAACTGTGTAAAATAACTATTTTTAGAGGCGTTTGTGTCTTTTTGTACATTTGTGTCCCAAATGTTACCGATGAGGATTAAACGGGAGAAACTGTGCCCAGTGCTTTAATTCACTATGTCCCTATACTTCAGCGGGCTATTGTTGGGGATTCCCCGCTGAACGCATATGTTGTCCAGCGCGAACAAAGGGGCGTCCGCGCGCGCGCTGATTGGCTGCTGCGTTATCTGAGGTCTGTAACAGCAGATGGGGTATTCCTCCTCCTCAAACTGCGATTGTTCCCGATGCGAGCGCAGAAGCGTGGTTTGAGTTGGAGTGAGTAAAGCGTTGGATCGGTTCGTAGCATCGCGGATGCTAGATTTGTTCAGTTTAATGTCGTCTGGAGACGTCAAAGCACAGATAAGATTAAGAATCTGATCTGATCATCGTGACTCTGGGCATCTGGAGAGCAGAGATCCACAAGAGAGGGGTGGGTGCTTGCGTGCATGTTTTCATACATGTTGTTTGTTACTCACGACTTGTTCAGACTTGGATGCTTAGCTGGCATGTGTTTGCAACTTTGTATCATAACGTGTAAGATGACCAGTTGTGTATTGAAATTCATTAAGAATGTCTACTGGAAGTGTAATGTAATATACAGGCTTCAGATTACAATAGCATCTGTGGACTCTTGTCAAGAGAATATGCCACAGTGTTTAACATGTAGAGCTGTTTATGTCCCCTGTGAGATATCTGCGTTAGCAATGGGAAAGTATAACTATGGGCTCAAATGACTCGTTTGGCATTATATTGGCTAGATTACATAACCAGTCTGGTTTATCCAGAATAGTTCACCCAGAAATATAAATTCTTTTTCTGTTTATGCACATGTTGTTCCAAACCAGTATGACTTACTTTCTTCTGTGGAACACAAAAGGAGAAGTTCATGCATCTTTTTTATGAACATTAAAAGCATATTAACATATACTTTTGTTCATGACAGACACATTAAATTGATCTAAAATCACAGTAAAGACATGCCACAAATGATTCTACACTTCCTTTAGGCAGCACAACTATTTTCACATATTAGAATGATTGCTGAAGGATCATGTGACACTAAAGGCTGCTGAAAATTTAGCTTTGCCATCACAGGAATAAATTGTACTTTAAATATGTTAAATAGAAAACAGTTAAGCTATTTTAAATTGTAATATTATTTCACACTTTTATTGTCTTTACAGTATTTTTTACTTGATTAGCATACATTAGATATTTCTTTAAAATAAATAATAAATTATTTTTTATATTTCTTTTAGGTGGTGGATAATTTGTGTTGTGGTCAGGTAATAACAGCTGATATTTAGATCAACAGCACCATTGCGAGTGTGATGACTTGTGATTCAGACTGAATTTGGATAGTTATTTCATTTCTTTGTTGCCAATGAAAATACTTCTAAAAGAGGCCGAAGCATCAAACTTTGTGAGTCAACAAGAAAACAGACAAGCAGAGTGATATGAAACAAATAGTGAAATGTCTCACTGCTGTTGTACTGTTGTAAATATCAGCAGTCCTGGAGCACTGTTGGACCAATCAGATTTGACGACTGGGAGTCTGAGGCTAATTGTTGTATAAAACCACAAGAGTGCTTGTAAGTGCCTACAAATGATGCAGTTCCTGCAAATCTTCAATTACATGAAGGTGACTAAATGCTAACAGATTTTCATTTTTGGGTGAACTATCCCTTTAACAGTGATCCGCACACCTTCAGGCGGTGCCTGTGACACGTTTGAGCGTGAGTGAGTCAGGGAAACATATTCAGAGAGTTTAAACATGAGATTCATGGGGGAAAAAATGAGATTTATTCTCTTCATTTTGAAACAGCTGCATCTATATAGAAATCATTTGTTTTGATAAATGTAGATTCTTTCAGTGTTTCAAATAAGTTACTCATTTCCAGACTAGCCTTAGTCTCTCAGTTGCAAGTTAGAATCTCAGTCAGATGTGGGCGTCACATTTTCCATGCTGCAGATTTGGAAGTAGCTGTGTTTTGTCTTCTTTGTCATACTTCATAACTCATGAGAGTTTCACAGCAGCAGCCATCAGTAAACACTTTAACAACTGCAGCGGTGCAAGCTGCTAAACACATGAGCGAAGGGAAGGAAGAAGAAAAGGAAGAGGGAGCAGACGTGTGACTTTCTGCATTGTTAGATGAAGCTTGTTGTTGATTCGCAAGTGTTTTCCAGGTTGCCGTGGCAATTTAACAAAAGCCGAGCAATAGTGTTTGTGAGGAGATGCTGGTTGGGGGAGGTGAGGGAATGGATGTAGGCCAGGAAACATTAAGCAGAGATCTTGGCCTGGATCTTAAAGACCGAGGGTATGAGCAGTTGCTTTGGAACTGGACAACAAGGGGGTACTTCCAAGCCATGGGAAGGAAGAAAATGGATGGAAAGGTGGCCGTGGTTGTTTTCAGGTCATTGCAAACAAGAGCATGAATAAACATGATATAATTTATTACTTGAAGAGTAACATGCAAACATGCAAAAAAGAAAATGTCCAGAGTTGGTTAGTTTTGGATGCAGAAGCAGGATAAACCACCGCTTCCATCATGTCTGTCCCACTTCCACAGTCTTCCCAGCACTGAAACACATGTGCCAAGCCACCAGACTGTCTGTGTTCAACAAACATGTAATTATTCATAATTAGGTACTTTTATAGATGCAAAGTTGATCTTTAAGAGAACCAGCAGATTTGATAGTCGCATGAGCCCAAAACAGTGTAAAAATAGTTCTCATTCTCTTTTTCATTCATTTTTCATTGACTCCCCTGACACATTTAATGCTAGAGTGCACAGTTGCATAAGCGTGGAAAAGTACATGGCTCATGATACATGGTGATCAAGTAGTTTGATGGCTGTTCCAGTGAAAGGCATGAAAAAAATAGCTTTTGCATTTCACAGACTGAAGTGGGGTCATGTTGCATGGAACACTGGTGGTTTTTTCTTTATCTATATTTTCCTAACCAACGTCTAACTGAAGAGCTTGAATAAAGGAGGGATTAAAAGTATAGGAAAGAGTTCAGATAAGATTGTGAAATGTTTTTTTTTCTCTCAATTTCCTTTTTCCTTTTTCAGCATGTCTTGGATTTACTTCATGGCCAGTATGTGTAGTACTGTATACTATTTTGGTGTTTGTAAGAATACAAAAAATACAATAAAAACAGTAATATTGTGGACTATTATAGCAAGTAAAACATTAAAATAAAGGTTTAATAAACTGACAGTTTTGTATTTTATATATTTTAAATGTGATGTCAAAGCTGAATTCATCAATTTATTTAAAAAAATCCAACAAACCCAACATATAAATTCTTAAATATTACAAAATTGTTTTAATGAAAACCAAAAACAAATCATTTTATATGCTACAACTAAATATTCTATCTTACTTTACTACTTTATCACAACATTTTGAAGTATGAAAACTGTGTATTCATTTAGAGATTTGCTAAAGATAATAACAGTGTTATTAAATGATTAGTGTTTTTAAATATCGACTTTGAGGAAATAAGCATGCACAATATTGGCTGATTCAGATTTGGCACCGATATATCATGCATCTATAATCTAATCAACACCTGTCATCTGATGCCTATTATCTGCTGGCAATGACTTTTGGATGTGTATCAGAGACTAATAGCTCTTCTGTAGTTCTGGCAGGACTATATTTGGGATATGAAATATTAATGTCAGAATAAGCTGCTCTGGGTCGATTGGTATTGAATATTTCATCATCTTCTGATTGAGCGCAGCGAGTGGTGTGTATGCAAGATGTGGGAGTAGCCACACACACACACACACACACACACACACACACACACACACACACAAGCTCTAACAGCTACACATACTTAACTGTACGCTCTGGGTCAGGAGATGGTGGTGTTGATAAGAATACAAACCCATACAAGAGAGAGACCCTATTGTTTGCTCGCGGGATAATGATCTTGTGAAAGGATAATCATGTAGGTGTTTTGTCAGGGACTGAATGAGGCCATTACATCTACCATTTGGGGTCTCAGTAGGACACCTGTGCTCTGTTTGTGTGTATTTGTGTGTGTGTGTTACATGCGTACACTAAGTAGTTCTCCTAAAGTGATACTAAATGCTCATAAAGGTCATATCTTTTATTGGTGTATAATTAATGGCATAAAGACATTAGTGAACTTGAGAGAGACTGACACAGAGATAAAGGGAGGAGAAGGAGGAGGAGGCAGTGAAACCACCATTGGGGAAGTCTGAAGCCTCATGTCAGTTTCGGCTGTGCAAATCAGAGGAAGAGTTTAGGAGAGCGAAGCTGTGTGTCACATGGGTTCAGCACTGGTTTAGCGTTTAAAGACCATCAGACCTTCAGCTGAGCTGTTTGCAAAAGAAAGTAGGTAATGTGCGTTCAGTTAAATCTTCTTATATCAAGTTCAGGAAATCCTATGACAAAGTGAGACAGTAAATGGGAAGTACTACTGTTCAAGCTTTTGAAAATGTCAGGATTTAAATCAGTGTCTTGTGACATTTCAAATATGCTGGTTTATAGTATTTCAGATGAAGAGGAGTAAATGCAGGAAGGTTGTGTTTTAAGTAACTTGTATGTCATTTTATCATGTAATACAGAGGACACATGAATGTTGGGTTGGTTTTTTTCTGTGTTTAAAGGGATAGTTGATTCACAAATGAACATTCTCTCATTATCCACTCACCCTCATGTCTAACTTCTATGCATTTCTTTCTACTGTGATACAAACACACACACATACAATATATATATATAGTTTAAAGAATGTTTGAAATCAAACTGTTTCTTATCCCATTGACTTCCATTGTATTTTTTTTTTTTTGTCTATATAATGGAAGTCAGTGGGAAACAAAATGGTTTAATTGCCAGCATTCTTCAGAATATCTTCTTTAGTGTTCCACAGAACAGGTTTGAAACAATATAAGGGTGAATTTATATTATGGTTTTTGGGTGAACTGTTCCTTTAACATGCTTGTACAAAGTTGTGAAACCACAGATGGCCACTGCTATTTCCTCAATTTCAGTTCCTTTAGCATTAGGTTTAGTGTGAACATGTATCTTTAAAAAAGCTTGTTTATTGAAGTTAGTTAACTAAATTTATTTTAGTTTAGTTGGCATGACAGTTGTATAAATGTTTTAAAGAAGACACAATAAAACAGCAACAGCACGTAGTCCGAGATCTTGAGTAGTTGTAACAGCGGGGTAACAGTGCCCCTGTTGTCCTGCACCTGTCCCTGTCTCCGGAAGCTTCTTTAAAGCCTTTCCAGCTGGTGAGGAAGGAAGCCTTAAGTAGAGCAGTTTGTGTTGTGCCAGGGGAACCTCCAAACAGGAGTATATGTGTCAACCATTGTGCTTTAGAGTCGGTCATATAGTTAAGTGTATCCTTCATCATTGAAATTGATGTTACACATTTTTCATTGAAATTAATGTTCATTGAAAAATGTAGGTTACTTTATTTTAAGGTGTCCTTGTTACAGTGTAATTATATACTGTATGTAAGTACTGAGTAATATTAATTAACTACATGCACTTACAATATGGTTAGATTTTGGATTCAGGTTACTTGCATGTAATTATGCATAATTTATTGTTATTATAATAGTAAGCACATATAACATGTAACAAGGACACCTTAAAATAAAGTGTTACCAAAATATACAACTGAATAATTCAGACTGATGAAGGATTTATCACTCATGTTTTTTTGTTCTTGTATGAGCATTTCTGTTGACTGATGATGCGTATGGATGAATGGCATGATATTGAAAGTTTCTTCCGTCTCTGGTTTCTCTAGTTTCATCTGTAATGAAACACAAGGGACAGTACTGTATTATCCTACAGCACTGATTGTATTTCAATCAATGGCATTCCTAAAAACGTAAATATATCAATCATCATTATGATTGAACATCTTTTACCAGTTTAAATGTTAAAAGCGTGGTCAAGTTTGGGAGGCGGGACATTCTCTGTTTAGAGACCATGATTGGACAAAAATCTGCACAGTGCAACATGAGTATTTTATCATGGTTTCACTTTTCCATATCAATTTAAATGCAAATATCTGCTAAAAGTGATTTTTAGGAGTACATTAGCATACACTACTGTTCAAAATTTTGGGGTGGGTAAGATTTTGTAATGTGTTTGATTTTTTACTGTATACTACTTTATCCTATAGGTGAACTCAAAGTTTACTTTATACTATAGGTGAACTCAAAGTTAAAACAAAGTTGAACTGTGATTTCCTGGGGTCTTTAAATATGTTGATGAACTGTTTTTGTCTGTTTCAATCCTCTCATTCATTCCAGTATGTGCTCCATGTCTATTCTGGTCACATTCTCATAAATAGTTTACTTTCAGCTGTGAATTGCAGATGTGATATAGAACAGAGCATCAGTCTCTTGTCAAGAGATATCAAAAATACATGAGTTAGTCAGTGTGAGATATGCATACTTTACTTTGTTTGTTTTAAAGGTTCGTTGTTCTCTTACATTCCTCATGCGCTGACCTAGATACCGAAGAGTTAATTCTTTGATGTTAAAACAAGAAGCAGAAACATTCTCTCTCTCTTTCTGTTTCTCCTCCCTGTTCCTCTGTCTCCGTCTCTCCAGAATCCTTCCATGCAGTCGTGGCTGGGATAAAATGGATGACAGGAATGACGGAGTGCGGGTTGGAGAGAACAAATTCATCAGCAAGTGAGTATAAATCTTACACCAGCTCATGAGTGTTAAAATCATCCGGTGATTGGGATGTTAAAACAACTGAACAAGAGAAATGTTTGCATTTTTTTCTTCCTGCTAGCTCTGAAAGTCTTGTAATAATATGTTCACATGCCATACTGTACAGTCAGAAAACTAAAAACCAGACAGGAAGATCAATCCTTTATTTGTCACCATGAAAGACTTTACATTAAGTGACAAGCTACTCACTCATAAAATACATGGATATAAAATACTCTAACAAGATAAATACTGAAACAATATTTAATTATTAAAATTATTTTTGATGAGCAAAAAATTTACATATATATATATATATATATATATATATATATATATATATATATATATATATTAAATGGTGTACCTGTTTCTTTTCGTTATTCATTTGTCATTTTATTCATAAAAAATGTCATTGGAGTAATAGCTGCTGAAAATTCAGCTTTGCCATCGCAGGACTAAATTACATTTTAAAATATATTCAAACAGAACACAGTTATTTTAAATCATAATAATATTTCACAATATCACAGTTTTTACTGTATTTTTTTTTATTAAATAAATGCAGCCTTGGTGTGCATAAGAAAATTCTATCTAATATTTATTATTATTATATGTCCATAAATATATATTAATTATTCTTTCAATTTTTATTTTTCACGTTGCACTTTAACTAACATAAGCACTCAAGTCCATTACGTAAATGTTCACAACTTTTTAAATGCAGATGAGATGAAATGAATTGTTCTTTCTCAGGAGAAGCATTCTCTCTCATTTAAAGACCTACAATCTCTACTATGAAGGAAAGAACCTGCAGCTACGCCACAGAGAGGTAAGAACGAGTTTTACACTAGTTGTGTGGCAGGTGGGGTAGCGTTTGACCCCTTCTGTGCTTTCTCAATTATTCACTATTGTCTGGGGAGTAATAACTGTCTGCGACTGGAGGGGTTGTGTTGGGGGGGGGCTTCTTTTGTGTCTGTAAATGCAGCTTGCTCAGGTGCTCTGGCTGTGCCAAATTACTGACAGATTTAGATATGCTACATTTATTATTTATCAACCTCATTTATTCTAAAAGTAATACTCCGGTCCATTTTGTATCAACACTTGTTTTTGTCAGGTAACAAACTCAAGGATAAGTATATGTGTGTGTTGTATGTATTGTGCCTGCAGGAAGAGGAGGAGCTGATCATTGAAGGACTTCTCAATATCTCATGGGGTTTGCGTCGACCAATCAGGCTTCAGATGCAGGATGACCACGAGCGAATCAGACCTCCTCCCTCCTCTACCTCCTGGCACTCAGGGTGTAACCTTGACAACCAGAGGTCAGACAATGAAGCAAACACACAAATATATTTAAATGAGCTCATTAACTTTCTATACATGCGGTATTGAGGAGCTACTGATGAAGAGAGAACGCACACTGACAAAATCAGTTCATGTTGAATAGACCTTGTTTTTAGGATGTTTTTAATATATAATTAATATGTTAATATACACTACCATTTAAAAGTTTGAGATTTGTTTTTGAAAGACATCTTTTATGCTCATCAACCCTTTAAAAAAAAGTAAAAATAGTATGCTTAATATTATGAAATATTATAAATAAAAGATTTGGTTTCTAATAATTTGGTTTCATTTATTTGAAAATGACATCTTCTGTAACATAAATGTCTTAACTGTCACTTTTGATCAATTAAATGTGAACAAGATTATTAATTTCTTTAGAAAACATCTTACTGACCACAAACTTTTGAAAGATAGTGTATATAAGACTGATAAAAAAGTTTTTTTTTCTTCCAATACAGAATTTTCAACCATTAAATGTCACTTTATTAAACAAAACAGTGTTTGATTAGTACCTATTTAGCTTATCAAACATAGCATTCAAACATTATGATCATAACAGAAATCAAGATATATGTCATAAGCCCAGTTCTTTAAACTCAAGTAACCTTGACACCATACGCAGCTGAGAGCCTGCTTTGTTTCCTGTTTGTTGCCATAGCAACTCTATCCTTGTGATGACCATGCTTTTGGCATTCCACCAGCTGAAATGTTTTGAACGTGTGTGATATAAATATTTCACACATTTCTAACGTTTTATGGTTTTGATCTCTTCTCATCTATTTTTGCCTCATGGTTCCAAATGGTGACTTCAAAAGAGCTATTTATATCTGAGTGCTCCAATGCTAATATTGCTTTCAGCACCTACTGAGGTTCAGTACACAGAACCAAAGAGCTGAGAAACTGAGCACTTACCTGCCAGAATGTTATTATGTTAGCTTAACAAGCGGTTCCCAGAATCATTAGATTTCACATCCAGTATGTGTTCATATGCATGACAGAAACTTTCAACTGGAATTAATTTTTTGATTGTTTTGGCATCATTTGGACAAATAATAGGATTCATTTGAGTGATTCTAGGAATTCAGTATTGATGTTGCTCAGAAAAGCATGAAAAGTTGCAAGGTCAAATGTTGCTTTACTGACCTTTTTTAAGGTCTGTTGGCATTTGGGTTTTTGAAGGATGAATTAAATTAATCAAAAGTGACAAAAAAGACATTTATAATGTTACAACAGATTTCTAATTCAAATAAGTGTTGTTTTTCAACTTTCTCTCAATCAAAAAATCCTAATAAATAAATAAATCTATCGTTTCCTCAAAAATATTAAGCAGCAACTTTTTCATCATTGTTAATAAATTAGTATTAAATCTGCATATTAGAATGATTTCTGAAGGATCATGTCATATTAATACAGTATTGTATTTTTTATCTAATAAATGCAGCCTTTGTGAGCAAAAATAAAATAAAAGTGTATAGTATATAAGGTAGATTTTTGGAAGAATTCTCCTGTTCCTCTCTAATTGTTTTCCAGTCAGGAGGGTCAGAAACAGACTCCTCAAACTCCACCTCAGTTGGAAGTGACGCCCCCAGAGGACCACTCGAGCAATGGCACAACACAAGACCATGAAGAAGAAGAAGGTCCGACTTCAAAAAGACACATTATGTGAAATTGTGACTTGTTCTTCCTCCTCATCTTCTGCTTTCTCCCGGCAGAGGCGTGTGACCTCTCCGCTCAGCTTCTTAGAACCAAAAGTGATGCTGGCGTTCTGAGACGGGGAAGGAGACGGTCTCCCAGCGACCAGCGGCGAATCAGAAGGCACAGATTTTCCATCAACGGTCACTTCTACAACCACAAGGTAACTTGAGAAGAAACATTTGTGTGTGTGATTGTTTGAGCATCAGTCATGTGATCTCTTGTTCCTCTTTCTCTTTAAATCAGACGGCTGTGTTCACCCCTGCGTATGGTTCTGTAACTAACGTCCGGATCAACAGCTGCATGACCACGCCACAGGTGCTGCGGGTGTTACTGAATAAGTTTAAGATCGAGAACAGCCCAGATGAGTTCGCCCTCTACCTCGTTCATGCCAGCGGAGGTCAGCTCCTGTCTGCTTTTATTTACCAGTTAATAAAAAACTTTACTGTGAAATACTGAATCGCCATCTAGTGGACACAGAACAACATGGCACTTACACTATATTGGAGGCTAGAATCAATATTATACACTAATTATAGCTATTATACTGCTACCAAAAGTTTGGAATATATATATATTTTTTAAGAAGTGTGTTATGCCCACTAAGGGTGCATTTTTTTGATTAAGTATAAAAAAATGTGAACGTAATATTTTGAAATATTATTACAATTTAAAATAACTTCTTTCTTTTTAAATATATTTTTGAAAATGTAATTTATTTCTGTCATGGAAGAGCTGAATTACTCCAGTCTTTAGTGTGGCATGATTTGGAAATAATTTAATTATTTCATATTTTTTTTTCAAAATACACTATACTTTTCTTTTTAAATATATTTTTAAAGAGCTGACTTAATTGTCTTTATATAGATTACATGGAAATGAAAATTTTAAGAGGAGACAAAATGAATTATTTAATCAGTCAATGGCATGATTTGGAAATAATTCTAAATATTTCTTGTAAAATAATTTTTTTAAATTATATATTTCTTGTAATAATATATTTTTTTTAATCATTATATTTTGTGGTAAGATTGATAAGATATAATGTTGTTTAATAGTTGATCAGCAAGGATGCAGTATTTATTAAATACATATAAATTATTATTTTTGTTATATTATATTTTAATTATTTTATTTATTAAATGATGTTCTTTTGAACTTTTTTATTTATCATAGAATAATGAATAAGTTAGTTTTTGTTGTTTTAAAGAAAACTTTTTAAAAATTGTATTAATATTTTACAATATTGCTGTTTTTTTATATAAAAAAAAGGTACTTTAGTTACCATGAAAGACTTCCTTCAAAAACATATATATATATATATATATATATATATATATATATATATATATATATATATATATATATATTAGTTTTAGTATTAAACTTGATGTTTGTGCTTAAGATATGAATGATACCTCAAATCCTATGACGGATATGAAAATTTTAATTAGCTGTGGGAAATTGCCAAAGAGTTGCTCTGTGGTTAAGATTTTTGTATAGCTCTTTGGCAGCTGCCCACAGCACACTAGTATCGTGATAGTGACCAGTTTTGCACCTTATTTACCTTATATATTTGTACAATGTAATGAAATGTTCAAATCTTGTTCTATATGTACAAAATGTGTTATGTGTTTCAGAGCGTGTTCAGCTCAAGCGTATGGACTACCCATTAGTAGTGAGAATACTTCAGGGACCATGTGAGCACGTCTGCAAGATCTTTCTCATGGAGCAGGATCTGGGAGAGGAGATTCCCTATGAAGTGAGTCTGTGTGTGTGTGTGTGTGTGTGTGTGTGTGTGTGTGTGTGTGTGTGTGTGTGTGTGTGTGTGTGTGTGTGTGTGTGTGTGTGTGTGTGAAGCAGGGTTGATCTGCTTAGAAATTTTACATTATAGGCTGGTAATGCTGAAACACACAAAGAAATTCACAAAACTTACTGCAGTTGCTCTCCACTGCTCTAGGTGGCGCAGTACATTAAATTTGAGATGCCTGTTCTGCGGAGTTTTATTACCAAACTGAAGGAAGAGGAGGACAGGGAGGTGCAGAAGCTGAGAAGCAGGTATGAGCCACCTTACATGAGCAGATGGGAGAAATGATGGCTTCTGAAGCTTTGAATCAATTAATTAATTTCAACATGCTGACATCTGCTGGTCAAACTTGCAAATGCTGTGGAAAGACTCAAAGGCCCCATTTACACTGCATGGTTCAAGTGACCCAATTCCAATTTTTTCCTCTCATGTGGCATAGATCGGATATGACCGGTGAACGTGTAAGCAGGAAAAAAACGCATGGATTCCGATTTTCTCAGATCGGATTCAGGCCTCATTCATATGTGGTAATAAATTGGATATGAATCGGATACGTGCATTTGCGCGTGCCATGTAAGCAGACGAATCGGATATTCCCCAGTAAATGCGAGTCGTACGTCATTAAAAAAGTGATGTCAACTCAGGTGGACACCACCAACTGAGATCACATGACTTATTATAGGCGCGATGGAGGACGAAGGATACACACAGTGGAGCAATGCGGAGGTTTCATGTCTTTTAAGTCCTCTTTTTTTCTCCGCCGTACGAGACCAATGTTTTGCTGATTTTTTTTGTTGACTTTTCAAAATATTGTGGAAAGCAAAACACTGTATAATTTTATTTGCATCTGCATCCATTGTATTTCGTGCTGTTTTACTTCCTTTTCCGGGTCAGAACATCTACGTTTGGTAGTTTCAGCATTGTATAGTGTAAATGCAAAAATCGGATACGGGTCACTTTTAAAAGATGATGTAAGCGAGTCGTCAAAAAAATCGGATATAGTCAGAAAATCGGATTTGGGCATCAAGACCTGCAGTGTAAATGCAGCCAAAGTCAGCTACAAAGACACAATACTGTACTTTGGAAAATTGAAGGCATATTTTTTTTTATTTAGTTACAGTTACAGTATCATAATATACAATGTCCAGATCTGATTTTTTTAGTTTTTCCATAAACTTTCTTACTAATGAAATATTAAAGGGGTCATATGATGTTGCTAAAAAGAACATTATTTTTTGTGTATTTTTTTTTGTGTATTTTGTTTTGTGCGGTTTGTTTTTGAGGTTTAATGTTAATTATTGTTTTTCTTTATTGTTTTTCTTTTGTGAAATGCTTTTCTGAAAACAAAGCTCTTTGGTCTGAAAAGCGAGGTGTGCTCTGATTGGCCAGCTATCCAGTGTGTTGTGATTTGCCGAATACCTCAAGCCTGTGACAGAAATGTTACACCCCTTAACATACTGTGATGCCAAGTACCCTTTTCAATGAGATAAAACCCATTGCAAAATAGGCATTTGTTGCATCCAGTGGGGACATAATTACAGATTATAATCACTTATACTGTGTTTTACGCTTTGCGTTGTGTTGCGGATCGCGCCACGCCGTGTAAACATAAATACAACTTAACCACTGATTTCTAGTTGTGTCCTCTTTTGGAAGGCCAAACAAAGTAGCTTCGATTTCACTCCGAAACACAGCGTCCCTGCTACAGGGCACCCGCGGCAACAACGAGAATTAAAGTTACGCCTTCTTTCTTTGCGTGAACATTTGGGCGCATTATGCAAATCTTTCTACATCGTGACGTAGACAGGGTTTAAATTGGGCCGGGGCCATCCGGAGCTGAGTCCCGGTACATAGACTCTGTTGCTTGACATTAACGCTTCATTAATGCCAGAGAAGTAAGCATGCTGTGGTAAAAATTCAAAATGAAATGTTTTTATATTTAAAATACAGTTAGTTACGCAACATCGCACAGCGTTTTCACCATTACGATTGTTTAATAGTTCAATAAACAGTTCAGTAAGCAAATACAATAATATTAGGTCACTTACATTTTATGCGGAAATACAGCGCATCTCACAGCAATCAGCCGATTCATTGCTGAATGATTCTATGTTCTGAGCGAATCGGTGGAGTGAAAGTTTCTTTAACCCATGCATAAACATCTGATGAATCAGCCATTTGAACGAATCGCTTGAATGAACAACTCAGTGACTCACTCATTAAATGCTCACTACTGGCACCTATTGGCATTTTAATTTAGTTTAACCTGTTAACCTGCACCTAGACGCCGGCGTCCTCAACTCCCCTTGTTTGCACGTGTCAATATCTATGAATAGATTAAATGAAACGGGACAAATTTAATCTTGACAAACTATATATAATTATAAGTATCATTTCCAGCATCAGTTCTTGTTTGTATATTCCAAAAAAATACTTAAAACAATTACATTATTCAATGCAGTTATATTTTTTCAGTGTCAATTATTTAATCTGATAATGCATAGATAACAATAATCACATTATTATAATTGAATTTATAGTTTAAATGTAAGAATTTGAAATGAAAGATGAAGTATTAATGAGGTTGAAAATGCCCTCTATAAAGGTAAAAAATGCACTTGGATTAATTGGAATCCATAAAAGTGGAAAATAAAAAACGCAGATTTATGTCTGTATGTATATAAAACTGATAAGAATATTGCTTCAGAATAAATCATATTTGATATATATATATATATATATATATATATATATATATATATATATATATATATATATATATATATATATATATATATTAGCCCGACACTATAGAGCCCATCCACATATAAAATCCCAATTTAACCCCTGGATGTAGACATGTGGGAGCGAGTTTAAACGAGGTGTTTTAGGAGGGCGTGGACATATTACTATTTCATATTAATTCTGTTCTCTGACAACAGAAACAGTAAAATATATAAATGAAAACAGTTTTATTGAGAATTTAGCTGCATCAAAATACAGTATGTGGGCACAGAGAGACAAACAAATATAATAATGCTCAGTTTACACAGAAATCTGTGATTAGAAATGTGTGTTGCTCATCGTGGCTCATGAGTGCTCATGTCTTTTGAGCCTAAATGCCATGTGACTGCTGACTCAAGCACCACAGAAGATGATGTCATGACAATGCTAATGGCTGATGACTATTGGCTGATGGCACCACAAGAGGACATACAGTCACAAGCCCTTCACTAGAGACTATCCTAAGCTGGGATGTCAAAGGCAGCAGGGAGGGAAACATATTAGTTTCACTTCTAAGAGACCTCCAAATCAATGATGCATTAAAAGTTAGTCAAACTTATTTTCAGTGCATTTCTGTGTTTTAATAATCCATGCATCTCTTTCTGAATAGATACAAGTATCTGCGGTGTATCATTGAGAAGCAGCTGCAGTGTTTACCAGAAGGCTCCACCTGTATGTGACGAGCACATTCCCCTCTTCATATCAATTAGTGGACTTCCAGACACAATTTCATCAGTCACGTCTGTCCTGAATGATTGTTAACCACTAATATGCATTGATATTTGCTGACCAGTGAAGATGGATGGTACATCTTGTTATATATACATTCTTTGTATATTTTCTCTGGTGCTGTAGGAAAACACATGCAGGTACAATAATATAAAAGCACATTCTTCCATTAAACCAGGGAATTTCATCATCCAGTGATCACTGGAAAGAGCAATTGACAATAACAAGCAAAAAAAAGGAGCAATGACAAGCACAAAGTAACAAATGCTTACAACTTTAGTATTATTTGTTTGGTTTAACCCATTAAAAAGGGTGACGACTGACTGATCACTTTAAATGTTGGATGTATTGAGAATATATGCTGTCTGAGCCAACCATTACTGTCTGATTACAACTCCATTAGACCAACGTCTTTTTTAGACAGTGATTAAATCTCTGTTCCAGAATGGTGGGAAGCGAAGTCAAAGACTGAATTTAAAGGATGATTGAAAACGGAGTGAAGCAGCACAAGGGATTGTAGTCTCTGAATATCTGAATGTTGTTTGGGATGTCTGAGTGAGTGCGTGAGTTAGTATGACTAGTATGCATGTTTGGGCACCTGAAGAGGAAGGACAGCATGGCTGTAGTTGAGAAAGAGCTTCATTTTTTATTTTATTTTTTAACGTTTAGACTCTCATTCACACCTATGACTGGCCTCTGTGTTGTCATACTTCTGATGTTTCATCTGGCCTGTGTTTATATGATACTGATTGTAAAACTGGGAATATGGTGATAATTATATTTAAATAAAATGTTATCATCAGAAAAAAAAAAAAAAAAAAAACTGTTTTATTTACACTTATCAGATATATCTGTTACTAGTTTGAGCATGTGTATCAGTATTAAGCTAATATGTTAGATTATGGAGGATAATTACTATTATTTGACAGTGCGCATGTAACTATTAAAACGCATAACAAAAACAGTATTATATAATTTTTTTTTTTACTGCTTATGGTCAGTAAGATTGATATAGTTTTGAAAGAAATTGATTTTATTCAGCAAGGATGCATTACATGAATCAAAAGTGATGCATTTATAATGTTAAAAGATTTCTAATTCTAAGAAATGCTGTTCTTTTGAACTTTCTATTCATCAAAGAATGTTATAATAATACCCACTACATAGTCTACATCACAACGGTAGTATGAACTACATCCAGTGTGCCCTACACGTAGGCCTAATATGTACTATAAATCTAGTAAAATACAAACTTAGTATGCATTACATCTAGAGTGAACATTGCAATATATAGCTAGATATAGGCCTATGTTTATAACGTAACTGAGGTTATGCACACTATGTAGTATGCAGTTTAGCAAGAGGACTAAATGTGTATAAGATCACTAATTAATATTGTTTTGCATTTGTATTCTCATAGTCTTTACACAGTTCTAGCAAAGTTTTTTTCTTTATTTTGATGTACCTTTGTAACACTATATTTCATGTATTATAACCTTAGCATTACTTTTCAGAAAACTAGTTAACGCTGCTGTGTGGGTATATCTAACAGCTGAGCGAGTGATGGCAAG
Source organism: Cyprinus carpio (assembly GCF_018340385.1). Classification (NCBI taxonomy): domain Eukaryota; kingdom Metazoa; phylum Chordata; class Actinopteri; order Cypriniformes; family Cyprinidae; genus Cyprinus; species Cyprinus carpio. The sequence goes on along the minus strand of NC_056604.1, from coordinate 17,526,356 downwards.
TTTGACATCTTTTCCTAATCTATCATTTTTTTCCTCTTATGGAAACTCAGAAATGCTACTTTTTTTTTTTTTTTTTGGATCGCATTCACCACTTCAGAACCCAACTATATTGACATCTGCTTTTAAGAATACTGGAAACGTGAAGGTCCATTGCTATTCTTTTACTGGCCAAGATTTTTGATGCACAACCTACCAGCAAAGAAAATCTCTGAGTGAATGTCAGAACTATCAGTCTTCCACATGATTTGACTGCAGGTCGTCTCATGGGTTATCTAACCAGCATCTCTGAGCTCATGGAGAGATACAATCACCACATGACCGAGCCCACAGTATGACCCCTGGGCCTAAAGACGTTTGTCAAATCCACAGACCGTCTTAATCCTGTTGATGGATTAGAGTGTTGTTCTGATCCTGTGCCGGTGAGACGAGCCGACGTAGGTTCATTCATTCAACCAATCAGAGGATGAGCAGCAGTCGGTTAATGCCGCTGTGTACGTGTACTTGTGTGAGTTCTGCCTCAAACTCTCATCCATTCAAGCTCAGCAGACCAGAGAGGAGGACAACACTTGGACAGTCATCCTGAACCTTGCAAAACACATTTCATCCACATACCAATTCAATGTAAGTCAATGCATAGGCTACTCTTTTGGACAAACTAAACTTTAACCGTATTATATAAGAATATGTAATATTATTAGTAGTTTATTATTATTTTATTAATTTTCTAAAGAAAAGTATATCTTCATACTGGAAAATTACATACCAGTGCGTTTTATAATGTTGTATTACTGTTTATTTCTATTTTCTAAGGCTGTTGATGCAGAATTAATACTTGTATGTAATATGAAGATAATGGTGTAAAACATTTGCTTTTTACTCAAATTCCAGCACTGTTTATATTATTTTAGGGTCATCTTAGAGTGATAGTGTCCTTGTGATAAAGTTTACTTTATAATTGAATGATTTTAAGAATGAGCGTCATCTTTGTGCTGCATTTGAGTGAATGTTGCAGGGGTGAGAATATTCTTAAGAGACAACCAGACACTCAATTGTACCAGATTACCTTTCTAAAGCTGCCAGACTGGCGGCCTAGATTCTGGAAAGATCATGTACTGCTCAAGTCTTGATCATAATATACATAGAGATCTATATACAATATGTTAAATACAGATTTTCTTTATATAAAATGTTCTTAATCAGTATTTTTGTCTTGCCTTCCAAATAAATAAATACATATTGGAAAAAAAATACACACACATTTTATATATATATATATATTTTTATTTTTTTTTGAAAGAAATCTTTTTTTGCTCACCAAGGCTGCATTTATTTAATCAAAAATACATAACCTTAATATTGTGAAATATTATTATAGTTTGTTTTAAAGCTGAGAAACAATATAAAACTGTTTTCTATTTGAATATATTTTAAAATGTAATTTATTCCTGTCATGCAAAGCTGGATTTTCAGTCTTCAGTTTCACATGATCCTTCAGAAATCATTTTATATATTGATTTGGTGCTCAAGAAACTTTTGAAGAAATTACATCTTAAAATATTTTTATATAGAAAACAGTTCAGTAACACTATACGATAAGGTTCAATTTGCTTACTATAATTAATTAACATTAACAATGAGAAATAAATTGTTACAATATTTAATAGTCTTTGTTAACACCAGTTAATAAAAATACAACTGTTCATTGTTAGTCCATGTTAGCATGCAGGTCTATTAAATAACATTAAGTCACAACTTTTGATTTTAATAATGTATTAGTAAATATTGGAATCAAAATTAAGAAATGCTTTAGAAGTTTTTTTATCATTATTAGTTTTGTTAACTAATGTAGTTAACTAATATTAACAAAAGGAACCCTATTGTAAAGTGTTACCAATAGTTGTTTAATTGTAACTGTGTTTCACAGTGTTCCTGCAGTCTTTGTGAGCAGAGACTTTCAGAAACATTACAAAATTCCTAAATTTTATATAGATAGATTTTGTATTTTTATGGCCTCTGAATAACTGTTTTTTTTTTTTTTTCTTTTTTTAAAGGACATTGTTTGTGTTCTTTATTTATTTTTTTTGTTGGGGTTGGGGAAGTTTACACAAACATTCTTAAAAGATCTGTTTTGCATATATCTTCAATTATTATTTTTTTCCGTTTTAGAAACAGAATTGTCTCTCAAATGTATTAAAATTATGCTTAAAATTAGCCAATAACCAAAAATTAGGTTAGGTTAGGGTTATATAAAATAGGTTCTTTTTTCTTACAGGAAAACATTATAAATAGCCTACTTTTTTTTTTCAGATAAAAGCTTATAGACATTTAAGAAAATAAGACCGCTCTAATTTCTCTTTCTTGACATTATTGGCTTTCTCTATATCATTTCTCCTGATGCTGTGTCCTCTGTGACCACTAATCAGACAGATCTCATTGGGATTGTTTTTTTAAAACTGTGTTTAGCTCTTGCTTTCACAGAGTTTGCATGCACTGTCTTTGTTACCGGACATGGATTCAGTCAACCTCTGACCTTGTGTTTTCACAGCATCTTCCAGCATGTTCTCCCAATATAAAATCTTGTCGTTGATGAACTGCCTGTTACTCCTGACGGTGATATTTCCTGTGGTCCAGTCGCGTCGGGGCGGGGGCTTCGGGCGCGGAGGAGGCCGAGGTGGAGGATGGGGTGGCAGCAGCTCCGGTCGCACGGGTTGGGGAGGAGGTGGTGGACATTACCATGCCCCACCAGCCCACACCGGAGGCTCCTCGGGACACAGCACTGGGAAGGTAGCAGGGGCGGCCGCCGCCGGAGCTCTAGGGGGAATGCTGGTCGGACACGGCTTGAGCTCCTTGGCCCGACCTGGATATGGGTACGGGCACGGGTATGGAGGATACGGAGGCTATGGTGCGGGATATGGGCATGGCCATGGGTACGGCCACGGTCACGGACACGGACATGGACACGGGCATGGACACGAAGGACATGAAGGACACAATGAGACAGATTTGGATTATTACACAGATGCTGCCAGTTCTGGACCCATTTATAGCTGTGTGACAGTCTTTGGACTCGTGATGTCATTCTTATTTGGGTACTTTCTGTCATAAGGGCCACTTATGGGTCACTTGGCATGGGTCATGGCTTCTTGCATCTGTCACTTCTTTCAATACAAAAATAATCTAACAAAATAAAAATATGGGACATGGACTAAATGCAATTAAACAGCACTCTGTGCATGATCTTTGCCCAAGTTTTGTGTTAAATTGACAGCAGAAAACAAGGCTGCATTTGCTTGACTGGCGACTGTTTCCAATGTTTTTTTGTCTCTGCAAGCGAGAGTTATGATGAGCACATGCCTCAGAAGCCTTTAGATTTTTTTTTTCCAGATTGTTGCTTTTTATAAATTAATAATGTAGTTTTTTCATGATATAGTTTATATGAATAATGAAATTTGTATTATTTAAAATATATGATGAATTACAGGTAGTTTATTATCTAAAGAGATTTGATTTGCATAGTGTATTTTGTATATTTTTTTTTTTTATTTTTGTGCAAAGTTGATTTGTTTTTTTTTTATTGGGCGTTTTTTGATGTTCTTTGTTTTTTTATGTTTTTTTCTGCCATTTACGTCAGCGAACATTCAAAATAAAACAAGGCTTATGGTAAAATCACATTAAACCATAATAAGCTTGACGAAGTGTCTCGAGTCGAGAGCAAATCTTGTTAAAGGGGCTCGGGCTCTCTCTACCTCACTTCCCCGAGCTCTTTAACAAGCAGCTGATTGTCTTAAACCAATAAGATTCAATTGCTTTCGCTTATACACCTTCCTAGATTTGTTTATCAGTATGTATGTTTATTTTTGTACTGCTAATATAAAATAAATACACTTCATAAAATACTTGACGTTTTGTCATTTTTCATTCCATGTGAGTGATATGATGCCTACCACTTAGAGGACCTCAGATGATGCTAACCCAGAGACAACATACAGAACTACCACATTTTGCTATAAGTTTGATTGCATAATTGCTGTTAATAGTCTGTTTGTTTACGTCTTTTATTGATTTTTCTGAACATTTCTGCCATATGCACATAAACTGACAGTCATCACTGATAAGCTACTACTAAATATTGTAGAAAGTTAATTTTCTGTATAGATGCTTTGCAATGATTTGTATCGTAAAAAGCGCTATACAAATAATCTTGAATTGAATTGAATTGAATAATACAGATAAACGTGGTTTGATTTAGTCAGGAATGGGAGAAATTGTGATGACTAGGTATTCACTATTACATTGGTCCTAAAATTAGACTACATTTTCAGATGTGGACATGATATTTACATGCAAAATAACCCTAACAAAGAGAACTTAATAAATCACAAAATTCTGTGTTTAGAAGCAAGCAGGAGGAATTTTCATCCCCAGTGTATTATTGTCGCTCCATCTTTCTTCATCTTAAACAATGAATAACACATCTTTGAAGGGATAGTTCACCCAAAACAGAAAATTCTATCAATAATTACTCGCCTTATATCATTTCAAACCTGTAAGACCATTGTTCATCTTTTAAACACAAATCAATTTATTTTGATGAAATCCGAGAGCTTTCTGACCCTTCATAGACCGCAACACAACTGACACATTCAAGGCCCAGAAAGGAACATGAGGACATTGTTAAAATAGTCCATGTGACAAAAGTGGGTTAACCATAATGCTATGAAGCTACGAGAAAGCTTTTTTTGGGGCCTTGAACGTGTCAGTTGCATTGCTGTCTATGCAGTGCCAGAAAGCTCTGAAATATCAAAAATATCTTAATTTGTGTTCAGAAAAGGTCTTACGGCTTTGAAACGACATTAGGGTGAGCAATGAGTGACAGAATCTTCACTTTTGGGTGAAGTATCCCTTTATTTTTTATGTAGAATGTTATTAATAAAAGCAAGTGAAACAAGATCATAAACTGAAGTGACCTCTTTGAGACCTTTAATTGCTGTAGGTGTTTAATAAGGAGCAGCAGGATTGTTCACATTAGCCTGTAGATATGTGAATAAAAGGGGAAGGAGAGTTGAAGGAGAGTGGAGATTCCAGTACTGCTGCAGTGTTCATGAATAAATATGAGTAGATATGAATATGCATTAGAACATTAAATCGGCAGGCAATGACGAGATTTGGCAATATATGAGCCTGTGTTTGCACCTTGAGTCAAACAGAGCGGGACATCGATGATGAGAAGAACGGAAAGCGCGAAGAAGATGCTGAAAGTCAAATGGGAAAGAAAAAGAAACATTTGGCATGCTCACAGTTCTCCTTCCCAGCTGATGTGAGACAAAGAAATTATTCAAATGACCATGAACAAAAGTATTTAACATCTTTTTTTTCCTCCATTTATACAGTGTTGCATAAAAAGCAGCATGACATACAGAAGCTCTTGCTGCCATCCGTAGTCTCTCCATCTTCCCTTTAAAACACATTCATATTCTCTCACACTCGCAAAAACAGTCTTTGCCTAAATATTGTTCACTCGCCAGTGTGTGTTGTTCAGACTTTAACAGGGATGTGCTGTGCTATTGTGTTTGTTAGTTGTTTAAATCTGTATTGTGTTTGTGTTCTATATGTTTATTGACTAGGTTGTTGGTGATATGTTGATGATTTGAGCATCTGTATCCATGTTTGTGTGTGGTTTCACAGTCATAAAGATTTCCGCATATACTGCATTGGTCTTAATACGTCTATATATTTATATACCAGTTGTTTCAGGATGTGTAAATGTGCGCATTTGTCAGTCTTAAACAGTTCTGTCTGCACCTGAGCGTTTGCGAACCACCTGCTCCCCATTGACCTGGTCCACGGCGAGGGTCTCCACTTCCGCCTGGTGCCGAGCCGCACCTCCACCTGCTGAGGGCGAGCGGTGGATCCTATGCGCCACTCCTATATGCGCGTTAGCATGTGGATGGGGTCCCTCCCACGCTGGACTATTCTTGGGACTTGGGGGAACTGGGATGTGGGAGGGGCTTGATGGTGCAGGAGGTGTGGCCAAAGAAGCGATGGGCGGGATTACAGAAGGGCGTTCCCGCAACACCGGCTGAGACTCTACGGGGGCCATGGGCTCTCTGGCTTGCAGGAATGGTGTGGGATCTGGCATGGCATCTACCGAATCCCTCAGTACCACCCTGCGGCCATCTGTGGCGCCCAACCGGTACAGCTCCGTGTATTCAGAGTGCAGCGGCTGCGAAAGACTTTTGCGCATGCGTCTGCGAGGTGTCTCGGGTTGCCGGACGTCTTTGTCATTTCCCAACGCCACAGGAGCAGGAGGAGGGGTGGGTTTGAAAGAGCCAACAGGGCTGACGGAAGGGCTTATACCCGCAGCTCCCCCGGCGAGAAGACGTTTTTTGGTAGCGTGGAGCTGGGAGGTGAGGTAGGCAATGGTGCTGGCTCTCTGCTCCAGCTCTCCAGACAGGACAGCCAACTTATGGCTCTTCAACTTCAGCTCATCCAGGTACTTCTTCTCCCGCTCACGGATGGTGTTCTCCAACACCGAGATCATGGCGTTCTTCTGCTCCAGATCTCGCAGGAGCTCTGTGTTCTCCTGCTCTTTAGCCTTGAGCTGAGCCTCCAGCTCCTCACAGCGCTGGTGCAGCTCTCTGCAACGAGCTTCACCATCATCTGAGAGAGAACGAGATGTTAGGTTCAAACATTTAAAAGGATGCTACACACAAATATACATTTTATTCCAGGGCTCTTCAACTCCAGTCTTGGAGAGCCAGTGTCCTGCTGAGTTTAGTTTCATGTAGCCAGACCTTCAGACTGACGGCAGAAGGTCTGAGAACCTTGGCCGCTTTTAATGGTCAAGGACCAGTCAAAAGGGTATATGACTGACAGATAGACCAACCAATCATGTTTTGTTTTGTGCCGCGTTATGTTTAGGGGCGTGGAAGTGTTGCCACAATAACAGACTGGTGTGTTAAACTCTTGAATGTATTTCAGAGAGTCCATGCTGCGAACTTTACATATTTCACATACTTTTAAACATCCAGTGTTAAGTTGATCCTCTCATTAGCTGTGTTTCCATTAGCCTTCAAATTGCGCAAATTGAAATTGCGAATTGAAAATACACCTAATGGAAAAACATCAATTACACAAAAACTCTCAAATATTACAAAGAAGTTTTTATGCTCGCATTATGAGGTTTTTCAGGCAATTCAAAAAAGGAACATATCGCAAAACTGCAATGGAAACAGTTGTTGTTTTTTTCTCTCGCATTTATAGGTTACCTGGTGTACGTAAAAATCACATGGTCATTCTTTAATGTACTATAACCTCCAAGAAACACCTCAATGCATTGACGTGATGACTGAGGCTGAGACTTTAGCTCTAACACAAACCAAACACATCCGAATGAGCTTATAAAGTGTTCAATATTACTTGAAAGTTGAACGCGGGTGCGATAAATTGGGATTGTACTAATGTCTGCAGGACACTGGCCCTCCAGGAATGGAGTTTCACTTTCACTAGTACCTTTCACTAGTATCATCATTTGTCATCAGCCTTTTAAGATTCTTCTTTAGTCTCCAGTGCTATTTGTGTGCCACGAGTTAATGCCTATGCGGTGTTTTTTCACTTGTAAGTAATAATGATTATGCTTCCTTAGAGGGCACAAGGCAGCTGTCTATCTAGAAAGAGAAGCGTTTCACTAGGTTTTGGAATAAAGCTATTAATAAGTACAATGTCTGAAATAATATGTTAACATAAAGACATTCTGCAAACTGACTAAAACACTAGCCTGCAGAGGGCAGCAGTGAACTGTGAATCACACATCAATAAACCAATTACCCCTGCAGAACTAATGGCTATGAAACATCAAACCCTTTCCTATACAGGAGCACTCCACTCCTCCCTTAAGATCTGATGTTATGCTTTAGACAAACAGCATTTGTTGTATTATGGGAACAGTTCGTTTAGCTTAGCTCAGCATAGATATTATTGATTTCTACATAAATTTAGCTGGGTAAACACTTTGTAATTGCATGGATAATTCTGAACCATCTTACTGAAAATCACCTCATCATTAAAAAAAAAAAAAAAATGTACATGGGTTATGTCGGTCTTATAAATGTCTAAGATTGTTAAAGACATGCATTTAGCAGCTAAATAGGGTGTGGCTGAGATGGGCACCTCAGAGAGAGACTCCACACATTCATAAGGAGAGGGAGTGAAGGGCAGACACACAGAGACAGAGTTCCTATCTCCTGTTACACTGCTAATGGATGTGAAGGTTGGGGGAATAGCAATGTCCCTCTTTATTGACCTTCAGCTTTGCAACAGCCTAAACAATATGCACACAAGGGAAGCTTTGTCTCTCTCTCTCTCTCTCTCTCTCTCTCTCTCTCTCTCTCACTTTCTTGCTTTCTCAGTTTAAATTTATCGTGCTTCACTGGCATGACAAAAGACAAAAAGTAAACATTTGTAACTGCCAAGGCAGTAAAATAAAAAATAAAAATAAAGAAAGAACAGTATAGTAGTATATAGAGTAAAATTAGAGAATCAGAAATGTAACATGATTTAGCAAATGTAAAAAAAAAAAAAAAAAAATCTGGAAATTTTATCAAATTAATCAGAAAAATGCTGCAAATTTAAATTAGTGCAATCAAATAAAGTGAAACAACAACTTAATAGACAAAATGGCATATAAAAGTAGCATTTACAAAACACAATAAAATAAATGTCCTTTAATGTCAAATTCACATATTGAAGTTATCCGGTACACTTCATCTGAGATAATGAGGGTCTCAGTTTTGTGTGATCTCTCTAATAGTTATTAAAATAGACATGCAGAATGAGCTCATGTTGGAGACTGACTCACACTCTCTCTCACTTTCCCTGACCGCATCATTACTACTTAGCAATGGCCGCACCAGATAATGAGGTCATCATTAAATTCATACACAAACCCAGTTGGAGAGCAATAATACATCCACGAAACACACTCCAGCAAAGTCATCTGAGGTCAAAGCGACAGCTCCAGTATGAGAGTGCTTACACGTGAAACTGAACTTCATTCTTCACAATGATAATATGTGACCCTGGACCACAAAACCAGTCATACAGGTACATTTTTCGAAAATAAATATTTATTCATCATCTGAAAACTGAACAAATAAACTTTCCATTGACGCTAGTTTGCTAGGATAGGACTGAAAATTTGACCGAGATACAAGTATTAGAATATCTGGAATCTGAAAGGTGCAAAAAAATCTAAATAATGAGAAAATCATCTTTAAAGTTGTCCAAATTAAGTTCTCAGCAATGCATATTACTAACCAAAACGTAAGTTTTAATATATTTACGGTAGGAAATTTACAAAATATCTTCATGAAACATGATCTTTACTTAATATCCTAATGATTTTTGGCATAAAATAAAAATCGATAATTTTGACCCATACAATGTATTTTTGGCTATTGCTACAAATATACCCGTGCAACTTAAGACTGGTTTTGTTGTCCAGGCTCACATATCACATGTGTCACGGTAGAGAGACAACACAGATGTCTAATTAGCGAACGGTGGTGTAGTTATCTGTTACGGACATGTAGTTTAATGAGAATGAACCATCTGCTGTTACTCCAGTCGACAGAAAGTGCTGTTTTAAATTGGAAGAGAAATAATCTCTATTATTATATGATGGCTGGATTAAGAATGATGCTTGATCTTTGAAATGAGAGGAACATGATTCTCATTTGCAAAGTCTTTCATGTCATCTGTGAATGTCATTCCACATAAAACTAAATGTTTTGATGTATGGCAGTGGTGCTAGTCTGAAATATCATGGCTATTGTTAGGAACATGAGCGTGGGGATGTAGTCAGCAGGTTGCAGATGATGCATTAGCCGTTTGCATTAGTGCTGTATTAGTGTAGTCATTCATAATCTCATTTCCTGTGCTAGACACGAATCTGGCTCACATCAGCCACATGCACAAACACAAACAACAGCCTGTCCAACCATACAGACACTAAACAAATGTGAAACTAATTTATTACACACAGCTCTCTGCAATACTTGATTCTGACTAGTCAACTGCAGAAATATAATATGCAGAATAATCATATTAATCTAAAAACAAATATTGGGATATTGTTACAGTGTTTGTCATGGTGTTTTTTTCTGTTATTTTATAATTTAATTTAATTTTTTATTTTTTTGCTATTTTTGTGAGATAATACAATCATTTTTTAAATCCAAAATCAATATTTAATGTATTTATTTGTTGGACTTGTTCAATAAAGAGGATAATGTACAGTCTTTATCATGTAAAAAAACTCTCAAAGTCTCAAAGCCTTCACTGTTTTGCCTGGAAACTGCATGTCTGTGGGAACTGCGTTGAGCATTCAGACACCTAAATGTTTCATCAGTGCATTGTATGTTTGTGCCGACACTGAAAGGCCAACATAATTTAAACAGAGTGAAATTAAAAGGGAGAAAGCGGGAAATGTCAGTCCCTGTGGGCAGCAGGGGGTCTGTGTGTGTGTGTGTGTGTGTGTGTGGGTGTGTGTGCTTGCTGGGTGGGTTGCTGGTTGCCAGGTTACAAGACATGACCATGGTGGTATATGTGCGAAGAGGGACACAGTTCTCTTTCTTTGCGGGAAACAAAAAAGTCTTATTTACAACCTGCTGCAAAGAGGGGGCAATACAGTGTCAGATAAATAAAGAGACTGCCAGATAAAACAAGAAACTAAAAATAAATATGAACAGCATTTCTGGATGTTTCCATTTGGCATACCTCCTGCTGTTTGCATGTCCATCTGTCTGTGCGTCTACTAGGCTGTTAAGAGATTTCTTTTAACAGGTAAACGTGTGGATGACAAGCACTTTGACAGCATCCTAGCAACACCTGACACACACACAGCTCTCTTGCAAAAGCATTTTCTGAGTGTGAATGCAGCCACATATAAATCGTGCGTGAGAAATCTTACCTCCTGGATCAGAACTCCGCATTGTCAGCTCATATGTCAGGTCTGTGAAACAAAAGAGAGGAAAGAAGGAGTGGACAGGACGACAAAGGGAGGAGTGTAAGAGAGAGAGAGAGAGATATCAAATGTTAGGCTGGCAGCACGAAGCATCACACTACCTTAAATGACAACAGTTGAAGAACACATGACACAAGACATCACCTGAAACAGGAGGAGATCAAGAGAGTGAGAGCAAAAACAGAGAAACAGTAACACAAGAGAGAGTCAACCAAGGATAAAAGAGCATGTGGGAGTCAGTGGGACAATAAAATGTCTGTTTTGTTTCGTGGTTTTGCTTTGGTGATTTGTTTTGCTTTGCTTTTTGGCTGTGATGTTTTGTTTTGTGCTTTGATTTTGTGCAATAATGAATCACACTAATATTTTGTTTTGTGCTTTGATTTTGTGTAATATTTATTTATATTTATATATGTTTTTATATTTAATTATTTAATATATTGTTAAATGGAGAATGACCATGGAGACTGGAGTGAAGAGGGTTAAGGCCACTGAACGCGAAAATTCTGTTCTCAGATACCAATCATAACAAGAATTCAGCATCCTCTTCACTCTCAGAATACTCTTATTCGGTGCCTCTTGCCTTTTTGTACAACAGCAGCTGCACATGATCTAAGCTCAAATCTAATTGGACGGCCTCTTACATCGTGGAGTGATGGGGGAAAAAAATGTAATTGTACGTCATCTTAGATCGTGTATTGTTGGGCGGACGATATATTTTCTACATGTGTTTTGTATGCAGCTCATGGTGTTTTTATAACAACCAAGGATGTTAACATTCATTTTTCCATGAATTAGTTCAAATTATTCATTTTAACGATTCAATTGCCTCAATCTATTTGTGTCAATTGTTTAATAAAAGTTAAACAATGTCAAGTTTAATAAAAATTATTAGATTGTTTTATAATTGTTAATTTTATTTAAGTATTTTTTATTGTTATCGGCATCGGCCATTTTCAAAACCGATTTGCCGATAAAACCATTTTTTTTAAACGCGCGATCTGGCACTGATCCAGCCACCTCAGTCAGAGCGCACCACTCTGTGGCCTAGACTAAGCCCTGCCCATCGTCCGTCTGATTTGTTGGGAGTCACGAGCCTGGCCAATCAATACGGCTGGCGCGGCTGGAAATGTTCCGCTCTCACCAGTGTTTTAGCGACTTGTCGCTAGATTTAGCGACTTTTCAGCCCCCCTTAGCGACATTTTTTCGGAAAAAGCGACTAGCGACAAATCTAGCGACTTTCTTGGACAAACCTCATTTAGTCTCTGAGACTCTCTGGTAACTGTACGGCCGCACGAGCGCGAGGTCTCTCTTTCCCAGCGCGCGCCTCTCTCTCTGCATCTGCTCTGTTCAGCGAGCGCAGAGAGGAGCAGCACTTTCAGTTAAAAAAAGATATTCTGTTGCTTCTAACTCTTTTACATGTGAGTATAGCCGAAATCACAGCACAACCATTGTCTTTAATCATATGTGTATTTGATTTCATTAGACAATGTCGTGAATAGGATTTTAGTGCAGATTAATATCCTTGAGAGCTGGTTATGTATTCTTAATGGACCGCGTTTCAGTCATTATAATATTCATTCCGTTGTTTGTAAACAGAAACATTAAAATATAATAATAAAAACAGTTTTATTGCGAATTTGGCTGCATTAAAAATGCAGTATGTAAGCACAGGGAGGCAAATAAAAATACGACGCACTTACGTCATGAATATGCTAATTAACGTATGACATCATATAGCGACATTTAGCGACTTTTCAGGCGGGGTTTAGCTACTTTCCATTGAAAGAAGTTGGCAACACTGGCTTTAATATGGTAATTAAAGTATGTGATTATGTGGTGATATTTAGACATCAATAAGTTATCTCTCGAAGGTAAGAATGCAGTAAACATTCCTGAAGTTGCAATAAATCACTTCACTGAAGTTGCAAAACACCTAAATATAATCGATTTATGATGACAAGCCCCGTTCAGTTATTATACCGTGAATTCCCGTCAATGTCCGTCATTGCAGTGATATGCTTTAACGGATCATCACATCAGTGCTGAGATAGTGAAACTAAAACCTACTTCTCTTGTCCGTCATTGCAGTGATATGCTTTAGATAGATTATCAACACGAATGAATTCACTCACGTCTGCTGCGTTTTTTTTGTGTGTTGTTCACATAGCTTCACTGAACAGCGTCCGTTCCGTTAGGGCTCTTAGTCAAAAAAATTGCGCATATTTGGAGAAATATTGCTTTATTCTAACATGATTGCAAAATAATTTATCATACAGATCCAGAATTACCATTATGCAATTTTGAAGAGCTGAAAGGGCATCAAGCGCGAGCTCTGATGCCCTGACGCGACGCGAGCTCCCTATTCCTGATTTAGTTATCTCCCTCCGCGGCCGCGCTCTCTCATTTGACTAATAACCAGGATGCGATTTGCCGGGGGGGGGGTGGGGGGATTTCCCCCCTTCTGGTCTATGCATCCCTGCCTCTGCTGAATAACTTTTATCCCCGGTGGGTGATAAAAAAACATCATGCAAACCCGCTCTGACGTCCAGATCTGAATCAAATGATCGCAATACGCGATCCATTGAAGCGCATCGAAACAGTTAATCATTTTGCGACGCAATGGTTTAACTGATTCGGAGTTTTCAAAAAGCTCCGTTATGTTTCCTTGCTCGCTTTCTCAATGTAATTTGTTGTTTGAATAACCGTGGACAAAATCATTACAATTAATAGGCCTAACGTAGGCTTACAATGTTTTTATTAAACTGAGATCACACTAAATACAATTTCCGTCGTATTAAAAACATTTCATAAAATTTTTCAAAAGCATCCCCCCCCCCCTCTGTTTATTTCACAAATCGCACCCTGCTAATAACCCTATGCTAATAACGGTAAATTGTCAATAATCTCACATTGCACGTTTCTGGATGACGCTGTCCTGTATACTTCCTAGTTTGTATCGCCGTGATAAACAGTCAAACAAACATTTTACACATCAAAAAAAAAAACACTATTACAGTATGGGTTGTGTGTGATTTTAATGCAACTCTGGGTTGCAAATAAAATGCTAAATATAACACACACACACACACACATATATATATATATAGAGAGAGAGACTATTACTATTTTCATTATTTGTTCATTTGTTGCTGTTTAAATTTGCTTTAAGTTTTTACTTTGTTTATAGGATGCTGCTGGATGGATGCTGCCACTTTTTTATGTTTGTTGTTATTATTAATAGTAATTTTTGTTATTATGAACAGTTCTCAGAATTAAAGATGTGTTAAAATAATTTAAAGAGAGTCTTTGTCAGAGGCCTTTTTATTCTTAATTTTGACATTAATTTTTCATTTTTACACTAGACACATATCGGTTCAAAATATCGGTTATCGGTCTCCTTGATCTGTAATAATCGGTATCGGCATCGGCCCTGAAAAATGCATATCGGTCGATCCCTAAAAATTATTAAACATACAAAGATTGCATGTCTGTCTATAATAGAATCAAAATCAACTATAGATCACAATCGGAAGTTATTACAAGCACCCGATGATGGTTTAAAGTGTGTTTTGAGCAAAAACATTAATAATTACATAAATTTGGCTTGATGCTAATTGTACTTCTGTTTATATTTTAAGATGTTTTCGTGTAAGTATTATAGATAGTTTTTTGTTTCTGGTGCAGAACCAAACTTTATTTATCTTAATTTAATGCTGTATACTGAGAAGTGGAAAATGTCCACAAAATCCATATATGAGATACATATCTGAGGAAAAATGCATTGTTGGCCAGCACCACTTAGCATACAGGCGTGAATTAGCAGGAGGCGATCAATCGTTTCGCGTTCGGTGTGAAAGCACAGTTCATCGCCGATTCTTCTTGTTTTTTTTTCGCTGTGCTCTGTTTTTGAAGCGATTTTTATGTGAGATGTGAGGTGTATAGTGTGATATTAACTTTATTCTCACAATCCTAAACAATAATCCCTGTGGCACCATTTTACTCAAAGTAGAGAAGTGACCTGTTGACAGGACTGCATAAACTCGATGTGCAGTATGTGTTTCTGACAAAGTGCCAACGATTTGTGTTCATTTCTGATCTAGACATTTACTATAATGCCACCACAACTGACCTCAAGATGTCAACATCATTAAACTGACAGCCATCATGTAACACAATGGATTTTATGAGTCACATCCCAATCCCATCCTCCCCATCCGTCCTCTCATTTCCAGTCAAATTTTAATTATCTTCTGAATAAAAGTGGCAAAAATACAAAAATAAAATAAAAACAATACAAGAGTAACTAAATAAAATAATAGTAAATGCACTGGCAATGAATTTTCTTCATTGCTCAGCAAAAAATTTTACATAAGCAAGTAATTATTATGAGAATTTGAGCCATTAAATAAACGAGACTCCATTTTTCATGATTATAATGCTTAATTTACTGTAAACATTTTACAAATGAATAATGTATGTGTTTATGGATGCTTGCTTAGGTGCAGTTTTGCTGTAAGTGGCAGTCACTACATGACGCTCAGTGTATTGGCATGTGTGCGTATGCGTGTACCTGTGCAGTGCTGTTGTAGGCGGCGGATCTCAGCATGAAGGCCTTTCAGTGTGTTGGCATGGTCTTGTTGAAGGAACAGCAGGTTTTTCTGTGCGCTGTCCAGTTGATTCTCCAAGGTCACACTCACCGAGGCCATGTTGATGATGGTACACGGTCACACTCACATGTATAACTAAACTCACTCTCTCACACCTGCACACACACTAGCCTAGGAGACCTGTAGACACAAGAAAAGAAAATACTTGTCAGATATATAGAATACTCAGCCTTCTGGCAGTTATCAGTCATTATAACTAAAAGTTACATTAGTCTATTACACAACTAGCTCCAAGGTTATTGGAGGACGTTTTACAAGAAATTGCTATTTCAGTCTTTCTACTTCAAAATTTCTCAGTTAATTTAATGTGTTACTTGCTGTTTCTTCTTTGGAATTACTCGTGACATTTACTTGCAATTTCTGAATGAAATTGGTTTCTGCATCAAATATGTTTTTAGTGTAGCTGGCTGATTATAAAACTGTATACTATTTTTTTAAACAAGTGAATATTAAAGTAATTAAAATATTTTAAAATAAATAATAATATTCTTATTTTATATACTATAAATACTAAAAATAAAACACCACAAATAAATTTTTGAGATAAAATATGCAATTTTCTAAAGCGGTGTTACTACATTATTACTGATTATAATGGAAAGTTTTATGTGTATATATAATTATGAATAATACTGATCTAATAACCACAAACTAATACAGTCTATAGTAAATTTCATCGTTGTCAAGCACAACAGAAGTAAAATATTATTATTGTATGAAACACAAAACGTTTCACACAAAAAGCACCTCAAATTTCTTTTTATCTAAAAAAGAATTTGACTGTAGTCACATTTTTGCAGTTCACAGATTCAGTGCTGCCACAGACACAAGTGTATTATTTCAAGATATTTTAGGACGTCTAATTCAGATCTGACAGGTACTGTAATAGGGACATTTTCTGAGTGTCATTCCATTAAAAGATATCACTTACAGCGTCTTTAATTAAACCTCTTCTGAGACATCAACATCAGGATATCTGCTACTCTGCAATTCCCAGAGTACATGACAAAATACAAGTAATTCAACATAACACCAAATCACTCTTTCTACTGGCACGTGAGGTCACAATTCACCAGCGGTGGCTGTGTTTGTGTAATCAGGACAAGCTTCTATAAAACTGCAGATTTAAAGTCAGTGCTGGATAAAAATGCACTCACATGAGATGTTTACAATGGAGTCACAGCCACATAGTGAGGTCAGGAGACTGTCATGTAGTGCTTAATTTATTAATGTACATTAATGCATTTATGTTGTTAAATTGTTTTATTAGTATATCTTTACCGAATTAACGTTCCTCTCTCTGAGAGGACAAAGAGCTATATTTATCTAATGACAGCATAAAGGTTTGACATTACGTACTGTGTTTCAGATGAGGCAGAGAAGCAAGGGAGAGTCTGTAGATACTGTATGTGGGAGTATTGATTTAAGGGGGTGAACACTGGGCTGATTTCCACAGACCCTGCACTGCTTAGGGATCATCCCCCATCCCAAAGCGCTCTTAAAGAGGTCATATCATACATATTTCATTTTTTCCCCTTTATGTTTTCTGATCCACTTAAAATTTAAGTAGGGCTGGGTGATATATTGAATATTCATGGTCTATCACAATAAATGTGCTGGTGAATGAAATTGAGCAATATTTTAATAATCAATGATATAGTGTCTTTTTTATCTAACCATTATAGTTCCCTTTTTATCTAGCCATTAATTTTCTGTGATCAGTCTTTGATTCTGTCTTGTCTCACAAGTAGGGAAGTGTTGAAATATGTTTTAATAGCCTCATTTAGAGTAAAAACAGTATTTGATTGATTAAGTTGGTTTAAATTATTCATTTTAATGAATCAATTCAGTTCTGGTTCAAGTTCTGCCTCAATCATCACTCTAACGTGTTCACAGGAATCTCTGTATTGCATTTGTCATTTATTTAAAATTTAAATTATCAATATAAAATATACACTATGCACATTACTGTTCAAAAGATTTGAACAAAAATGTTGTTATTTTGAACTTTATTTCAAGGAAATCCTGAAAAATGTATCACGGTTTCTACAAAAAACGCTTAAACACTGATAGCCTAATGCAAAAACTTTCTCAGTTAGCATAAGAGTCTTTATTAAATAGATTTGTAGAATGTTTCAAGGTTTTTATAAGTTAGGTTTAGAGTCTTTTTTAATCAGATTATTATTGTGCATATTAAATGTTTACTAGACTAAAAGTGCATTTTCCTCGTGCTCATTTAAACAAAAACTGTGCTGATTTTTATGGTGCATATATTGTGATGATCAATTATTTTAAAATGTTTTGTTTTTTTTACTTTCATGCAAATCCTCTGGTCATGAAATTTTGATGAGTACCTTAGCTTAAATAAAGGATATTTTTAGACAGGCAGTTTTGAGTTTCACGTTTTGAGTTCTGAAAGTTGATCAGGTACACCAAACTCTTGTCTCTTATTTAAACGATCAAGGAAAATTCAATTTCTCATGATATGTTCCTTTTAAAAAACACTTTGGCCCAGCCTAATAGATCATATTCCAGCTACAAATATACTCGATTGTGGGCTAATGTATTAATCTAACACCACGTTTAATTTTTTTTTTAATTTTTTTTATGATTTTAAAGGAAGTTTAAAGATAGTGTCTTCTTAATGAATTCTTTGGTTTGTTTTTGTTTTTTCTCATAAAGCCCTGTGTAGTTTAAATTATTAACAGAGAACTTAGGCAGACTCTCTCCTCTGGGTGCACTTCCTCCTATCATGATAATGCAACACAATAAAACTGACAAAACCAGCCATTCAGAAAGACAGAAGAAAAAGGATAAACACATGAGATAAGAGAACGCCTTGCGGGTGTGTTGAGGGTCGGCATTGCTAATCATACTTCGCATTCATTCTACTATATGATGAAAAAATGAGCTTCCTGCTTTCATGCAGAAAAACGTGATGCTACAAAATGTGAAAAATGTTCCTGCGGGAGCAAACTGCAGCAGTTTCCAAGTGAAACAAAAAGTGGTGTAGAAGTGCTGCAATTTTTTATTAATTTTATCAATTAATAATGTAAGTTTTACTTACATTTAAAATCTAGGGATTATGGTCAGGGTAAGCGTTAGGAAAAAATTAATTCCTATTGGTTGTGTTAAAAATTTATAAAACACTTTAGACTTTTAGACTTTATAAGAGAAAATCAATCACTTTTAATGACACTCTGTGGACATTTCATCTAGACACTGCAGTGATTCATACGGCAACTTATTTCAGGCTTGCAAAAACATCCATGGTCATGTTTTCCTTGTAAGATCAAGTATAAAACGAGAGAAAGGAGCAGCCAAAAAAGGTAGTGTGGTCAATCAGAAGAGAGGAGCAGATGCCTTAAATGAACCTTCACTCTGTCAGACTGACCACAGCCCTCCACCAGACAGACACAACAAAAGGAAGGGAAAAGCAGCAGGCTGGATTCGCTCTAAAGTCTGAAAGGGAAAACAAAAACACTGTGGGTTTCTGAAAACAAAAAAAAAAAAAAAAAAAATATATATATATATATATATATATATATATATATATAATATATATATATATATATATATATATACACAAATATTTGAACAGTGTGGATAAAAAGAGGGTAAGAGATGTTCGAAGTACACTACGAGTCAGTGGAACTCATGAAAAGCCTATGAGCATGAATGAGTAATGCCAGGCTGTGCTGACGCTGGGTGCGGCACAGAGAAGGCAGTCAGTAGACTCTGCCCCGCTCTTTTATTAATTCACTTGCTGTCGTCCCTCCTCATGTGTCTTCTCTCTTTTTCTTGCTATCTCCATTTCTCCTCATTCATACAGTATATCACGCAATGTTAAGATTTACAGAAACAAAGAAACACACTACCAACAAACAGGGTTGGGCAAAATTCAGAACTGAGAAAAGACTCACTTTCAATTTACAGTGAGAATATAGTAAGTGAGAACCACAACCAACAGAAACCTGAAAAAGTTTTTTTTTAATTATTATTATTTTTTTAAATGACTATTTATTACTATTTCTATTTTGGGCCAGATTTACTAAACATCAAATTAGCATTAAAGCGCAATTCCATAAAAAACACAGATGGGAAGGGAAAATTCTGCCGGTGATTAACTGACAACGCACATATTAAAGAACACAGACACAACATCTCATTTGCATAATAACAAGTGCAATCTACCAAGAGCAGAGCAAATTACCACCTGCTTTAAGACATGCTTTTTTTGGCCATTAAATAATGTCACAAATTCCAGTGAATGGACAAGCACAAATCTTAGTAAATCGTGTTGCGTGGTACATTTAAATACTCTCTTCCCATAGGCAAGGCAAGTTTATTTATATAGCACATTTCATACACAATGGTAATCCATAAATTTACAGATCGAAAGGGAAACTCCTACAAATGCATATTCAATATGAGTTGCAAATATAACTGTGTCCATGCCATTTCAGCGCTAATTTCCCACTGAGTGTCTTTAGTAAATCCTAACATTATTTTTTACGCCAAATGAGGGTTTGTGCTGGCGCAAGCTATTAGTAAATTTGGCCCTTTGTCACTTAAATTTAATGCCCAGAATATTGTGAAACATTACAATTTAAAATGACTGTTGTATATTTAAATATATTTTAAAATGTCATTTATTCCTGTGATTGCAAAGCTGAGTTTTCCGCAACCATTACTCCAAAAGATTACAACCATTACTCCAGATTGATCTACAATGATGCTCAATATTTTTATGGAAACTATAATCCGCCCCAACCCCCCATCTCATAATTGAAGTGTAAATTCTTCGGATTACATCGTTGTCCAGTATTGTACTGTCAGCAATTTATAAAAACGTTTTGATAATTGTAACATACATATTTACATTAGGGCTGTCAAATGATTAATCACGATTAATCACATAGGCCCAAAAAAAAGTTTTGTTCCTGGTATATTTATTATGTATATATAAATAAACACACATGCATGTATATATTTAAGAAGAATATGTTGTGTTTATATATAAATATATTTATATATAATAAAAAATATAAGAATATAAATATATAAATGTATATACATGTAAATATTTTCTAAATATATAATTTATGTGTGTGTATTTATATATACATAATAAATATACCCTGTAACATACATATATTATGTAAACAAAACTTATTTTGGATGTGATTAATCGTGATTAATCATTTGACAGCCTATTATAAAAACATTTTGATAATTGTAACATACATATTTACATAAATAATTATTCAGGTACATGTGTAATAACTTGTGATGTCTTGGTGTTGTCTGATGCAGATGCACTCAACAAAGCGTTCTTACTATATACTGTAAACAACATGGACGTAGTGTCCGTGACGTCACCTGTAGGCGTTTTTTTTTTGAAGCCTAAAGTAGGCGGATGACTTGGCAGTGCGTCACTCCCGGATAATCGAAAATAGGCAAAAAGGCGAGAGTTGGTTGCTGAAACCATGCCCAGCTATCTTGACGGTGGTGTCACTCAAGTGGCCACGCCCTTAATTATGCAGAATTTTAAGGATGAGTTTAAATGGATGAGTTATAAAAAAATTCACCCCCCTCACAGTTGTCATGAAGGGCAAAATCAGCTATATATAAAAAAAAAAAAAAAAAATTTTTTTTGAACCATGCTGTAAACAAAACATTGTTTTTTCTGCTGTAAAGTTGGGCATTTTAAATGGGAGTCTATGGGATTTGACAAATTACAGTTTAGGTCACTTCCGTGTTGGCCTGACACAGTTCTAACCAGGACATAATTCGAATTTCTGTAGGCAGGATTCGCAGGAATTATTTTAATGATATTCTAATGGGCCGCTTTGTGACATCACAAAAACCCGGAAAACAACACTGTAGTGCAAACGAGCCATTCGTTGTAGTTCTTGAAAAGGGATTTTTTTAAAACTAAATATCTCCCTTTGGAGTGGACTTTGAGTTTTGCAACTTTGTAGATCATTTTATGCCCAAACATGCACACTACATACTGACTAAAATTCAAAAAGTGAAAAAGCATAATTCACACAGTACACAAAAAGTGAAAATGCTAATTCACATAGTACACAATCCTGACACAAACACAGTAAAACTCCATATGACTTATATACACACATCCTGAATCATTTTTTTCAACCATTTTGTAGGTGGACACTGGACACCAACACTCTTATAACATCAGTTGGGTGTCATTAATAGCGTGATCTGATCTCTCTTTCACAGCACAACACACACAGACTTTTCACACAGTGAGAATGACTTTGCCACGGTCAAACCTGCTGTGCTTGTAAAGATTAAAAAAAAGGGTTATGCTCAAGACGGCAGCTACATAAAGGACAATGATAGATGACCTCCATTACTTAAAGATAGAAAGATAGAGACTATGAGGCTCTGTGGAGCAGGCAAAAACTATGAATAATTTATGAATAAAACACAAAGTGAGGCATATAACGAGTTTGTATGCCTACTATGAGCAATACCAATATTAAGGTACAACTGCAAGTGATGATGTCATCTATAGTGAATCACATGAGCATTTCCTGAAACAAGAGAGCTTCCCAGCAGCCATTATGACATCATAACAACATCATACTGTAGTGTAGGTATTAACATAAATAAATGCATGAACTCCACAAGAATGTATAAAACCTGATGATCATGTTTCCCAACATGTGAGATAATCTGTACAATGAGACACATGATCAATGTCACAAATATATTTCTTTGATTAGTGGCCTTGAATTAGTGTAGCATCTGACATTTATTTATTTTACATTAGAGTATTTCTTTGTTTTATTCCTTTGTTTGTGTTTTCACATTCTGCTTATTTTCTGCTTTAAATTAGACTCTGAATTCCAGATGTTGTAGAAGGAATTTTGTTCAACCCAGGCTCATCGGAAGAATGTGCCTTTGCCGACATTTGTGAAATGATATTACATTGCTTCTTACATGTTTTGCAAGACTTCACAAAGTGAAATGTCCAGTGAGTGGCACTAAAAGAGTGTTCAGTTGTAATCTGTAATCAGCAATTTTATATTTAGGCAAAATAAGAAAAATGTACACATCTCCATTCTGTTCAAAAATGTTCACCCCCTTCCTCTTAATGCACTGTTTTTCCTTCAAGAGCAGGGGTAGGCAACGTCAGTCCTGGAGTGCCGATGTCCAGCAGAGTTTAGCTTTATCCCTAATTGAACACACCTGAACAAGCTAATCAAGGTCTTTAGGATTACTAAGGCTACAGACAAGTGAGGTTTTTTTTCATGGTTGGAGCTAAACTCTGCAGGACATCGGCACTCCAGGACCAACGTTGCCTACCCCTGTTCTAGAGCATCAGTGAGCATTTGAACCTTCGGTAATAGTTGGATATGAGTCCCTTAGTTGTCCTCAGTGTGAAAAGATTGATTTCGAAATCATACATTGTTGGAAAGGGTTCAAATACACAAAAATGCTGGAAAAACAAAGGATTTGTGGGACCTGAAGGATTTTTCTGAAGAAAAGCAGGCAGTTTAAAGGGATAGTTCACACAAAAAGGAAAACTGGATGTTTATCTGCTTACCCCCAGGGCATCCAAGATGTAGGTGGACTTTGTTTCTTCAGTAGGACTGTCCACTGTCACTTCCGGGGCTTGATCGTGCCTCGTCAGTGCTTCCTCGGGGCCAACGGCCCAGGTTTTTTGGCACGACGAAAACCTTGGGCCAAAGCTGTGACTTATTTCTGATTAGTTTTCTGATAACTTCATTGTTGGTAAAATTATGGGGTTGCATGACGTTGTTCCTGAGAGGCGTGTAAAGGGCGGGTTTTAGTGAAGCGCAGCGGAGCTTCTGGCCCGACAGTGGAAACGCAGTGCTATTTTGGCCTGGTGCTACAGGTCCGGGGCTATTAGCCCCGCCCGGCCCGTTTAAAGCACTTGCTTGCACTGGCCTGACAGTGGAAAAGCAGCTAATGTGTCGTCACAAGCCGCAGGGTTTAATTTGGATTTGTCTGTGCATGTTTTTTTTTTACTCTCATAGATTTTGTTGCCATTGCCAGACTGCATTCATTCTTGTGTTCTACTTGTGTTCCACCTACATCTTGGATGCCCTGGGGGTAAGCAGATAAATATCAAATTTTCATTTTTGGGTGAACTGTCCCTTTAACTGTTCAGGACAAACAAGGGACTCATGAACAATTATAACTAAACAAAAACAAAAAAAAAAAAACACAGCTGTGGATCATTCAGTTAAAAACACAGTATTAAGAATTATTACTAGGCTATTATTTTCTCTTGTGGACTATATGTAAACATCTTTTAGGTGAAATATCTTATGCAGGTCAGTACTAAAACAATAACATGCATTTTGTGTGATCCCTCTTATTTAAAAAAAAAAGAACATTTTGCAGATTCTGAAAGGGGGATGTAAACTTTTGACCTCAACTGTATGAACACACTTGTTTGTAGTGCAAACAGTTTTACCATTTAATAACTCTTTATTAATCTGTAATTGCCCATGTATTTATAATTTGTGTGAAACAAAAAAATAAATATATAAATGTTGGCGTTTTGCATGTATAGGTACGTTTGTAGGTATCTTAGCACAAAGCCATCCTGTTTGACGTTTACCGCACACTAGTCTGTAAATTCACACAATATTTCAAAGGATAACCCTAGTATAATAATCAAATCATAACACACTTATTTATAGGCTGATGAGGCATCAAGTGAGCATCAGAAACAAAGTGCACCCAATCACCATCTGTGTCCCGCATCCAACTACTTACCGTAAATTAACCATTAAATCACAGGCGCTGGGAGCATTGACCATCCTTCAGAAGTGATATTCCACGGCATACGTGAAGACTCACTCCCTCACCCTTCCTTTAGGAGCCATTTACGGGCTGGTAGACATTTTAGAGTGCTGATGCAGACATTTGCTCTGATCTGACTGATGCTGGTCCCTACAGTCAGAGGGTGAGGCCTCCCCCGCCCTGCTCCACATGAGACAAAAGAATCCCCTTGACATTAGTACTCAACTCTGTTGTTTTTTCCCCGTATTATTGCTCACACTCTCCCTTAAAAGCTCTCATTCTTGTCCTCCAAATTCTCTCTCCTTCTCTTGCATTAATAATCAATGAGCTGCAGCTTTAGAGGAGACTATAAACACTGTTATATCCTAGTCCTGATAGTCACATCACACATACACACAAACATGAAACATCCAATATCCAGTGCTTCAGTATGCAGTCACACCCACTACATACTCCTGCATGATGTAAGCTAGTATGATGACATATTATGCAGGGCACAAAAACAGCAGCAGGTTAATAGCAACTGATTATCAGTTATTATTAGAAACGTCACTACTTTTCGGTTCTATTATTAAATAACCACTTATTAAATAAATGAAGACCACAAAATCGTGATTAATAAAATGTGGGACTTTCATGGCAGCATCTGATTGGCCAGTGCACATCAACACATGCACGTGAGAATGGCTGGGGATGAGCAGGATCATAAAAGGCACCTGCATTGCGGACAGCGCAACAATCAACAAACCACCATCCTAAAAATGAATATAATTACACCAGAAGACATTTAAAAGCTTAGGGACACAAGGATGTGTTGCGTTTTTACTCAGAACCTGTAAACAATCCAAACACGACAGCACGTGTCCTAAACAATATTGCATATGCATCTGCTAGACAGAATGAATAGATTTTCAAATGAATGATTTGAAGCAAATAAATGTTAACGCATCAATAAAAAAAAAAATAATACAAAAAAATAATCGACAATGACGTAAAAGCGGTTGGTTTTCTAAATATTTAATATTCTAAGCATGATAAATAAACAGAAATGATCTAAAACTCATTTCGCACAACTCTCGTGACATCCAAAACAATCAACCAGAATGTGTCAATGTCATCTATATGCCACTTTACAGCACCCATCTTCACAATCGTCTCTAGTTCCTGTCATAATAATCAGCCACCGGCTGATGATCTCATCCGTCCGAAAATACGCAACAAGCAGTAAACAATAACAACCTACATCAATGCAAGTGCTAAACTGCGTTCTTAACATATACGAGACAGTATTGTTTTCTAAAACAGACAGTGCAGTAGACTTTCTTTGAAAACATCGCTTGTTTGTTTCAGTCAGCGGCTCGAGCAGGAGCAGGTGCAGCTGAGATGAGACCTGCCCCTGAGCGCGCTTAACACCGGGAGCGAAGCGCAAGGAGGCGGCCGACACCTACCGGGTTGATGGGCTGAGATTAGTGTGTGTCTGATGTGGAGATGGGCTCGGTTCTGCTGTACGCGGGCTGTTGAGAGGAGAGATATGCTGGGTTTGGTCTCCTCGCTGGAGCAGAGAGAGAGAGGGGGCTGTGTCTGACATCTCCCGGAGATACAACACTAAATAAAGCGGTGCATGCCGGGATACTGAGGAAAACACATGCGCGCACTTCTGAGGGCCTCTGGCGCAGGTGAAACGCACGTAACTTACACAAGTCACTCTGTTTTCGTCTTAATGTTAGTGCAGTATTATATGTCTTATAGATGTAACGTTAGTGATATCTGGTGATTTAAAGTCGATGACGAGTTAATTGTGTCAACCGAAATGTAGGCTATTTGACGCAAAGCGTCATCACTATAGAAACATGATGACGTTTAGCGTGCGCTAGGTTTACAGGTCTGCGAGATGTCATTATGTATGACTATGAAAATTAAAGTTAATATAGTCCTCAATAGATCAGCTGTATCCCACATGAACATGTGATTTGAGAATGGAAAATGTATATTATTATTTATATTATTTCTGTTATTAGAAAAGTTTAATATTCATCAAACAAAGTGGAGTGGTTAAAAAACCCAAATTCTCTATTTCAGTTCCAGGCAGCCCTTTGAGGTATTGAGCAAATAACATTTTCAAAAAGAAAAAGACCGGAAGAGTGTTTATTATTATTTTTAATAATAATTGTTTTATGAGCTAACAATCTTTTTTAACAAGAGGGCTGACAGTCAGTGTGATGTTTTTTATTTTCATTTCTTTTTGAACTAATAAAATGAATTGCAATGTTTGAACAAAAGCGTTTACCAAATGTAATTATATTTATGATATCTTTATAGCTAATGTTCTCAGTTAGAAATGAAAAAACAAACAAACAAACAAACAAAAATTCACATAGTTGACAGAGTGAAAAAAGACCAAATCGACTGTTAGACTTTTAGCTATTTTTTGAAGACATAACACAAAAAAGTTGGCAAATTAAACAGTTTATAATATCTGTCATAAGTAATTCAAAACATTAGTTATGCTTAGCCCTGTATCATTAGTAACATATCAATAGTTAATTTATGAAAATGCATTATAATTCTATATATATATATTCAGTGTTCATTAATGTTACATTTCCTTTTTCCTGTTATTAACATTCAATAACAACAGTCAATAAACTTAAACTTCAACACTCATTTTAACCCTCATATAATACATTTCTTACTTTCTTATAATAATGGTCTTTCACATATAAAACAAACACATTTTAGGCATGTTTTCAGTAGTCTTTAGAAGCTCTGCACATATAGCCTTTAAAAGGAGTTGTATTCCTGGACACCATAACTGTTCATAACTATTTAATATGCCAAGTTAATGTTAGCTATTTTTTCACTATACACAATAGAAATCTTGTTTTAGTTAGTGTCTGATCATGAGAACATGAGGGGGTTCTGCTTGCCAAGATATAATCTCCTGGATTAGTCAAATTATAACAGCCTTCAAGTGCAGACTGGAACTCCACCAAGAGGAACATTCCACAACAAAACCAATTTGTTTGAGTGAAGCCTCTGCGTTTTCGGAAAACACAAAACAGACGTGTCCTTCATAGTCAGATCTCTCCTGCTGCCCACTTTAAATACAATTTCAGCAAATTTAAGGCAGTTGCACAAATTATTCTGAGAGTTCACAGTAACATCAAATCAATGTTTAGTGCTAATCCAGCAGGGAATTTTATTCACTAGTGTTCTAACCTTTGAAACAAGCACCACTGACTAAATATAGTGTTTTCAGCATTCTAGAGTAGAAAACGTCCACAAGAGAGCAGTGTTTTACCATTTCACTCAAACATCTTGACTTTGACCTGCTGTAAAGGCTAATGAATACACTCCCTCTCTAGATGCCACTGACAAGTTAGTATTTCAGTAACATTTTACATGGCTTTTTAGGCTCCCATATGCAGACAGGCACGACAGTGTGAGTCATGAATACACACTGCTTTCTTTTTCCGAAGAACAATTATAGGAATAGTTCACCAAATTAACATGTACTTAGATGATGAGTTTTCTTTCTTCATCAGAACAAATTTGGAGAAATTTAGCATTACATCGTTTGCTCACCAGTGTAGATCCTCTGCAGTGAATGGGTGCCATCAGAATGAGAGTCCATCATTAGGGATTTACCTTTAATCCACTGCTTCTGGTCAAAGTATAAGTTCATAACGTAAAAAAATGTATCCACCCCCTGTTGTCATCTCATCAAAATCAACCATCATATTTGTTTATAACTGTTTTTGTTTGTAAATGTTGCTTGATCTGTGTATATTTCTCTCCTGATTCAGATAAGACATCTTTTTCACTGGAGTATAAGCACTATTATGGATGAAGCCAGCAATGGATTTGATTATCACAAACACAATGTTGAGCTGATGTTAATTGATGGACGGGAGTCATGTGAATTATTTGTGAATTAATGTGATTTTTTTATCAGCTGTTTGAACTCTAATTTTGATGGCACCCATTCACTACAGAGGATCCATTAGTGAGCAAGTGATGTAATGCTAATTTTTTCCATATATGTTCAGATGAAGATACAAACTCATCTACATCTTGGATGGCCTGAGGGGAGTACATTTTCAGCCAATTTAAATTTTTGGATGAACTATTCCTTTAAGGATGGAAAGCAAGCTGTGGTTTTTACAAAAGCTTTTTTTATATAACAAACAAATTTGGATATATATGCTGCATCTAAGTTAAACATGATGCCAACCATCCATCTAAAACTTGAACCATTTTATGGAACAAAAAAGTAGCTCAATCTTGTCTAAAGTTGTGTTTGTTCATCACTCAGTCTAACTGGTAGAAGGTAGACTGTTTAGACTTTGTATCATATATTTTAAATGACATTTTCTGCACTTATAATATTTAACCGACAGCAGTTGACAAGCTTCAGTCCATGTATGGTGTCACTCAGTCACATATTACACCAGATGACATGTCTGCACCTAGCAGCTGTGGCCATGCTAATGCTCTTATAGAAACAAATCACCCATGTTCAGTTTCCTCTTTACAGTTTATCTTTTGAAAACGAATAGTGGCAATTCCCCGAGCCCAAACCCTCAAAACCCTTTACTGAACGCCCAAGGCCGAGAACAGAAGTGCCTCTGTGCTTCTCTCTCCACACAAACAGACCTCTCTCTTCCTGAAATTACATTTGGCATGGTGAATTCCGCAGTGGCCCAGCTACTGTGTAAAGTGATATGAACCAAACAAAAAATCAATTTTCAGAACCATTCAAGAAGAAGGGCGCGAGATATGAGGACAGTCTCAAATACAAGGCAGCAGGTCTGTGGGATTAATGGAATTGTTGTCTTACTCCTGAGATGTTATTGTTTGGAAATGGACTTTAATCTTTACCCAGCTTTCATTCAGTCTCTTGACCTGGATTAAATTCTTCTCATGTCTTTATTTTTTGGGTGTCTGGTTAACAGCCCAGAATTTGGAAAGGAGAGAGGAATGAGTGAGAGAAAAAGAGAGACAGATGAAGGGATGGTTGAAGGCACAAGCAAACTTCTCCGTTGAAACACATACCTTATTCAGGATTTGTTTTACTTCTGTGTCTTTTGAGTTATTTATGTTTCATAACAGGTAGCTATAAAAGTTCAGAGAGGGGAAGGAGGACTCACTCCCCAAATAAAACCTGAAGAACACAGTAAATGTCCATCCTGAGGAAATCAGTCTAGCATTTCAATACACACTGAATTATATTAGAGCAATCGTGAGCGATGTGGGTCATGTTTAAATACCAGCACGCACTTAATACACACACATACACACACACACACACACACACACACACACACACACACACACAACACACCAGCACGCACTTGAACGCACGCACTGTCAGGCAGAATGGCACTACCTGGAGATGTATGCCTGTAAATGTGTTTAGTCTTCTCAACTCCCTAAAGCCATTTCCAGACTTTTTGGCACTGTTTGCCAAAAAATTCTCAGACCAACTACCATCAGCTATTCCAACCACGCAAAAAATGCACCATTCAGACAACTCCAGCTAAACAGACCTTGGTGAAAACTTTCTTCCACTAGAACTTCCACTTTCTTCCAGACAAACTGCCTGTGCATTAGTGGTAGTGATTTTTCAGTAGACTCTTTCTGTAGGATTCTGTGCATATGGATATGAATCTGAAATTAACCTACTTTATAGTTACCGAAAATTGGATGAGGATTGTGTAGTATGTCTGAATTCATAATTCATAAGAAATCTTAGGTAGCTGACTTGTTGCCTCACTGTCGGCAATGACTTTGCAGGCAGCAATTGCACACAAATGTACCTCAGAAAACTGATTTCGGACTGGCTTCTGATGATCTGATGGTCTAATGATAAACAGAGAGAGCTTTGGTGATAATTAAGCAAACATTAAATTACTACAGTGTTATTTTCTTGCTAGGAATTAAATCAAAAGTTGAAAAAGTTATTCAAAAGCATACATTTGCATACCAACTGACCATCACCTGCGATTTTTAAATATCTTTGTTTTTTTATTTTTTAGCTCAACTGTCACAGAATCGGACGCACATCATAGGCAGTGAATGTCACATCTATGCTACTTTCGAAAATCAATCATATGAAGATCTCAGTAGACAGGACATGACACAATCATATTTAGACGTTGGCAAAAAACTGTCTCAGTTGACGTGTCGAAGGACTTTGCTGTGTCCTTTAAAGTTATTTTTGTTTTCGTAGCTCAAAAAAAAAAAAAAAGTATTCTCATAGCTACATAAAATTACAGTTGATCCACTGATGTCACATGGACTATTTTAACGATGTCCTTACTATCTTAAGCGCTTTGGTGAGTGGTGTGGGTTGTGTTTAATGTTTAAATAACGGAATTAATTTAATAAAAAAACACACACGCACGCACGCACTGTCAGGCAGAATGGCACTACCTGGAGATGTATGCCTGTAAATGTGTTTAGTCTTCTCAACTCCCTAAAGCCATTTCCAGACTTTTTGGCACTGTTTGCCAAAAAGATTCTCAGACCAACTACCATCAGCTATTCCAACCATGCAAAAAATGCACCATTTCTGACAACTCCAGCTAAAACAGACCTTGGTGAAAACTTTTCTTCCACTAGAACTTCCACTTTCTTCCAGACAAACTGCCTGTGCATTAGTGGTAGTGATTTTTCAGTAGACTCTTCTGTAGGATCTGTGCAATTGATATGAATCTGAAATTAACCTACTTTATAGTTACCGAAAATTGGATGAGGATTGTGTAGTATGTCTGAATTCATAATTCATATGAAAGCTTAGGTAGCTGACTTGTTGCCTCACTGTCGGCAATGACTTTGCAGGCAGCAATTGCACACAAATGTACCTCAGAAAACTGATTTCGGACTGGCTTACTACAGTGTTATTTTCTTGCTAGGAATTAAATCAAAAGTTGAAAAAGTTTATTCAAAAGCATACATTTGCATACCAACTGACCATCACCTGCGATTTTTAAATATCTTTGTTTTTTTATTTTTTAGCTCAACTGTCACAGAATCGGACGCACATCATAGGCAGTGAACGTCACATCTATGCTACTTTCGAAAGAGAGAGGTGTGCACACTGGGAAAGAGAGACCTTGCTCTCACAGTGGCAGTACCAATGAGTCACAGAAACTAAGGGCAAACCCTAAAGATTTGTCGCTTTTTTGAGAAAAAAGTCACTAAATCTAGCGACAAAGTCATTAACACTAGGCTAGGCCATGGGTCAAACAGAGAATGCATGCTGTGTTAATCGCGCGTTAATAAAATTAGTGCCTTTAAAATGAATTTTCATTAACGCGTTATTAACACGTTAATTTTGACAGTCCTAGTTGCGTTGCTTTCTACGCAGGGTCAGAAAGCTCTCGGATTTCATCAAAAATATCTTAATTTGTGTTCTGCAACAACATAAGGGTGAGTAATTAATGCCGGAATTTTCATTTTTGGGTGAAATATTTAGTTCAGTCATGAAACTCTATGCAAGCTGACAGGTTGTTAATGTAATTGATGATATTCAGAGAGTTAAACGACTTGGCACAAGCTGATTGGTTCATTCATATGCAGCCAATGAGCTTACTGCCTTGCATTTATATGGCTGGCTAGCATTCACTTGAGATTCCTTCAGCACGCTTTCAGAATTTCTCTGAAACCCTCCACCTTCCCCAGCTCCACCTGTATAGCTCTGCTACGGGTTATTTTATATGCTATTTGTGCAGCAGCAGTATGTTTTAAATACTCACGGCACTGTATCGCCATATGCATTGGCAGTTGCAAGTTCCTGTACTTGCTTGAAGCAGCAGTAGCAATAATCTACAACTACAGCAAATACTTTAACACTGTCATATCCATCACCATGCTCAAATCTTCAGAGAGTTGTTATGATTGAACTAGCCCTTTAAACTAAACAATAAGCAACATTCTAGAGCAACATTTTAGGAGCAGTTGGGAATGGTTTGGGTTGCTTGTTTTTTTTTATATTTTAAAACAAACATGCAAGCTCAAAGAGAAATCAGCCATTTCCTTTAACAGACAGGAAGTGTCATGAATGTGTGAGTGTGATTTATTGCTCACTCACCAGGTACATTCTGAAATGAGAAATCAAACATTACGAGTGTTACTGTGAGGATACACAGCGATCTGTGAAACAGTGCCCCTATGCACACCTTGCCTGTAAAAAACTACAAGTCCACCAGTGTTTAACTGTGTGTGCCAGGCCAGAAATGAGGTCAGGTGTGGTTTTGATTCACTATGAGAGCAGGTAGTGAGAGGAATGAGCATGAACTGTGTGAACAGGTCCTGTTTGGCTGATCTGGATTGGGTGGTGTTCAGGTCTTGGGTTCAGTGCTGGTAAAAAGCTCAGAAACTCAGTCCACGGATGTAGTTGGGACGATGGCAAATGAACCAACTCTTTATTGCCCTCATTCTGACATGTTGCCAAAACCAACCATTTTCAGGTATCAATACTCTTACAGTTATTATACTGGAGTTGGCAAGGCAGATCTTGCCCCAAAAACCTAAAGTTAATTTAATTTTCCAAACGTCCCCCCTCCCCCCCGTTCATTTAAAAAGGGAAGTCATAATCGCTCTGAGATCGAATTGAAAGTGTCATTTATTTGATTAGTTCAAAGTGAGCAAGCCTGCCAATGTATTCACAGCCACTGAATAAAATGACTGATTTCAGCAAACCGTGCTCCACAATGGAGTTTTTCAGCCCTCATTACTGCAGAACCCGAAGTACAGTTTGAAACTGACCTACTCAGTTTTTCAAATGCACCATAAAATAACTGACTGTTTAATATTGTTTGCTTGCCAAGAGTGAAATTACTCTCAGAGAGCCAAGATGGAGCATTTGTTTTTGAAATGATGGAAATAATGATAGTAGGCAAACACCATAAAATAAAACATATTTATAATAATACAGATTTATAATAAATCTATATTAAATATAAATGAATCGCAAAATTGAATAGAAATTATTATAATAATATCGATAATCTAAATATAAGCGTCACCAACATTTGCAAACCCCTTGTTTAATCTATCTATCTATCTATCTATCTATCTATCTATCTATCTATCTATCTATCTATCTATCTATCTATATTAGTGCTGGGCAACAATAAAAAAATTAATATTTAATTTTTTTTTATCACGATTAATCGCATGATTGTTTTGCACAAAATTCAATAATGAATTCAAAATTTTTTATATTTCTTCATTTAAAAGTACTGCAGTATGAACAAAAGTGCAAAAACATTTTGTTTGCAAACACTTTAAACAAATAAGGTGTTTTTTTTACTGCAGTATTCCTTTTTACATAGCCTAGTAGCAGTTAAAATATTTATTGTAAATCTCAACTTATACATTAATGTAATCAAATTAAATATAAAACCAAAGCTATTTGCCACCGCTAGGGCATTAATGTTTTATACAAAATATTTTATTTTAGGCCAGAGCCTCTATCATAACATTATAACAGGCACCTTCTGAGTAGAGACCTGCACTAGTGTGGGACCCAACGTAGCAGAGTACGGCGCGGGACAACACTTGATAGGCCCACGGGTGCGGGCGGGTCGAGACTCGTGTGTGTGCGGGACGCGGGAGAATGGATGTATTCACACTAGGTTATCTTAACTGTGCCCGAGTGCTTTGACCCCAAAAAGCCCAGATGTCAGATGTTGCTACATCCCATTAAAACAGATGGTAGCATAATTCGATAGCGAAAAGTGCTACCTATCAGATTTTGCTTCCAGCATGATATCAGTAAGGTGCGAGGCTTTATTAACATGTACCCCAACCCTAAACCAGATAAATACAGTGTTGGTAGCATAATCTGATAGGTAACATTATTTGTCAGAACACCGGCCCTGGCTCGGATGGAAGAGGTGGGCCAGAGCACGGTATGCATGTAGTGGGAGCGCTAACCGCGCCGGAGCACGGAACTTCTGATACGTGCAGCAAGATTGCGTGTACATTTCTTAGCACCAAGAGTGATAGATCTGTAAAGAAAGAAATTGTGAGAGGGCCGCGTCCCAAACGACTCAAAATAATAAACCACAAAGTTAACAAAACTATGCACTCCACTGTGCTGAGCGAGAGCACTTCTCTGCTGTCTTCACGTGCTATCGGAAACTTCCTATTTCCAACTTATGAAGTCGTGGTTATGAGCTCGTTGGATTCTTTTCTGTTAAAAATAACAGTGAGCAGTGGTATGTGAATGTTGATGCTTAGCCTAAATAATTTTATGCGTTAATGCGATAATAACATGTTAACTTGCCCAGCCCTAATATATATATATATGTGTGTGTGTGTGTGTATTTTCATTACTTTTTATTATTTAATATTACTATATATATTATTTTTATATATACAGTTTTAAAGTTTTACAATTCAAATATGAAAGAAGAAAATTTTATTTCATTATCATTTAATTAAAAATATATACAATTGTGTGTATACACATTACAAATAAAATATAATGCAAATAATAAACATATTATATATACATATATATAGTATAAAATAGATAAATCTATATATAAATATATAATATGTTTGTTTATATATATGTCATTAATTTATTGATTAAATTTATGTATGCTGCAAAAAATTGTTTTTGAAAACTCTAATAATTTATTTTAATGCTGTAATTTTAGTTTATAGTAAAAGGTGTGTGTATCCCTGCTTAGGAATCACTGCTTTGTGTGATGCAGTGTGCACTTGACATCCACATGCACTAACATAAATGCATCTGTGATCACTTCATTAGGCATATATGGTCTTAACAGACACTGTATCACCAAAGCAACTTGCATAAAAATGCACATATTGCCAGACATATTCTTTTGCTTGTCTCATAATGTGTAGGTACACATTTTACTCATAAAACACAATCAGTGGCAAAAAGTCAGAGAAATAAACATGCATTGCAGAGCTCAACTCAAGGGGTTAATCCTCACCATTGAGCTAAACCTTTTCCCCATCAGCGCTCTCCAAAGAGACATCCGTCTATTTCATTAATACCCCTCATCATGTTCAGACCAGATGTTAAAGCAAAACCAGTCTCTCTCTCTTTCTCTGCTGTGGTGAGGTATGGAAAGTATTTGCTAGGTTCCTCTGAGGGTTTTGCAGCTGGAACACACAGGGAGGAAGCAAGATAGATAGAGAGATAGCAGAAACGCTGGAGAGATGGAGCTCAGTGAAGATGTGTGAAAACTGGACTTCATGTCTTCCCTGTAATGAGCCATTAGATAATGGACTGGATGGCAAACATACAAACTCAAACAAAGGGTCTGTCTCAGATGATACTGTTCTGGCTCATGATTGACAGGATGATAGCACTAGAATATTAGTCCAGGTTTACATATTTCTGCTCTATTCTACACCATTTTATACAGTAAGTATTGTGGAATATTGAACACTATACTCACTTGACAGTTGCAGCTTTCCTTATTTGGCTGAATGTTTGGATCCTGACAGAAACTGTGCAACTAAAACAATTTTTTTTGGAGAAGTCAACTTTACACCCTACATTGTGTATTTATGCTTCAAATATTTGTATGTAAAATATCATTTTGGCACACTGGTGTAACCTGCAATCAGGTTAGGTAACATGCTAAAGCTTGTAGCAACACAAAGCAAAAAGCCAACAAACATTAAATGGCCATTCTTACAAAAGAAGTATACTTCAAGTTAAATACATTTTACAAGTATATTTTATATAGTTAGTATACTAATATTCATGTACTAGTAGTATACTTGTAAGTGCACTATTTAAATACATGTTAGGACTAAACTGGCCCACCTTTTAGGCTAGTTTATAAAAGTAAACTTTTGAGTGTACTTTAAGTATAACAGTAGTAGAGTTTTTCTTTTTGTACTGTAAACTCTACTACAATTGAATTTAAAGGTAAACTGTTAGTTTAATAGCATATATACTTCTAGTGCAATATTAATTTATGACAGTAAACGTTGAAGAATAGTCTCAGTAAACTACCAGTTTAATAGTTTTCATTCTGAATACTTGTCTTTTTTTAAGTGAAATTACATGGATAGTTCACCCAAAAACTAAAAATAAGTCATTATTTACTCATCCTCAGGTTGTTCCAAATGGGCAACCATTGACTTCCATAGTATTTTGTTTTTTTAATACTATGGCAGTCAATGGCTACTGTCAGCTCTGGTTACCAGCATTCTTCAAATTATCTTCTTTTGTGCTAAACAGAAGAAAAACACTCATACAGGTCTTTAATAAATTGAGAGAAAGTAAAAGAGTGTCAGAATTAAAATTTTTGACTGAACTAATTTTTTACCACCATACTTATAGTTGGAATAACACCGTAGAAGAATTTTCAATAAAATCAGCCAAATGTTGATCTGTTTCTGTGTGGATTAATAGCACTGCAAAAAAATCAAGTCACTTTCACCAATGTGCAGTACACCTCAGTATAAGCCGAGTATAGTATACTGAATTATATATTTAAGTAGATCTCTGATAAGTGCATAAAAATATACTGAAGTATGCTCTCTTTTTAGTTAAAAAGAAGTAATCTAATAGCACAGATGAAAAAATTGTATAAAACATCAGTTTTAGGAACTGATGATGAATATCAAATTGATTAGGGCATGTAATGGATGTATTTAAATCTCTTATATATATATATATATATATATATATATATATATATATATATATATATATATATATATATATATATATATATATATATATATAAATTATTTTGTTTTGTTATTAAGTTTGTGTATATGTATTTATAAATATTAAAACAATTTCTTCATTAATCCTTTTTGTTAAAGTTTGTGAGTGGGCATTGACAGGTTAAAAGTAAGGTTCCTTTGGCTCAGTCAGAGACTCCGTGCAGGTGAAGTGGTCCATAGCTTCAGGTGTTGACATTTTAAACACTATGGTGTAATGGGACACACACCGCAACTATTTTTGTGCCACTTCTCTTTTTGAAAGGTGAATGAGAGCGTATACTGTATGTGAATTCGTACAATTCATCAGGGTGGCCCACGATTCAAAACACACAATGAGTCTTTCAGCACAAATAAAGGCAAAGATAAGAACATCTTACAGCACTGTCGGGACACTAAAGCATGTCGACTCCCATGAGCAGCCCACATGTGTCTGGGAGATCCTGGCCTAAGCTCAGACGGATCGACGCTGTTGATGTTCAAGGCTTCCTGTCATCATGGTGGCTTAAATTTAGAATGCTTTCTCTCTGCTTGTTCTTGGTTTTGTTCCAATACACAGATTTAGCAAAAGACTCCATTTTGTCTTTTCCTGTTATACATGTTTCAGGATGAGGTAGAACAATACTCCAGCATTCCTTATATTCATATATCCAATCATTTTGGTTTATTTTGTAACATTGCCATAATTGGTAATGCAGATTTGCCTAGCTTAGCAAACACTGGATTTTGTTCTGTGTTCACAGTCTTCTCAAGCATTTGCTGTTGGGAAATATGAAAGCCCACATACTTTGAGGTTTTTTTTGTGTGTGTGTGGGGGGGCACTTAGATGGGATATTTCAGCACATATATGATTCTTTAAACTAGCCCAAATAGACAGACCATTGACTGTTTCTGTTTTAAAAAGAGCAAGAAGAGAGTGAGAGTGGAGGAGAGACATAAGTCAAATTTAGAGTCATAGCAGAGGGGATTTTGCAAACCTTGACATTCTTCTGCTGATCTGCGTGTTCTGTTAAACTCATGTCAGAGGAGGCCTGGGAGCTTCTAATACATCTGAAAAATGGCCTTGCTTGACATGCATAGCGTGATGTTAAAGGAATAGTTCAACAAAAGATGAACATTTGCTGAAAATGTGTTCACTCTCAGGCTATCCAAGATGTCGATGAGTTTGTTTGCTCATCGGAATAGATCTGGAGAAATTTTGCATTTCATCACTTACTCAGTGGATCCTCTGCAGTGAATGGGTGCCTTCAGAATGAAAGTCCAAACAGTGATAAAAACATCACAATAATTAATAAGTAATCCAAACAATTCCAGTCCATCAGTTGATGTCTTGTGAAGCAAAAAGACACCATCTTTTATCATTAAGACATCATTAAGGTCTTTTAGCATTAAAAAAACACTTCTGGCCAAAATATCCACCATAATCCATAATAATGCTTTCTCCTGTGAAAAATCTCTGTTGTCCTTTCACATCAAAATGCTCCAACATATTTGTTTAGAACATTTTACACTGTTTTTGCTTGTAAACAGTATTTGATCTGTATATATGGTATTTCCTGACTCACATGATAACTTTTTCATGGGAGAAATACTATGAACAGAGGACTTGGTGCTTTATGTGAAAGCCATTGTTTGAGGTTAAAAACATCTTAATTATGGATTTTTTTTCTTACAAACACAGATTTTTACTTCACAAAATGTTAATTGTTGGACTGGAGTCATGTGGATTACTTGTGGATTATTGTGATGTTTTTATCAGTTGTTTGGACTCTCATTCTGACGGCACCAATTCAATGCTGCAGATCCATTGGTGAGCAAGTGATGTAATGCAAAATTTACCCAAATCTGTTTCGATGAAGAAACAAACTCAACTACATTTTGCATGGCCTGAGGGTGAGTACATTTTTAGCTAATTTTAATTTTAGAGCAAACTATTCCTTTAAAGTCTGTTCCATACTAAACATTGGATATAGATTTTTAAAAAATGTTTTAATTATCGAAATTCTATGTGCAGATTTGTTAGAAGCCTGTAATGCATTTGTTGTTATACATCAAAATTGCTACTGTACTTCAAATCTCGCAGTGTTACTTAAAGGAGTCATCGGATGTAAATTTCACTTTACAGTACATGTTGTTTGAACATAAATGTGTTTTGGAAGTGTGTGTATACATCCACCCTATAATGATAAAAATCCACCCAGTGTTTTTTTTAAAATCCCCTTTCTCAAATCAGGCGTTTCTGAGATCCCTGGCAGAATTATGTATTTCTGCACAGGCCCCTCCTACAATAGTTGATTGACATGGCCGTCTTACTTTAGACCAGCCCTGAGTGAGCTGTAGGCTGTCTGCTATTGTGTCGACTCAGGTGCAGGGGAAGACAAGAATGTCTCAGATTAAGCGATTGAGCTGGCATCATCTCTTCTCAGGTGTTCTGGATCCAGTGGCAATACAGAGAAACAAATAGAGACATAATTAGCGTAGATAAAAATTAATTAATTTAACCCAAGCTAAAGAATAATAATGCACATTTGATCATATATAACTGCAGTCCAAAATTATGAGATGCATTATTTGAATGCTTGGCCAAAGAGGTGTGTTTTTAATCTAGATTTAAACAGAGGAAGTGTGTCTGAACCCCGAACATTATCAGGAAGGCTATTCCAGAGTTTGGGAGCCAAATGCGAAAAAGCTCTACCTCCTTTAGTGGACTTTGCTATCCTAGGTACTATTAAAAGTCCAGCGTTTTGTGACCTTAGGGAGCGTGATGGATTGTAGCGTGGTAGAAGACTAGTTAGGTACGCAGGAGCTAAGCCATTAAGGGCCTTATAAGTAAGTAATAATATTTTGTAACTGATACGGAACTTAATGGGTAGCCAGTGCAGAGACTGTAGTATTGGGGTAATATGATCATATTTTCTTGACCTGGTAAGGACTCTAGCCGCTGCATTTTGGACTACCTGTAGCTTGTTTATTGAGGATGCAGGACAACCACCTAGCAGTGCATTACAATAGTCCAGTCTAGAGGTCATGAACGCATGAACTAGTTTTTCTGCATCAGAAACAGTTAACATGTTTCGTAGCTTGGCAATGTATCTAAGATGGAAGAATGCTGTTTTTGTAACATGGGAAATATGATTTTCAAAAGACAAGTTACTGTCTAATATAACACCCAGATTTTTGACTGTAGAGGAAGTAACAGTACATCCGTCTAATTGCAAATTGTAATCTATGAGATTCTGTGTACTGTTTTTTGGTCCAATAAGTAATATCTCTGTCTTATCTAAATTTAATAGGAGAAAATTATTGGTCATCCAATCTTTTACATTTTTAACACACTCTGTTAGCTTAGATAATTTAGAAGTTTCACCTGGTCTTGTTGAGATATATAGTTGAGTATAATTAGCATAACAGTGGAAACTAATCCCGTATTTTCTAATGATATTACCAAGGGGGAACATGTATATTGAAAATAGCAGAGGACCTAGGACAGATCCTTGTGGCACTCCATATTTTACTGGTGACAAATGAGATGACTCCCCATTTAATAAACAAAGTGGTATCGGTCGGACAGGTAGGATCTAAACCATCTTAAAGCCTGCCCTTGGATACCTGTATAGTTTTGTAATCTATCTATGAGTATGTTGTGATCTATGGTGTCGAACGCAGCACTAGCATTTAAAAGCAACATAGACTAAAGCCCCATTCGGACGGTAATTGTTTCTCATATGGACGTCTGTAAAAAATTAATTTACATATCACCTCAGTGATAAAACTGATTGATTCGGATGGCGATATATTCACCGTGAAGGAGCGAGTTCTGTGATCATACGAACCTGGGAACGTGGTGCTCACGTGGCCAGTCACATGATTGCCTGCTATAAATAAAATTAATTTTATTTACAAATGTATTCTTATTATTGTGTAAAATGTATTTAAAAATACTTATTATTATGTAAAATGTATTCTTATTATTCCAAGCATATTTTATAATATATAATCCTATTTATTATTTGATTATTTAAATCTCCTGTTTAAAAATAGGAAAATAGATGTGCTATAGTTGTATATAATTATACACAATATATATCTTTTTATAATACACATTTTAAAATTGTATTAAATACCAGCTGCTGCCATAATAAAGACCCATTTCGAATGTTTACGTGCTTTTCTTCTCTTTCTCCTCCCAGTCGCTGTGGTGGAGCAGTTATTAAGTATTGTTCTTTTAAATACTTTCAGAAATAAATATGTATGCAAATTACACTGAAGTACAATGTTACCTTACAATGTTCCGGAGTGCTCAAATAGGGTTTAAACGCTGAATTTTGAATTGATTTCTTCTCATAAACTCTGAGATGTGGATTCGGACGGCAATTAAATTACCACACGACCTTGGTGTTTGTCAAAAAACAGTAGGTAATTGGGCTGGGGATTTTTATGGGGGTGGTGAGAGAAAAACACCGACATCCTGGATTCTGACGGTATTAAAATCACCAACTACCCCCTGTAAACGGTGAAACAATTACTGTCCGAATATGGCTTTAAGCTTGAAAAAAAAAAAACCAGAGCTGATTTTGACAGGGTAAAAAGGGTGTTTTTTACACTACCATTGTGAAATTTTAACCAAAGTATGTTATAGACTTTTCATTAAGACCCTAAAGAATTAAATCAACTTGAGAAAAATGGGCATCCAATGACCCCTTTAAATTCTTATATTTAACTTTACTTCACAATAACATTTATTATTTTTCACTTTGAGGCAGAATCAAGTTCCCAAGAAATTGGGATCAGTTTTTATTTTAAAACGATCCTATAAGAGACAGATTATCTTAGATCAGCATTCAGCACACTCACAAAGACATTTTGTACAGTATGTACAAGCCTCGCTCATACAGTATCTACAGTAATAGTAAATGAAAGCACTGGAATCTGACCAAGTTCCCACTGTGTGGTTTGCAGCTGCTCGCCCCAAACTTTCTCTTAAAGATTGAGGCTGTTAAAAAAAACACACCATTAAACTCCACAGTGAGCGGAGCAAATGTAAAGAGAGAGCCAAATGGCTCACGGGGGCTTTGTTACGCGGGCCTACTGAAGCAGCCCAACTGTTTATTTGCAGCTTTCAGAGCTCTGGATATCTGATCTGAGATCAGACTGATAGGGGGTCAGGAGTTTGAACAGCTAATCAGGGTCAGAGGATCCTGTTCCTCCCTCTGTGATTTGAAGATCTGAATTCTACGCAGATGGCAAAACACTGAGAATAAAAGGCACATAGAACCTGAAAAACAGAAAAGCAAACAAAGCAGGAGACAAAAAAAATGGAAAATACATGACAATATGCTACTGAGTGTAAGAAAACAAGCTGCTGCATCAGTAGACATGCGTATATTCCCATGCATGGGATGACAGTAAACAGCACAGCCACCCATCTACTGCCAAGACATATGAATAGCTGCTGCTCAGAAGAGCCATTAGAACAACATGTTTTACTATATATGTGTGACTGGGCCTTCTTTACTAAATGGTTTAATGCTAGAGCACTGTTCTATGTGTATATGGTCGCTTGACAATAACATGTAGTGACTTACAGTACGTGTATCTGGTCTGGCAAAGCCCACATTTTATATAATCTTAGCAATGTGTTGTCATACTCTTAGGTTATTTAGCTAATGAACTTATCAAGCTATGTGTGCCTAAGCCAGTATGGCTCAAGCTTATCTGATTAGTGATACAAAATATGTGTGTAGTAACGAAACAAAATATAATATTGCAAGCAGATGGTAAAAAAAAAAAAAAAAACATTAACCACCTGCTATAATAATGAAACTGTACAATTATCTTATACTTACAGCAAAACAAAGAACCAAACTGTTTAAAAGTTAAACAGCAAGCTCACAGGCTGCGAAAACAGCAAAGGCCAATCAGCTAATATTATGTTGTGATATTTTTTTGTAACATTATAAATACATTTACCATAACTTTTGATCCATTTAATGTGTCCTTGCTGAATAAAAGTATTAATTAAAAAATCTTAGTGACTAAAACTTTCTTACAGTGGTGTGTATACAAATGAACTGTTCTAAAAAGCATAAAATTATTATTTTAATTTAAATTGTGTTCTTTTAATATTATGGTTCTGTTGTTTAGCACTAAAAAGTGTGGTGCCATTTAGAACCTGTAATTTGAATTCTATTGTGAGTATAGTGTTGTGTGGTCCACAGAATCATCATTACGCTCTATTCTGTCAGTGAAAAGCAGTCACCTCATTGCCATTTAGAAACTAATTTCACCATACAGCCATTTCTTTAAACAGCTGTCACAACTGTCATTGGCTCTGTTGAAATAAAACACACATGACAAAAATTACATAGATTGAGTCAGACCAACTGAGAGACATTTGAAATAACACAAAACTTATTTGCGGACTGGTAAAATTTCATGTGTTATTGTTGATAATAGGTCATGTGTCAGTTGGTGTATTTGGCTTTAAAATAGCTTCTGGCAGCTCTAGGTTAGTTGGTTTGAGTATGTTGGCTGCAAAAGACATTGTACATTTAAGACCTTGGGAAATAATTGTGATGAAATGCATAGAATATGGTTTTGACATGAAATGAGTTTATACAGTATCTAAGCAGTATCACACAAGCAAAAGTGCTGTTGTTCTGAACTTCACAGCTGTGATTCATTCAGCCACATTGATTTTGTACAACAGTTCAAAAAACAAAGATAATAGTAATTTATTTAGACACATTATACAAATAAAAGCAAAATTAACTGTTGTGTCTCAGAGAAATGTGCAGCTGTGTTTTGTTCCTCAATTAATGATTTTGTGCAAATCAGTTGAGTGAATGATTCATTGACTCTTCAATGAAGACAGTCATTTGTTTTGTTCCTTAGTGGATCAGTGTTTTAATAAATGCATATCAGTTTCGCTGCTTCACAAGTGGAATTCGACAACCAAAACTAATTGTTGTATAAATTATGACCAAGTATGATTTGGACCAAAAAAGTATCAAACTGCACTGATTAGTTCTACCCTTTTCCTATTATTCTTTAGAAAATTCCATTCATTGTTGGAAATGAAGCAGTAAAGGTATATTTATAGAATCTGGAGATCCATTCATTT
The DNA here is from genome assembly GCF_018340385.1 of Cyprinus carpio. Lineage (NCBI taxonomy): Eukaryota > Metazoa > Chordata > Actinopteri > Cypriniformes > Cyprinidae > Cyprinus > Cyprinus carpio. The sequence goes on along the minus strand of NC_056604.1, from coordinate 17,481,997 downwards.
CTTTTGTTAATATTAGAATTATTGGTTCCATACCTTCCATCTCCAGTCAAGAAGATTGGCTGTATAATCTGGGAAAACCCTTATATAGCAGCCAACTATGTCCACTAACTAACTGACAGTCTCACACAGTGCTTCTCTTGCTTTCTCTGTATAACAGGAACTCCAGTTGCAGCCTTCTGGAATGTCCTGTCTCTCTTCTCTATTTTTCCTTTCTTTTTGTCTTCCTTTCTGGATCAGAGCCTTCTGTGGGAGGAAGAGGTGCATGCTGGGAGAGTCATGTGCCATATGTAAACATTGAAGGGGCTGTTTATACGTTCCACACATGGGCTATAGAGCCTTGTCTGATCCTCAAAGGCTTGCTGCCCCCGACTCAGGCAACTCATCTTTTAACACCGGTGTCCAAGGAAAACAGGAGTGCAGCAGCCAAGCAAAGCCAGGCAGACTGCACCTCAGAGCTATTTTCCACATCCACTGTGTGGCCAGACCAAATACTGTACAGAGGGAATGAGTGCTGTCATCCAAAGGAATGATTTGTGGACTAAGGCAGGCAAAGCGGACTAGAGTCAGACTGGCGAAAAGAACCAATCAGCATGCTGTCATTGCTCTTTCTAGATCAGTTTGCTCTCTCAGCAAGGGGTTGTGCTATTGGGCATGATGAAACACCTGAAAGCATCTACTTAAACAGTGGTTCTCAGTGGGTGGGATGTAACCCAAAACAAATCCAATCTGTGAAATCCAAATAACCATATATACTAAATAATTCTGATATATTTGGTTACTTTAGACATTCTAATAACTATAAGTAACTTAGCAATTCATCAACTAACTGTCATTAATTTGCAACTACATATCAACTAACTAGCACTTTATTTTACAGTCCTGTTCCTCATGCACATACTTATTAACCTAGTATTAACTAGGTACTAACACTGAACCCACCCCTAAATCTAACCCTACCCCAATTAGTTACCTTATATTACCAGTACTTTTTTAGGTACACTTTAAGTACACTGTAAGTACATGTAAGTGTACGTACTGTAAAATAAAGTGCAACCACTAACTCTATTAGAAGACTGTAAGGTTGTGGTTAGTAGAATAAGTTGACATGTACTTGCACAGTTACTTGTAGTCAGTAGAATGTGTGTTCATCAATAAACAGACAGTCTAAAACTCTAATAACTGCTAGTTGACATGTACTTTAGATATAAAGTTAATTATAGTCAGTAAAATGCCTAAGGTGGACTATCAAAATAAAGTGATACCTTCAAGGCTTTTTAGCTTGTTTTTAGTCCTATGCATTTCATGGTAGTATAAATACATTTCAATGTTTGATTTTTAGGAGTTTTTAATGAGAGACAGACAGTCTCACTGTCAAATGCTACTAATAATATACAGTCATTCCAATTTTTTTTTTAAAAAAAGTTTAAAATAAGTGTAAAAGACTAAATAAAGTCACATTGTGATTGATATAAAATCAAATCATGAGATTCAAATTCACCATTGTAATATGCACTATAATATTAAGAAATAATCTGCAGCTGTAAAACACAGTAGAAGTTATTAGGAATGAGGTTGCAGTTATGCCAAATCAAGTCCAAATTGTGACATAAACTTGGTATTTCAATTACAAGAAATAAAAAATAAAGTCCATACTTGTGAGAAGTTTGCATCTGTGAGAACTAAAGTCACAATTGGGAGAAACATACAGTAGCTGCAACTAATGACATAAAGTCACAAATTTGAGATGTAAAGTGCAACTGTTATATGTAACTGTGAAAAGTCACAACTCCGAGGCAGAAACAGGCTTCCAAAGACCGTTGTTTACTCTTTTACATTAAGAACCTTTGGCACTGTGTCGGGTTTCCTCTTAAAATCATTTAAAATCTGGATCCTAAGGCAAAACCAGTTGACAACCAGCCTTTCAGAGTTGAAAATTCTATTCTGATGTATGTACATGTCATTTCTGTATTATAGCCCAAAGATTCAACATTTAAAGGTCAGATTCAATCTATCCAAAAGCTCACTTACAGTACACACATCTGCAACTAATTTTGTGAAGTGCACATTTGTTGACAGACATCAACAACAGTGTACTCTGGTCCTTCATCAGCAGCTATAGCACCAGTTAAAACCTGACTGAGATATGAACCAACAATCATCTGACTGCCACTTTACCAACCTAACCACTAGCTTAGAGCCCTTCAGCAGCCACTCACTCAAACCCTCACGGCCTCCGAGACACTCCATTAACCCCAGATATTCATCTCTTACGCTCCCTGATGATTGTCTGTCTATTAAATGGATGTTGACTGAGCCATAAAAAGACCTGCTCGTCTGTTCAGCGTAGCATAACCTACCACACATCCCAGCTTATCCACTCAGAGTTCAACACCCACTATCCCCTTTCAAAGAGAATCAGACCAGACCACAAACTGCCCCCCACCCAGACCCAGCTGCCTCAGAGGAGTAACCAAATACCCCGCAGGCTCTCTGGATTAATGCCTCCAGTGGGACAGTGTCTACAGAACCGCTCCCATAGAGTAATGCAACTGATCATGGGAGATTTTGCAATTTAATTAATAGAGCACAACCATGCAAATGGTTAAATGGTTCATTGAAATGAGTGGAGTTAAAATGTCAAAGGCAAAGAAGAAGGTACTTGACTTCAGGAAGCTACAGAGAACATTCACACTGAGTACAAATTTTCATTTCAATTTTTTAAAGATCCCTATGAACCCCTTCACACCAAATAAGCCTATATTTAATATTAAGTGAGTCTGTACTGCCCAATGTGTTGAATGAGGTATTAAAAGCAAGAAAGTAAGTGAATCTAGAAATATGTGTCATTCTAACTGTGAATAGACTTTAATGTTAATATATATGGACCTAACTGTGTACATACACACACACACACTCACACACTGTTAGGTCCGTATATATTTGGACAATGACACAATTTTCATAATTTTGGCTCTGTAAGTCACCAGAATAGAATTAAAATAAAACAGTCAAGATGAAATTGAAGTGCAGACTTTAAGCTTTAATTCAAGGGGTTGAACAAAAATTTAACATAAAATGCTCAGGAATAAAAACCATTTTCATCAAACTTTTGTATTATGAAGCTCAGTCAAATCAATTTTGCTCCATTTGGCTGAATCTGGGCAGAGACCATATCCCTATACACTTGATGCATGATGTGGGTTCACAGCAACAGTTTCCAAATGCAATTCAGCTCCAGTTGATTTTAATTACTTATGGTCCCTTGAAAAAGGTGGAGGTACATATTAAAGAGCTGTAAAATGTCCTCCAATTGTGATGAGAATACCCCCACATTAAAGCTCAGAGTGTGCACTTTAATCCCATATGTGTGTGTGTGTGTGTGTGTGTGTGTGTGTGTGTGTGTGTGTGTGTGTGTGTGCGTGCGCGTGTGTGTGTGTGTGTACAAACACACACTCACACATATATATTATATATTTATATATAATATAAATACAAATACAAACAAATATGTTTACAATATAAAATATTTTATTAGATTTTTAAATTCAGCGTAAGCAGAGGTAGTGGAAATGGCCTGTTACTGGATAAAAATAAATAAACAAACATATTGCAGGTCTACAAAATCAGTTTGGAGATGCTGCTGATAGGTGTTGTATTTAACCTGGAATATTCTTCTTTTAATAGAATTTTTATTACACCATATTATGTAGTATGTATTAAATGTATTCATTCAATTAGAAATTAAATTTATTGCAAAAACAATATTCATGCTAAATTAGGAAAACAGAAGCGCATAAACTCAACAGGTGGTAACAAAATCAAGATATCGCGATGAATCTCAAATACAAAAATATATAAAATGAGATGAAATAATTATTCAAAACTTTCTCATTTTTTACTTGGAGAGTTCCCCACTCTAAAGACATTGACATAGCAGTCAAGAATTCATCACCTACAAACCATATGATCTGCTAATCATCATGACAGTTTATTATCACTTAGCTAGAATTTCATCAGGAAGTTAGGTTCATTTCCTCTTAATTTGATGGAGGCCACAAACCTGCAGGTCTGCATGGAAATGGTTTCATAAAAAGAGGCTTGTTTTAGCTTTTCCCTTTTTGACTGACAGCTTGCCACAAACCCTTGCTTCTCACATTTATCATACTCCTGCCGTAGCTCTCTGAACAACTTCCCTAAAACAAGCTCTGAGCAGCTGGGACAAAACCCATGAAGAGGGATATAGCCAACAGAAAATAAACACTGTACATTTTTCCTGCCTGTTTGTGTGTGTGCACGCTTCTGTTGGAGGGAGCATTCAAACTGAACAATCAGAGCTTTGTGATAAGACTTTTTTTCTTTCTGCGGTATGTAAAATGGAGGATAAATTATTCCTGCTTTCCAGTGTGAGAGAGTTTTAAGAAAAAAAAAATGTGTGGGTGCACAGTCCAAAAACTTTACACCAATCCATGATTTTCATAAATCATCCGAGAAAATAAAATAAGCAAAGCTGAACAAGATGGTGAATATTTCGCAGGCTTATGCCACAGGATAATTGGCCCTAAACTCAATACCTGCCAGAAAACCTGAAGCCAGGAGGCAAATTCATTCACAACTTCACTGCTTGCCTGGATGGATGGAATGATAGATAGATAGATGGTACTACAACTACTGCTTATAGGTTACACTGATGAAAAACATATAAGTTAAGCCAAATCAAAAGTGGAACATATAAAATTATGAATGTGTCAAAAGTTTTATGATGAGTCCATGCATGCTCAGGCATATTTTCTCTCTCATTCACACTGTGGCGTGCACACAAATCTGTCTCACTCTCTAAATATTTTCTAATGCCACTAAGGAATCCTGTAGGGAGTAATTGAGTCTGCACTGTGATGGTGCGCAATGAGCCTGCTACTGTTGATCCAACACCTGATACTCAAAACCCAACTGAGTGGGAGTCTACAAAGCAAATAGAGCTTTCTCCCAAGCTCTCTCTCTCTCTCTCTCTCTCTCTCTCTCTCTCTCTCTCTCTCTCTCTCTGTCTCTTTCACTCTCTTTTAAGGGTCCGCTGTCAGTCTAATTGTATATACACTGTCTGTTCTGTGACACATTTGTTGTAATTTGGTGTAACAGTGAGAACAGAATAGTTTTATTAGTGTAGCAGGACTGATGGTGGGCCAAACCGATCTTTTAAACGGGAAAAAAGATAAATGATGTTGTATAGTAACAATGTCATTTTTACAATCAAACATAGTTTTAGTTCAAACTAGCATGTCATTAGCTATTAGCTTTGGTTACAGTGTGAGATCTTATAAGTCTCTATACTAAATAAATTATGTGAAATGAATGGGCCTTTCACAACACCAGAGTTGAATTCCTTCCATTTGCTCCTTATTTACTCTCTACGGCCATATTTATCACAATCAGCAAAGGAATTTCCCTCATTTTTTGTAATTTTTTTTTTAACTAGCATGTCTCTGCATGTGTGGATTTGTGCATGTTATTAGAATTGTTTCAAATTTTATATAGTCAGCAGGACAAAAAAACAAAACAAAACACTTATGTTCATCTAACTGCATTTAATATACATTTTAATTTAATTGTAAATAAGTGCAATAAATTAAGTGTATATTATTTCTGCAATAATTACTCTTTTTAAAAGAACGCTAAAATGTCCCTTTTTCACAAGGGTGCACACTTTCTGTGTACTGTAGGGTGAATTCAGGTAAAATGACATTGATTGTCAATGTTTTTTTTTAGAAAGGTTAAATGTCCCTTTTTCACATGTCAGCTCCTTTCATTCAGCTGTGTTTTTCTTCTTTTAGAGGGTAGAGAGCAGCAGCTGTGTATGGGAAGAGACTGCTGATTGTACTGGAGCTCTGAGGTCGAGAGGTCCACTTTTTTTTTTTAAACATCACTTCTACAGCTTGCCACAGGCACACAGTTTAACCAGAACGGCTCTGTTTGTGCAGTCTTTATGTGTGTATGTGAAGGACTGTTTGGACAGGTGAGTGAGACCTGCTTCTGGCCGTAGCTTCGCTGAGTCAGAGGACCTCTGGTCAAATTAACGTGACCACAACCTTTTTATATCACCTCAGGTTAGGTGTTTATAGCTGTGACTTCATCTGATAGAGAATGATTGAAAGCAGAGCAGAGCAGAGGTGAGGAATGTGCGAGTGTGTGAGCCTTTGACACAATTCACATAAAACCTGAGTGAGATGAATGTTAAATCAGCCGAATTTGATACTTCTCCTATTTATTGATACTTCTCCTATTTATTAGTGTTATGTGATGCTTTACAGATGTTTTGGCATTTAGAGACACACCAATATTCAAATTAGGCCGCTACAGATAAATCAATATTAATAGTAATATTAAGAAAAAAATCTATTTATTAAAATCTATTTTGGCACAATAAATGTGTAAATAAACAAAAATCAATCACTTTAGAGACTCCAAGTGAATTTAGATTGTAATGTACAGTAGGAAAATGCATATTCATCTTGACATCTTGTTACAATTAACAGTGTTATTAAATTAATATTATTCTATATATAAAAATAGAGGAAATTAACACAAACAATTACATACCAATAACTGAAATGATGCCATATTTGTATATTTTTTAGTCTACAAGTACATTTTGGGCTGTGCTACATTACATTCATTTAAAAACAGTACGGCTTCATATATCGGTGGCCAGTACGCAACAATAATCTCTGTTTTGGAAATAAAAAGTCCCTTAATTAAAAGCACTCGCTGTAAACGTTTTAATACAGTAACTTTACTGGAGTTTGTTTTATGAGCTTCCCAAGATAAAGTCCTTGAACTCCACTTCGGAAAACTGTCAGAGCTAGACAGAGAAGCAGAGCATGGCCTAAAATTTAATGAGAACAAGTAAAATTATCCGAGGGCAGGTTATCAGAAAAGCTCTTCATTGTAAACACTGGCCACGAGGAGTGCAACTGAGTACATTTACAGCTGCTGCGCTTTACGAGTCTATTGCAGCTTGGGAACAGAGTCAAATCTTAGCACACTGGTTACTGTTATTCAAAGCTAATGGTCTGCGGGCCGCCTTACACTGTGAGTGAGTCCTTGTGAGGGGTACGAGAGTGAAAAATAAGAGCCAATGTACTATGTCAGCATTAAAGCTGACATGTTTAAACAATATGATAAAGCTTGTTAAATGAGTTTACGCTCAGAATCATAACATATGACACAGACACAGACTCCCCCAAACCACTGTCAGTCACACTGCTGGCATCAATCTTTACACAAATATAAGGGCTTCATTTACTTCCATACTGCAGCACCTTTGTTATTTATGCAGATGGGTGATATATTTACACAGTTTGTGTACATTAACTGACAGAGGACAACAAACATATCCTGTGAAAAAGAAGTGTGCTTATGTACTTGTGCACTTGCAATGCAATTATCTAATCAACCAATCACATGGCAGTTGCTTCAATGCATTAAGGGGTGTGGTCCTGGTCAAGACAATCTCCTGAACTCCAAACTGAATGTCAGAATCGGAAAGAAAATTGATTTAAGCAATTTTGAGCATGGCATGGTTGTTTGTGCCAGACGGGCCGGTCTGAGTATTTCACAATCTGCTCAGTTACTGGGATTTTCACGCACAACCATTTCTAGGGTTTACAAAGAATGGTGTGAAAAGGGAAAAACATCCAGTATACGGCAGTCCTGTGGGCAAAAATGCCTTGTTGATGCTAGAGGTCAGAGGAGAATGGGCCGACTGATTCAAGCTGATAGAAAGAGCAACTTTGACTGAAATAACCACTCGTTACAACCGAGGTATGCAGCAAAGCATTTGTGAACGCCACAACACGCACAACCTTGAGTCGGATGGGCTACAACAGCAGAAGACCCCCACCGGGTACCACTCATCTCCACTACAAATAGGAAAAAGAGGCTACAATTTGCACGAGTTCACCAAAATTTGGACAGTTGAAGACTGGAAAAATGTTGCCTGGTCTGATGAGTCTCGATTTCTGTTGAGACATTCAGATGGTAGAGTCAGAATTTGGTGTAAACAGAATGAGAACATGGATCCATCATGCCTTGTTACCACTGTGCAGGCTGGTGGTGGTGGTGTAATGGTGTGGGGAATGTTTTCTTGGCACACTTTAGGCCTCTTAGTGCCAATTGGGCATTGTTTAAATGCCACAGCCTACCTGAGCATTGTTTCTGACCATGTCCATCCTTTATAAATTAAATGTAAAATTAAATTAAATCTATTAAAATTACAAAATTAAAATTAAAAATTAAATTAAATTAAATTAAAACCAATTAAATTAAATTTATGCATTTAGCAGACGCTTTTATCCAAAGCGACTTACAGTGCATTCAGGCTATCAATTTTAACCTATCATTTAAATTTAATTTAAATTTATCCCTTTATGACCACCATGTACCCATCCTCTGATGGCTACTTCCAGCAGGATAATGCACCATGTCACAAAGCTGTGAATCAATTGGTTTTTCTTGAACATGACAATGAGTTCACTGTACTAAAATGGCCCTACAGTCACCAGATCTCCACCCAATAGAGCATCTTTGGGATGTGGTGGAACGGGAGCTTCGTGCCCTGTATGTGCATCCCACAAATCTCCATCACCTGCAAGATGCTATCCTATCAATATGGGCCAACATTTCTAAAGAATGCTTTCAGCACCTTGTTGAATCAATGCCACGTAGAATTAAGTCAGTTCTGAAGGCGAAAGGGGGTCAAACACAGTATTAGTATGGTGTTCCTAATAATCCTTTAGGTGAGTGTATAACAAAAGAAAACAAGTAGATACAATAGAAAAAGAATAGAGAAGGTTAGTTGTAGAGGCCCTTTTTACCTGTGTTAAACTACCTACTAGAAATACAAATTAGACTATATAGTTGGTTTAATAGTACCCTTTAAGACTAATTATGTGCTAAACCAAAAAAAAAAAAAAAAGACAAAAAAAACATGTAGCATTTGATTCATATTGAATTTATGGCAGATGCTCCAAGTCAGTTACTGAAAATACTTTTCCTTCAAATTCTGGATGTTGGAGTATCTGAGTATCTCTCTCACTTTCTCTTTAACAGTGGTAATACCAGTTTGGCTGTACCTCTGTGTTTGTACAGGTGTTATAATGTGGTCTCAGTGCATGGTGAGTGTGTGTATTTGACAGAAGGCATGAGAATGAATGCAAACCAACTCACTTCTTTAGCCTGGCAAGAAGGTCAATTGGACCAACACACACACACACACACTCAATTATACTAGTCGTAACTGCTCATGGCTGGATGCCAGACGTCAGAAACTGAACACTTCTCCTCATTGACTTTCAAAAGTCTTTTGAAAAGCCAGAAATGTTCACTGTGAGGAGAATATTGGTGGGTACATTTTTTTAAAGAATTTATTATACATACTCAATCATTGCTTACTATATCATTATGCTTACAGTGACCTAGAAATTGTTTGGAATCAGAATATTTATTTTATTTCATAACATTTTACATTTTCAGTTTTAAATTGAATCCCAGATTTTCGGAGTTTTGATCCTCACTATATATCTTTTTATGTTCTTGCAAAAGGAAAGTTTTGACTTTTTTCCCATCCTCTGGATTAGTGGACACAGGATTGAGGAAATGACGCTGATTCTTTCTGTCTGAATGGCTCAGGCACAAAGGCAAGAAAATTTACAGTCACTGCTTGTCGGTTTCACTATTTATACAGTATTGCGAGACATTTATACACCCAGCAGTTGGCATTAGCGCTGTGTGTGAGTATGTGCTTTAAGAGAGTGATGTGTGAATTCAGCCAGTTCTGTACCCAACTAAACAACCCTTTTCCAAGTCTTGTATGGCAAGACTTCAAAGAAAAGAGATTATTGCTTCCTTTGCCACATTATGATGGAAATATTTGTCAAACAGTGATTTTAATCTGGGTTTCAGGCACAGTTGGCAGTACAGTGAGGCAGCTTTCAGTCTAGCACATCATACAGAGTTTTATAGCTGGGAATTACTTTCAGAGCGGGGCACATGAATGATGGAGACTGTCAGGAGACCAGAAAGAGTGGAGAGAAAGAGAGAGCGAGAAAAATTAACCCCCAGAGAACTACTGTAGAAAAAATTGCATTTTCATACATTCATTCTAATTAGGGGTTAAACTACATAAAGCAGCTGTTTAATGTAAGAAAGGAACAGCCTTAGCAGAAATATATTTACCATTTGAAGCATGTCAAAGTCACACAATATCATCAAATACTGAATGGATGGGATCAAAGTACTGCATTTAACCTAAAAGTGTTTAATTGTTTAGATAATGGTGCAAAGTTTGATAGTTTGTTTGAAAATATGGCTATTTGGCTATTTGGGTTTAAATTTTTAAGTTGTTTGTTAGGCTTTTATGTGTATTTGTGAATTCATTAAGTTTATAAACAACTTTTATATTTATATTTTCATGAAAGATAGTAATAACTTGTAGCCTATATTTTGAATAACATGCACCAATATCATTCACAAAAAGAATATTCATTGATTAAAAATACAATAAAAACTGAAATATTCAATTGAAATATTATTACATTTCATAATGACTGTTTTCTATTTAAATATATTTTATAATGTAATTTATTCCTGTGATGCATTGCAAAGCTGAATTTTCAGTAGCTATTACTCCTGTCTTCAGTATCACATGATCCTTCAGAAATCTTTCTGCTGATTTAGTGCTCAAGAAACATTTCTCATTGAAAACAGTAGTGCTGCTTAATATTTTTGTGGAAACCATTATACATTTGGTTTGAAATGAAACAAAAGAACAACATTCTTTTGAAATTGAAATCTTTTGTTACATTATAAATGTGTTTACTGTCACTTTTGATGCTTGCTAAATAAAATTATTTCATTTTCAACGTTATAGTACCCATAAAAATTGTTTACCCTTTTTACAACTATTCTGCATAATTCTGTCAATATAAAGGAACAGAAAAGTGTCCCTTCCTCTTCCTTTCCTTCAACAACCACTTCTGCCAAATGCACAAAATAAAACCCCACCCAACTGGTCTCTGACACAGATCAAGGAATTGAAAGATGAAGGCACAAAGATGAAAGGAACGAGGCAGATTTTCATCATGCATCACACCGAGAAAATACAGATCAAAGTGTAAAGTGAGAAAGCCTGAAGTGTACAGACACATACAAATTGAGAGAAGGCTGAATTCCTGCTGTGCATCTGTTTATCAGTGCAGAGATATTGTAGACTGGACCTCTCTTACACACACTTGGCTTGGTTCAGCTACATTTTAAGTGGAACCTGGGAATTAGATTCAGCTGTGTGTGTGTGTGTGTGCAGGACTCCACACATAAGACCTCACTGTCACATGGTTTACAAAGGAAACACACCTTTGAAACACACTCTCACACATTCTTGGAGTAAGATCTGCTTTATAGCGATCTCTCTTTAAGCATTTTTATACCAATTCCTTTGTTTACTAAGGCTAGTCATAGAAAGGCATCCTATATTGATTAAATAATATTAATATTACTTATTGCATGTTTGACAAAATTACAGCTTTATTGAACATGCCTAAAAATAAAAATATTCTGTGATTATTTACCATGACACTGTTCTCTCTTGGTAACCAAGTACACTAAACCTAAAGTTTGATAAAAACTTTATTAATAGCCAAATTGTTACTTGTGGTGGAAGAAATTCCACAGCAGAGGGACAAAAACTAACAAATGATGAGAGGGTGTTTATCCCACTCTTTATTTAATCATAATTTTAAACATTTAATAAATTAAACTTTTATGATGGAATTTTATCGTTTAACAGTAAAACACTTGGACAAGGTTAATGCAATAAAATCCATATATCAAAGGCATTTAAAAGTAGATAAATGAATGAATGAATGTGTGGTGTTCATGATTATGGAAGTCTATTTTTGCCACAGAAATTTAAATTAATATAATAGCAACTCATAATCTCATAATTATGACCTTTTCCCTGTGATTTTTTTATTTATTTTTTTATTTTTTGGAATACATTTTTTAAAAGGTTCATTGTAACTTATTGTTACTTTTTATTACACAGTTCAGACTTTTTTTCTCACAATTAATTTTTTTTAAACAGAATTCTTGCAATTCAGTTTTCCCCCCAAAATGGCATAAATATAAAAATGGAAATTGTGATGTTTTATTTTTTATTAAATTATTCTTACAATTCTGAGTTAAAAAAAAAAAGTGAATAAAAAGTTGCATTTATTTATTTGTTTTCCCAGCCAGTGGTAGACACAAGCTTTCATGCATGATCGATACACTGTGTGATAGATTTTTGATATAAGGCTCAGAAAGCCCCAAACCTGTATGTTCTTTTCCAACCTAAAACAAGCCTCTTCATTCTAGAAGCAGATCCTGAGTTGCTGTACTGTTTCTTTATTCAGGATGTGGGGTATCCTGTCTGAATGCTGGAATGTTGGGCGCCTAACATCAAACCAGAGGAAGTGGGGAGGAGGGGCAGAGGGCACGAAAAGAAGGAAGAGGTTGAATCAGTGGTAACTGATGGTAAAGAGAAGGAAAGAACACCGGTTTTCCATCAAAACCGAACGTGAGAGGTAATTGTACTTGCGGATGGAAACAGACAGACGGAAGGTAAGTAAGCAAAGATATGTGTTGGATTGAATGTTTATTTAATACGTACGTCAAAACAGAACCACTGCTTTACAGGAAGCATTTCTGGAGCAAATTCTGCACCTGCACTTAATTTACATTGGTTATGAAATGTTAGGGTTTTTTTCTTTATTTGTTTTTTTTTTATTTTGCTGGCAGGTACTAAAAGAACATCTAGACAGACATTAAGGACATTATCTCCAAAAGCTCCACAGTGCAACTTTTTAAACTCTGTAACAAATGACTGCTTCACATTATTTCCCATGAATCACCTGCAAGAATTTTAAATGCTGTTACTCCTAACAGAAGCACTGATTTTATTTTATTTTTTTAATATTCCACATTTTTAAGATGCTGTGACAAGGTCAGTTATTTCACTTTGAAATAATTTCCCAAGACCCTTGTCAGTCTGTCAGTCGATAGGGATTTTTCAGTGATTCTTTGTTTAAGTTATATCATTATTCCAGTAGCAAAAGTGTCAATCTGAGTCACTGAATCATTCAGTTAACCGACTCATTCAAAAATGTGCGATGCTCTTTGACACTTTCTTTGCTTTGGCTTCATGTGTATCTGCTGTATGTAAATTGGCAGAGCAAAAATAAACAAATTATCTGATAATACTGCATTGCAAAAATGTATCCAGCACAAACATTCTTAAATGGAGATACATTACTTTAGAAGTAAAATGACTTAAGATATTAACCCCCAGTTTCACAGATAAGGCTTAAGCCTAAAATGCAGGTCTGGGTTGTTTTAAGTGACTGATTAATCCTAAAATAACGTCACTAGGTTACGTATACAACCCTAGTTCCCAGATGGAACGAGATGCTGCGTTGCAAAATGCTTTGGGAACACCTCTGTGTGACCACACTCTGACCATCCCAGAGCGCCACAAATGTCGTGCATTGAAACTCCAGACGAGAAGGCCTTGGAGGCTGCCATACCTCTAGTGGAATGAGCCCTGGCCCCAATGGAGAGTGGAGATCAGAGGACTCGTAAGATGTAGTGATAGCATCCACTATCCACCTGCTAAGGGTCTGCTTGTTCGCAGGAAGACCCTTCTTATAAGAATCGTAACAAACAAATAACTGGTCTGACTTCCTCCACAGGGCAGCTCTGTGGACGTAAGTGTCGTACTGGACACACACAATTAAGCTTTTTCTGGTCAGAATCCTGAAAGGGAGGAGGACAGAATGTCTCAAGAATAATTGGCCGTGGAACAATAGAGGGTATCTTGGGGACATAGCCCGGTCTGGGATACAGAAAGGCTTTGGCCATGCCAGGAGCAAACTCAAGACAAGATGGGGCCACTGAAAGGGCCTGAAGATCACAGACTCTCTTTAAGGAAGAGATGGCCAGCAGAAATGCAGTCCTAATAGTGAGAAACCTCAAAGAAACCACTTCCAGGGGTTCAAAGGAAGCTTTAGAAAGAGCCTCCAGAACCACAGCCAAATCCCATACAGGCACTCTAGGGTGTACGGGAGGCCTCAGCCTCTGGGTACCCTTGAGTAAATGTGTTACTAGCAGGTTCCTTCTCAAAGACTGCTCGCCCAAACGGGAATGGTAAGCAGCAATAGCAACCACTTAAACTTTCAAAGTGGAGGGGGATAACCCTGTGGCAAAACGATCTTGTAGAAATTCCAGCACTGGACCAACAGGGCAGTTAACTGTGTCTAACTGACATTCATCACACCATGAAGTGAAAAGATGCCACTTAGCAGTATACGATTTTCTCGTGGAGGGAGCTCTGAACTGGAGTATGGTCTGCACTACCTCAGTAGAGAGACTGGAAGCTATGAGTTGTTCCCCCTCAGGGGCCACACTTTCAACTTCCACAACTCCCGACGGGTGTAATCAATGGTGCCCTGTGAGACGAGATCCCGCCGGACAAGAATCTACCATGGAGAGTCTTCAGAAAGAGCTACCAGGTCCAACCATGGATGGCCCAGTCAGTACAGGGCTAGAAATAGGAGATGAATCCCATCTCTCCGAACTCTCTCCGGAACTAACGGGAGCAGAGCAACTGGGGGAAATTCATACAGATGCAGCCTCAGCCACGTCTGTACCATAATGTCCAGTCCAAGAGGAGCTGGGTGAGTGAGGGAAAACCAGAAGGGACAGTGCAAAGTCTCTTGAGTCACAAACAGATCCACTTGTCCTCTGTAAAACTTTCTCCATATCTGCTCCACCACTTCTGGGTGGAGTCTCCATTCCCCGGGCCTCAGCCCCTGCTTTGACAGGATGTTCTGCTCTGATTGAGTTAGTATCATCCAATCTTCAATGTAATTGAGTATGTGGATGCCCTGTAGTCTTATTGGAGCCAGAGCAGCATCCACACACTTGGTAAACATGCGTGGTGAGAGTGCAAGGCCGAATGGAAGAACCCGATATTGGTACACTTTGCCCCCAAAAGCAAACCTCATGAACTTCCTGTGTTTAGGAAGGATTGATATATGGAAGTATGCATCCTTCAGCTCTATTGTCACAAACCAGTCCTTGGACCAGATCTGAGACAAGACTTGCTTGAGTGTGAGCATTTTGAACTTGAGTCGCATGACTGAGTGGGTAAACAGACGCATATCTAATATTGAACACAACCCCCCATCCTTCTTTGGAACAATTAAATACCGGCTGTAAAACCCGGACTCTTTGTCACAAGGAGGGACCACCTCGATGGTCTCCTTCCTCAAGAGAGTGTCCACTTCTCGTTCCATAACCAGAACCTGCTCGGGGCCCACCAGAATGGGAAACACCCCATTGAATAGAGGCGGGCGAGACGCGAACAGAATTTTGTAACCTCTTTCTACAGTGAGCAGAACCCATTGTGACACATTTTGCAGAAGCTTCCACGCTTCCAGATAATCTCTTAAGGGAATCAGTCTTTCGAGACTGACCTCTGGTGTAATTAAAGGGTCTAAATGGGTGCCCTGAAGCAGAGGACTGGCAGGGAACGGCGGATCTAACTGCTCTAGAGACCTCTTTGGAGGTAGCGAGACTCCCAGAACCTCTACATTCCTGGGCAGAGGCTGAGAGATGCGCTCGCTGGAGACCTCTGTGCCCTAAAGCACCAGGGGTGGCAGGGTTAACAAGACGATCTCCTGAGGGCACTGAGGAGAGACGGGCACCATATGCTGAGGTGTACACCGCTCTCATAAGTCTTGACGTTATCATGTCAGGACTTCTTGGCCGAAGCCTTCCTGCTGTTAATGACAGTCCTCAGATCTCTGGAAGACTTTGGCCTGGAGTGCCGCCTCAACTCCTTTTCTCTCCATTTTTGGACTTCTCTGTGAGAGGAGCTTGTACACAGCTGGGGCTGGTCCCGCCCACCAGCCCCATGAGAGAAGCGAGGGAGAAATTGCTGGAACATTGCCACTTGGCATTCTAAAATCTGTGGTGGCAAGTCCACAGATTCATCTTTATCGGTACCCTAATCATCCTTCTCCTGAGAGGAAAATAAATGAAGTGTGAAATTCTCCATGGGCAGAAGAGACCATATCTGAATGTGATTCCGTTTCCTGAGAGAGAGCACTGGATCTGGCAGGTAAGGAAAAAGAAAAGGACCTGCCCGTCTCTAATCCCTCTGCCACATCCATTTGTGAACCCCATGATCTGAGTCGCCACTCTGCCTCAGCAGAAGCAGGACCCAAACCGCGAGAAATGCTAGAGAGAGCTCTCTCCTCGAAGAGCATGGTCACACAGAGGTGTTCCCAAAAGCATTTTGCGACGCAGCTCGACAAACTGTTTTGTCTCAAGATGCACATCAGTAATGTTTTTTCTAAGGCACGTTTATAAAAAATACTTAAAAAGCAGGTCATATGGTATTTTTTTGTGTTGTAATATTGTTTTTTTGTGGAGTGCAACAGGTTTAAATGCATCTTAGGTCAAAAAACATTGTAATTTTCTCAGAATATACATTTAATATTAGAGTCATTGCCAATGATTTCGAAACGATTCGTTCCAAGCAAGTTCAGAGCAATCCCCTCCCTTCCATAAGCCAACTCTGCTCTGATTTGTCAGCTGGCCAAGCCTGCTGTGATTGGCACAGAGAGGAGTCCTTGAGCCAGTTAGCCAGTGCTACCATTGACAAAGCACCTTTACATAAAACAATATAGTGCTCCAATCCATTCTTAGAATAATGACATAAAAAACAAAAACACTTATTCAAGCGAATTGTGCCCACAGCTAAAGTTTAGCTGCTAAACTGTGAACACATGGTGGATATGTTAGCCGAGTGATAATCCAAAATATGTCTACTGTAAAGTTTGAATAACGACAGACAAAAGACGTTCTGTCTTAACTTTGAATCAAAATGCAGAACAGTATCACAGGCGCAGCAGCCTAACACTCGCTCGTCTCTGCCGCATTAACCCCATAACTGCCGGTGCAGCAAAATAAACAGTTGATAATAAAAATAAAAATTTCACAATGATTATAAAATCTGTGTGCTACACTACATTCTTTATTATTAACCCTAATTAGAACAACATAACATTTTTCAAAAAAACCATATGACCTGCTCTTTAAATATCGTAATTTAACTTTGGCCTAATCCTGGCTTAACCTAAGCATTGTCTGTGAAACCAGGCTTAAGTCTTGTTTTTTTTTTAAAAATTTATTGAGATTAAGTGTTAACAAATATCTGTCACTGAGGTTCAAAAAATAAATTTAATTCACACACACAGACACACACACTAATTACACTTGACCCATATAATTTGAAACTGCTCCCAGTCAGAGTTGCCAAGTTTGTTTATAATATGCGACTTTGGGCTCTTCTTTTTTCTTTTTCTTTTCTTTTTTGTTTCATGAAGAAAATCCCGGGTTGCAGGTTGATTTTTTTTGGGGCTTATTTAAAAACTATGGTTGCTGTCTCGGAAAATCTGACAAGCAACTATGTTTCTTTACATTTATATTCACTGTATCTCCAATGCATTGATTGACACTCTGTCTGCTCACAGTTAATAGCCAGTCAGTGCAAAACTGTACTGCAATTTGTCAAACATTCTGCCTCCTCGTCCTCCTCATTGGATAAAAATAATGAAGGCGCATTACGCTGTAATCCAAATGATGATAGTAGATGTATTAGGGAAGTGGCTTGACTTTCTTTTATAAGGTTTTTTTGTTTTATTATTCATTTTGCAATGTTTTTGTAATGTATTAATTATCATAGGATATAATAATAATAATAATAAAAAACAATAAGGTCTATACTAATACTAACAGTATATACATTTGATTCGGATATATTTTATTAGACTGCAAATATGTGGCTGTGTTGGAGCTCCCCCTTGAAGCTTTTGTGTTTTTCTCCTTTTCCATTTCAACTCACAGGTGATTGGAGATTAGATTTTTTTCCCACTTTTTTTGCAGTTTAATATTTTTTGTAAAATAACTTTGTTTCTTTTCAAAGAAAAGTTTGGTTTTCAGTTTAATATGTTGCAGGCTCATTTATTAGTAATAAATAATTGATAAATAATATATATGATAATAAATAATCAAATAATATTAGGCTTGTTTTTGAAGCTGCAGTTGCTTATTTGCCTCGCGAGAGCTGGCAACACTGCTCCCAGTCACTTGACACAGGGCCTTGCCTTTACACAGTTGTTCAGTTGTCTTCTTTGGCCAGTCTCCTGTGTCTATTTAAACCATACTGGGCAAGGCCCATCACTCACACACATATATATGCACATGGGGTGGGCTGAGTCTCAGACATTTTCACATTTTGACTCTGAAAATATGCAGAGCTGGCAGCAGACAGACACTGGGCCCCTGACATGTGAGTCATGGCCCATTCACAAACACGCATGCTCACACAGATGTACAGGTTTGGGAGAGAGGGACACATACATTCTCATATAAACTCAAGATACAGACAATAGGCACACTCTCTCATAAAGAAAATAAGTCTACTATATCAAAGTGCTTGTGCAAAATGTAAAACCAACTTTGTTGTGAGTTAGACAAGATAGTTTTTCAGATTAAATGTAGACAACTGTTCAAAAATTTTGAGTCGGTATTTTTATTTTATTTTATATTAAATTATTTATTTATTTTGAAAGAATTGTCTCATGCTCACCAAGGCTGCATTTATTCGATCAATAATTCAAACAAAAAAACAGTACTATTGTGAAATATATTTTTACAATTTAAAATACAATTTTTTAAAATTGTATTTATTCCTGTGATATCAAGGCTGAAATTTCAGCATCATTACTTTAGTCTTCAGTGTCACAAGATCCTTCAGAAATCGAATATGCTGATTTGCTGCTCAAAGATTTCTTATTATTAACATTGTTGATAATGTTGTGATGCTTAACATTTTTGTGGAACATGTTTTGGATGAATAGAAAGTTCAAAAGAACAGAATTTATTTAAAACAGAAATCTTTTGTAACGTTACATATTTAACATTTGAACCTTTTATTGTCCAAATTTTGACTAATTTAATGCATCCTTGCTGAATAAAAGGTTTAACAGTTGCATATATATATATATATATCTTACAGGCCCCAAACTTTTGAATGGCATTTCTTACTTGATTCTTACATCGTGTGGTAAAATATGCTGTGTTTTGATGCTAAACTGTGCTATAACTGACTGTTATTTCAATCAGTTGATGTCCTACATATCTGTTTCATGTCTTTCTTTCTTATTACATTATAAAATAATTTAAACTCAAACAGATTTATTTATTTATTCATTTTTTGGGGGGGAATAAGCAAGACAATGTACAATCAGTCACTCACTGATGATTACTGATAATTGTATGATATAAAAATTATACTAAACAAGTCATTAATTTGTGCAATGCATTATATAAAGATTTTTAATTACAGATTAAACAAAGTGTCACTGATGATACACCAAATATCCTGGTTTTCTGAAAACCTAGTTTGCCCAATTTCCATAGAACTGTCCTGGCAACAGTACTGTAAGTGGCATAAATGTTGGGAATATTATGTAACATTCCTAGAAATGTAATCTAAATATAACTTCAATAACATATGGCAAATGCAGCTCTCTTTGGAAAGTCAGATCAGATTTATAGCTTATAATGTGCACTAGACTAAAGCAGGTGGACATACACACATACTGTACATTACCTGACTTCACCCAAGCCTCTGAGAAACAGAAGACAGACGTTCAAATGGGCAACAGCACAATGGGTTTATTTAAAGCGGAGTCAGTTGTTGGGAAATACTTAATAGCGAGTGTTTGTTTAGATCAAATATGGTGTTGCTAAAGTCTTGAAATAGTTTGAATATTACAATCATTTCATTTGTTGAATTGGGTAAATGTTCCTGCAGAGGTCTGTTATTCATCTCTGTTAGAGTTGAAAATATGGTAGTTAGACCACTTCATTATGCTCTAATGCAGTTCAACCCCTCTAATCAGGTTTAGGGTGTGTGTGTGTGTGTGTGTGTGTAGGTCAGTAGGGGAGGCCCAGTAACTGCTGTGAGGGATACCAGCCATTACAGAGAGACAGAAGGAACACTGAGCCAACATGTGCCAAACATATGAGGGAATAGACGCGCACACACACACACACACACACACACACACACACACACACACACACACACACACACACACACACAAACACACTAAAACCACTTTATGAGAGAGAGAGGACCAACTTTATATTAAGACCGGAACATACAAACAAGCAGCTCCTTAAAGGACTCCAAACAAACAGGAGGGAATTTATCAGTTAATGATGAAAGCAAAATGGGGCAGCTTTTTAAACCGAGGCATGTCAGGAACTTTCAAAATAATAAATTTTAAATTTAAATTAGCTAATAATTAATTTCCTTCAGATTCAGTTTTCTGTTTGTTATGATAACATGGAATACATGAGTCATTAACCATGATAGGAGTTTGCACTTCTATGTTTTTTTTTTTGTTTGTTTTTTTTGTGTGTGTGTGTGTGTTTTTGGGTTATGAAAAATGTTATGGGTTATGATTCATTCAGGGATGAAACAAGTGACTCTTTATGAGTGAATCATCAAATTATTCAGTCAGTTGATTTGTTCTGAAATAATGATCCATTAATGAATGAAACAAGTGACTCTTTGAGTGGATCAACAAATGATTCAATCCATCAATTTGTTCTGAAATAGTGATTCATTCAGGAATGAAATACCACTGCTGTTTGCTCGGAATCATTCGGTCAACCTATTAGTTAAAAACGCTGATTCATTCAGGAATTAAACAAGTGACTCTTTATAAGTGAATCATAAAATTATTCAGTCAACTGTTTTGTTCAGAAATAATAATTAATTCAGGTGCAAAACACCGCACTGTGTGCTCGAAATCATTCGGTCAACCTATTAGTTCAAAAACACTGGTTCACTCAGGAACAAAACACCACTACTGTGAGTTGCTCTCAATCAGTTGGTCAACTGATTCATTCAGGAATTAAACATGACTTCTGTGTGTTTCTCAGAACTGTTCAGTCAAGTGATTCATTAAGAAACACTGATTCATTCAGGAAATAAACACAACTGTGTGCTGCTTGGAATCATTCTGTCAAGCGATTAATTCAGGAATGAAACACCACTTCTCTGTATTGCTACTGTGTTCACTCTGCTTTGACTTGATTTGGCATTTTCATTGGTGTAGCAAAAATACACAAAGTAACAGGCAATACCTTGAGATTTACTTTTCTCTTTGTACTCATACAGTACAAACATAGCCAATGAAAATAAATAAATAACTGCAAAAACTTTCATAGTTTTTGTATATTGAGGTGATATCTTAAGTCTTGTGTAATGTAGAAAATTGTGAAATTTTGTGAAGCTATTGCATGTCGGAGCAGTGCTAGCTGCCTGTTTATACTGTGCTTATGTGTGTGCGTGTCAGCGTGTGAAAACAGGGCTCTAGAACACCCAGAGAGCTGAGAGGACTGATTACAGCTAATTACTCGGATAAAACACACCAGCTGGAGCCACAACTCTCGCTCTCTCTGCTAGACTGACTGGTAGCCGCTGTTCAGTTCAGCTATCAGCACTCTCTCAGCGGTTCTCTACGGCTCCAGTGTTTTCTTCAGGCCCATGGTCTTAGCTGAGCATGATTGAAGGGTGTTGAGCCGGCCGTTAATGGGGACTCCCATAAAGCCACAAACACTCCAGCCAAAAGTGTCAACCATAACAGCAAGCCATATGAATCAGTAGTTTTTTGAATGGCTCTCTAAATCTATTTTCACACTAAATGTATGCCACAAATCTTTAAGTGAGGCCCTTGCCAAAAACAGTCATCAATGATGAAATGGACACAGGTCTTTTGCCAAAAATTAAGAGTTTGGTGGCAGAACAAAGAAGAGTAGAGATGTTTGAATATTGCACAGCAAGACATGATGACAGCACAAACTAAGAACCTATTAGCATGTGTCATTTGTATTCATATCTTAATACTACATACGATAAGATTGTTTATTTTATGGGGGCTTTGTCTTTATTAGACAGCACAACACTGAGGCGACAGGAAAATACAACAGGGATAAGAGTCTTACTGCAAATGTAAACAGTGGAAAGTCGAAAAGACCGTCTTAAACCCTTCTTGCAGTGTTAGAGAATGAAAGCGTACAACAATACATAAGTCAGTCAGGCTGGACTCATATGCCACTTAAACTGCTCATTCCCCTAAAGCTTGGCAGGTAGCTCATGCATGACATTCCCTGCCTCTCTGCTTCACTCACACACTCACTCTTTTCTTTCCATCGCTCTCTCCGCTGGCCAGTTATGTGTGGGCTTGGAACTGAGTCCCCCTTTCATTCTCTTTCTTTCACTTGCTCCATTTTTCAAGCTTTTCTGGTGGGATGCTAGATGGATTTTTGCCACCTCAGTTCTTTCCCTCCTCTGTCTTACATTTCGTCTCTATTTTTCACCTTTTCTTTGATCTTGTTCTCACAAGGCTAACTTTTCCATCTCTTCTCTTTGTTGTTTGGTGTTTTTTTTTTTCAACCTTTACAAATTACTTTCACTGGTGTAACCTAATGAACTATAAGTAGAACTGCATATTGATTCGATTAGATTTGTGATTCAGTTTCTAAATTAATTGGGCATACAGTAAATTCATTCATTCTGCTTACATATGAAAGATTTGAATTCTCTTTCAGCTGCTGTAAAATACAAAGGTAAGAGAACCTAATACACTACATTATAAAATATGAATTAATAAATGATTGAATGATTCATTACAAGGACCTGTTCATTTGGCCAGGAATGGAAATGCACCAGTTGTGATTCACATAAAAGGATCGATTGCTTTTGAATTGGAATATAAGTGCTGTATATTTATCTCGTGTTTTATTATTTCAGTGTGTATGATTTGCTCCAAAAACTTGGGTAAAATGTAGTAGTTTATCACACCCCTGTTGAAAAACGGTGCAGAAAACACAGGAATATCAACCTGATCTCACGGGAAAGTGTAGCTAATTTACAAGGTGGCAATTTCGTTTGAATCTTTGCTATCCAAATTTTAACGAAACATGATTGATAAATAAAAAAGTATGAAGGTTAGCCCTTAAACATGAACGTCACTGAGATATAAGCATATTGTATGAAAACATATGAGCCACCAATTCACCCAAAACATAAAATAGATAAAAAATGCATTGCTTATATCTTGGGATTTAAAGAATCTAGAGGTTCAAAATTAAGATAAAATAGTCCTATTGGAAAAAGTATATTTTTACTCAGCCCTACAAGCCTGGATGACTTAGTCAAGTTAAATAATACTTTTGGCTTTTAATCAGTTAATTCAGTTATTACCACATCAAGCACGTTAGGTTACTTTACCAAACATTTTCCAGGGTTCAGCTCTCTCTGGGGAAGCGTGGTCTTTCTCAGGTCAAGGTCCATCAGCATGCTGTTTATTATTCTGACCTCTGTCAATGTGCCAGCAGGCATCGGGGGGAAACCACAAGGGGCCCGGGAGGCCGCTAATGCACGCATACACAGAAAGAAAGGGAGAGGGGGAGCTCTGAGGGTCTGGGTTCCTTGTATATTTGTGTAGTTTGATTCTGGCCTGAGGCAAGGTGCAAAAACAAACTTCACTTCCTCCCATTGTGTACAGGGTGTCAAATACCCTTTTAACCCCAGAAAGGCCAGAGGAGCTTAATCTTTCTCTCTTTAATCTAAGAATGGAATATACTGGTTTATCTTTATTTTTCTATTCCATGTATGTTTAGATGGGTACATTTGAAGCGAACACTGTGAGTACCGATGATATAAAGTGTATGTGGGATTTAGAAAGAAAGAAAGGCACACATAAAAGATGGATTTAACTTTTCCAGGCATGTGGAGGAAAACATAAAAACCGGTTGAGGGAGTCAATGAACTTTTTCTCCAAGGAAAGAAAGAAAAGGCACCATAACAATAAGCAGCCAGTGCGCCTCAGGCAGAGACTGTTCTGTTCTACACAACTGACTGGATCGAAGGTACAGGAAGTGCAATTTAATTAGTTGTGATCGGAAAGAAACTAAATACTTTTGACATGTAAACAAGCCCAAACAAAAGACAGGAGACATCTGGAAGCATCAAGGCCTGGAATGATGCATTCCACACTGGTTCACTAAATATTTTAACCGTCAAATGTTGCCGTTACCTCTTGAACTCATAAATGCAGAATAGTATGTGAAACATTGGTGATTACCAATACACAAATGGTTAAGACTCACAGTGATTCCACTAACTTTACAGTGCAAGTTAAAAACAGCTCAAATAACTCACAGCACTTTGTATACCCATAATGCATTGTAAAACACATTATTATGTATTCATGAGGTCTTTTGAGGTCAGTAAGATTTTTTTTAAGCGGTTAATGTTTTATTCAGCAAGGACTATAGGTTGCATCAAATTATGAAAAGATATATAAAGATAAAAGATTATACTGTGCATGAAAGCATTTTAATTAGCTTTAAGATACATGATTTATTCAAGCTTCATAGTGATCCTTTTTTAAAGCTGGAAGCACAGTTTTCTTTATGCATACTGTATTTTATTATTCATGATATAGGAAACATATAGACTGAGTGGAAATTCAGTATGCTCCTGCTTTTTGTTTGAGCTTGTTTACATGTAAGAACCATAAGCTAAATACAGCTGTTCACAGGTCTAGTTGAACTCAGGATCGTGGAGTATGTGCATGCATATGTGTGCTGAGCTCGGCGTCCCACAGAGGAATTGGCAGGAATGCTTTTATGTCCTTGCTCCGCTCCTGGAACACAGGCATTTGAGGAAACACAAAGCACACCATCAATTTATTAATAGACATCTGTTTCTTATCACACAAGCCTAATTAGAGAGAAAGACTCCAACCAGCCCTCTCCATCCCATCTCTGTCTACAGCCTCAGCGTTCAGCTCCTGACTCAAACACTCTTCTGGTATGTTTATATGAAAGCATACATGTCATGATGAATGATGTTTCATTCAGCAGATAATGAACATTAAGTATTTAAATGTAACAGCGCTTACAGCAACAGTGTCTAGGCTTTGGCCCTTACAGAGACTCAAAATGCTCCTCCACCACAGGCCATGGACAAACTGTCACATTAGTACTGTTTAAGCAGTGTTTGAAGCTTTAATGCTGGGTTAAAGAGCATGTGGGCTGGTTACAACAGTGCTGTGTTTACATGGTACAGAGAGAATAGTGATTCGAGCTGCTTAGTAAAATCCTGTCTTTAATGATGTCTTTCACTCAGACTTATATTTTAATAACTCCCTTTAGTGTTTGCAACCAAACAGGCAAGTACAAACACAGTAATGTTGTTGGTACAATCCAATGCAGCTCCAGAGGCCACAGTTCTGTCCTGTCATCACTGGTCCCTGAGCAAGATATTCCAGTTTGATTTATGACTGCTCATTCACTTGAATCTTCATTCATGGGTATTCTGTTAAGTTTGGGTATTTATATTTAACTGCCTATAGAAGCGGCCATAGTTTATACATTTTACATTAAGGTTTCATTTGTTAACATAGATAATACATGAACTAACATGAACTAACAATAAGCCAATAAGCATCTATTCACTTTTGATAATGTTAGTTAATAAAAATGGTCATAATCATGTTAGGTTACAGTTCATTAATTAATACAGATATAATTTTTGGTCTTAAAATGTATTAGTAAATGTCAGGATTAGCAATATTGAAAATTAATAAATGCTGTAGTTCAGATTAACTAATGTAGTTAATGAAGTTAATTAACTAATGTATTAAAAAAAACTTACTGTAAAGTGTTACCAAATGTAAAAAAAAAAAAGAAGAAAATTTCAACAAACAAAACACAGCATACTATTAAAAACAATACATAATTTGACACATGACAATTGTTTTTGTTTTTCATTAAAATTATGGTTCAGAAAAAAAAGACAAAAATGGAAAAATTCCCACATATTGCATATCTGTTCTATGATTTTTGATGCATGTATTCTATTATAATATGTTCACTGTTGTGCATTGTTAGTATACAAATTTAATAAATAATTACATCTAGTGTAAGTGTAGTGCAGAATTGACAAGCATTTATGGTATTTTAAATGTAATGTTGTATTTTCTGTTTTTTTTGGATTGTCATGTACAGTATTTAAATGCATTTTCAATTACACATTTAAACTTTAAATGCAGTATCAAGTAATACACTAGAGTTCACATTATAATCACGTACCGTACCTGTGTTTAGTATTAACACTTCAAATATGTATACTTCTTTAAAGCGCAAAAAAAATTATTTACTTACTGTACTTTAAAACATTTTTTTATTATTATTATTATTTGACATTATAACAAAGTGCACTAATTACAAGAGTACTCACAAATGTTTAGAAACACAATCAGTACAATCAAGTAAATTTTTTTCTCACAAGGGTATAATTGAAGAAACATCCATATTTATTTGGCAGTGACTTTGAATAAGAAACACTGGCTTCATTACAAGTGAATACTTAACATAAAAACAAACCTGACACTCATTCTACTCCACATCCATGCTAACAAGCATACATATGCAAACTCGCTCTCTTACTAATCCCCTGCACCTTTCTCTGAAGTACTAAGCCTCGCTCAACCACAATTAGCATTCAAACAGCTGCATTTATGCAAAGCATAAATCAGTTTGAGAGCTCATTCATACCTTCTTGCCCTCACATGAACTCTCTCACATATGGTCAGGTATCCAAAGTCATGTGTATACATGCTAATGTTCTTGACCCATGTGACCTGTGAAAAGATTTAGTCTCTTTTTTTCTCAGCACAAAGCACACCCAGAGACTGTACATGTCCACACTGGCTCCATCTCTCCACGGGACAGCTGCTCTCTACAGCAGCAATCTTACCGTTCAGCACTGCAGCTGCCGACATCACAACACAGATACAGACCACACTGTAAATGCCACCGAGATGTAAACTCAGACAGCATGAAATTCACCTCGCAAGACGAATGTAATGATTTATGAAAATGCTAATATCTTGGCTCAATTTTCTCTGATGGCAAAGCTGAATTTTCAGCAGCCATTACTCCAGTCTTCAGTCTCACACACTATAAAAAATTATCATGAATTTAACGTTAAAAGACTGTAAGATTGCTGAGGTGAATTTTCAGTAAATGGTTAACGGTAAATTCCCCTACTACATATGGTTTCATGTGTGTTACTTACCATGATAGTGTTCAGAGTTTGTGTGAATGACACTGTGCACCTATTATATATGTTGACATTTAAAAGCTGCTTCTGATAGGCTTTGGTTCATCATGTGACTTTCTCATCACCATCTGCTTTTGGTGGTTATCAGTGTATTATAAAGGTACAAAACAGATTTCAGTACTTCAGTAGGTTGGTATATTAACATTATATCAGTTAACAGATTACAGTGTTTAAATGTAATTTTAATTTAAAACGTTGCTACCATATTTTTTAACGGTAAAACTCCAGCAACCATTTTTTTACTGTAAATTTTATGGAATTTTTTCAGAAATCATTCTAATATGCTGATTTGCTGCTCAAGAAACATTTCTTATTATTATCAATGTTGAAAACATTGCTGCTTGATATTATTGCGGAAACTATGAAATACTGATATATCCACAAAATTAAAAACGACACCGAAATAAAAGCATTCAGTTTACTTGTAAATCAGTTGCACGTGAAAGATGTGTTCCTTACTATAGCAGCAGTAGGGTTCCAGGCACATCATTATTCCAGAATCATTATTGGTCCAATTAATTTGTAACATTCATTTATTATAGAAATACACTGTTTAATTCACACTCTGCCTGCAAGTGCTCTACATGTAGTATGTACTCCAAAGGTGATGTATAAGAGTTGCACTATGGAACTTAAACTTCCTTCTTGTTATAAGGTAAAGATAACTAATGACGTTATTACAGAATTGATTAATTGAAGTCAATATAGACTTAAAAATTTAATGTGAATCCCTGAATAACATTTATTTATTTATTTTTATAATTACGAGTGAATGAGTGTTGTAATGTTGTTGGTTTACATAATCATTATTGTGTCACAAATCACAATATATTATATCAATATAAAATGTCAAAATCAAACCTACACCCTTGCACCCTTTTGGTCAGTTTGATATCCTGTAGTACATATACTTTACACATCCACTAAAATACCAGAAACACCAGTTAGTTAAATGTTAGTTCTGATAAAAGCGGGACCTTTTCTTTCTTCCTATGTGTGATATAGAGAGTATGTGTATGGTATTGCCTCTCATGAACAGTCAAGGTTAAGGTGAGATATAGTTTCTGTTTCCCCCTCCCATGACCTACTGATAAGCTCTGGGCTTTGTAAACACACTTTCTCCACACACCCATATGTCCTCTTTCCTTTAACTCTTTCACAAACACTAGCACTCTCACTCACCTTCTGTCTTTGACTTTTGTCTCACACACACACAAATATACTGTAGTCCAAATCACTCTTTTTCACAATGCAAAAACTTTTGCAAATACATTTGTAAAAAAGTTTGTAATTTTTATTGTTAGTGAATTGCAACTCTGCATACTAAGATGAAATAGGAGAAAGCGTTTAATACCGAAAAAAACGATAAAACTGCACTACATCGTTAATTGTCTGTCGCTAATTGTCTGTCACACATTCCACACAAACTCGAATTTCCAATAATGTACTGTAAAAGCTTTACTCCTATTTTCTCATAATGGTAGATTGGGTGATTGAGGTTAACCAAGGGCCAAAATTAAAACTTGTTAAAGTTGTGTGGAACTATGTATCATTTGGAAAATTTAAGTCATTGACATTCTTCATTCTTTCACCTCTCTAGTCTAAAGTAATGATTTGTGAATTACTGACATGCATTATTTGAAATGCTCCTTCTATTTACATTTATATACATTTAAGAACTGAGTAATATTAACAAAGTACATGTACTGTACTTACTGTAAGGTTACAGTTAGAATTGGGGTTTGGTTTAGGGTTAGGTGTGTGTAATTACAAAATTTTCTGTTTTTACTATAGTAAGCACATGTAACGTAAGAAAAGCACTATAAAATAGGCTAAAACGGTAAACACTTGTGAATAAAAAGGTTATCAGTGCTTTATGTGTCCACCTCTAGCGTTCCTCAGGCTTCAGTATTTGAGAACAGGCAGCTGGAATGTGTGTCATGGTGGCAGCTGGCAGTAAAGACATGGACATGCATGTGGATCTCATGAGCTGAAACTCAACACAGCACACAATCACAGTCCTGTCAGTCCCTGTCAAAGCCTCAGTGACAAGACTTCACTTCTGTGTGTGCTTTCAAGCATACTTGCTGAATATGTCAGGTTGATTACCTACACCCCTCTTCAACTGCAAAAATCCACCCTAGGTCAAAGCCGGCGGTATTGGGTGGTCATTGGTGGACTGTGGTCCATGCTTTGCTATGCTGCATATTCCAAGTGTGCCTTCAGCATGTTACCGTTACACACACACACGGGGTCCAAACCTGGCTGCTCCTGTCAGCACTCAGCAGTTCTGAGGTTTCCATTCCCGGAGATCCATGAGGTGGAGACAGATAGAGATAGAGAGAGAGATAGAGAGATAGAGAGAGAGAGAGAGAGAGAGAGAGAGAGAGAGAGAGAGAGAGAGAGAGAGAGAGAGAGAGAGAGAGAGAGAGAGAGAGAGAGAGAGGAAATGTGAAAGAAGAAGAAAAGGAGAAATTAGTTTGTGTAGGGAAGTAAAAATCAATGAAACGCAGAGCGAATAGTATGAAATGTCTAAGTAAAAAGTGTACTGTTGTAAATAAAACAAAAGACTATTGTAATATGTTTTACAAAAAAAATGCTGTTTTAGTTTTTCTACTTAAAAGTTTCATGTATTGTGTTACTTGCTGTTTCTTTGTAATTTACTAGCAATTTATAAGTCAAAATTGTTTCTACATCAGATGGTTTTTTTTTTTTTTAATTTTGTTTCTATGCAATATGAGGTATCTGAAAAATGTGGGCATAGATAAGCTGTGAGGGAAAAAAGAGATTCTTCTATCCCAGTTTACTATGCACTGCAGAAACATTTCATACAAGGTTTGCTGACCATGCAGGTTACAGAGGCAATGAACCTGACACACACACACACACACACACACACACACACACAACCTGTACACACTCAGACCACACATGAAGCCTCGCCCCACACCTACTGTCCATCTCTGCTTACAGAACACTACGGCTCTAAAAATTACTATTACTTTTTATCCATGCTTTAAATGTATGAATTTCCGTGCATAAACTATCCAAGTGTCCCATCATGCACACTTTTCAAGCAAAACTTTAAACAAGGAAGAACTGATATACAGTGTTCAAAATGAAAACAAAAAATATTTTTACAGTCTCTGGTCTTCTTTAAAAGAAGTCTCTTATTTTCACCAAGGCTGCATTTATTTGATCTAAAATACAGTAAAAATTATTACAATAAATATTTTAACAAAAACAGTAATATTTCTAAAATATTATTACAAGGAATTTAAAGTAATTATTTAATGTATTTTAAAATGTAAACTATTCTGTGATGACAAAGCTGAACTTTCAGTAGTCATTACTCAGTGTCACTTGACCTTTATGAATCATTCAGATATGCTGATGTGGTGCTCAAATTTTTTTTAATCATTAATATTAATGTTGAAATTGGTTGTGCTGCTTAATATTTTTGTGGAAACTGTGATACATTTTCATTCAGGATTCTTAGATGAATATAAAGAACAGAATTTATTTGTAACATTATAAATGTCTTTACTGTGGTTATTGATCGATTTAATACATCCAATAAAGCATTAATGACTTTAAAAGAAAAAAACTTAACCCAAACATTTGAACTGTGGTGTTCAACCACTAAAATAACCATAAACTCAATTAGTTAGTTCTGAGAAAAGCTCTAGCATTTTGATCCATTTGTATCATGTAAGATCATTTTTGCAAAAAAGAGCAGGTTTTAGAAATGCACTGCAAACTGTTCACCTCTTTAAAGCTGCAGAGGTGGAAATATCACTGCCGTGCCGTGCCTCTAGTCTGCACGTTCATGTTTTTTAATCTGCTGTTTTGGGATTATGAGTTGGGTATATCACTGCCGTGCCGTGCCTCTAGTCTCCTCTTCTCTGTTCCCCTCCTCTTTGCAACCACATCTCTTCTGATGATGTTTACGCTGGAGCAAAGATGGGACAATCAGACTTCCCTTCAAACTACCTGTCACTCACATGAGACCGCAGCAATTAGCAAACAACAACAATTTAACAATCCAAAATCAAGTCCTACCCTACATGTTTTCACTGTTTATGAGAAGCTGTTTTATACGTCACAGTAGAGGAAAAAAAGATGATCACAATTTCCGCTTCATGCTGACTTTAATATCAGCTGAGGTTCCAGACTCTACGCAGTCAGAGATGCTCATGTCAGTTGAAGTTGGACACTGAGCACACACACACACACACACACACACACACACACACACACACACACACACACACACACACACGCACACACACACACACACACACACACACACACACACACACAGCATCCAGTAGATTCAGCCAGCTGGCAATGTACTCTTTTCCACTCTAAAACATGCCATATGTCTGGACAGTTGTCCATCCACACCAGTAGCACATTATAGCAGAACAACTCATGACCATGCAAAGCAGATCCAGAATGAGTTACGAACCCCGCAAGAGGTTCCAACCCACCACTGATCATGACATTTCTTGGCCACCTTTGGCTTTTCTGTTCAGTGGGGACCTATTTTTGTTTTCAGAATCTATGACTCTCCAAACTGCCATGACATTTGCAACTTTTTCATGTTCTTTAAAGTTCTCCCTTTGAAAAAGAGGAACACCTCCTGAATGTGCTGCCAATGAAAAGGTGCATGTTTTAGAAGAATGAAAAGCAGCATACTGTGAGAAGGGCACGCACTGTATTGTTTTTAACATGTTGCATGAATACAGTACTGGGAAGTATGGAAAATGCTCCCATTTCTAAGTAATTAATCATTATTGATGTAGAATCCTAAATTTGATGTTTAATTTTCCTTGAAATTTAGCTTTGGTTGAACTTACATTATATACTGTATTTTTGTTTTATGCATATTTTTATTTTAAGCTTGGTAGGGTGAACTGGACACATCATGGCCAGGATTTCTAAACTGCATAAAACTTCCAGGTTTTGGCTTTGTTTTCCTATCAACATGCTCTCTACAGTCCTCATACATTATGTCTGTATTTGCATTGCTTTGACTGTTCTCTCAAGTTCCCACCTTCTTGCATGCTACAATTGGGCTATTACAAACAATAACAGCATGCTATTGGTCAAACTACATTTTAGGCATTACCATCAGGAAGTATGAAAACATTAGGAAGACAAGGCCTAACTTACAGTTAAAAAGACAAAAGAGTAAGTTTGGGGTCAAACACTAACTGGTAGACCCTCTACAACTGAGGAACCCCTAGATGTTGAAGACTCCTACTCTAGATATATGAAGTATCAAAACCTTTTTCTCCTTGTTTGAAGGAACACATGAGCACTACAGAGCATCTCATAAAGCCTGAGGTGCATCTGGGACACAGCCGAGAGTGTGAAGGTGTTGAAAAGGTCTCTTGTGCCAAATCCTTCCAGCCTTACAATGAACAAGTGCTATTAGAGAGACAGATAAGACATGATGGGATCATTTGCTGGTCCTGCCAGCCAAAATATACTGGCTAACTTTCCACGTATTCAAAGCATATAACAATACTCGCTTGATTTATGTATTCCCGGTATTTCTGAGTTCTTGTTCCAACTTTTAACATGTTTTGTTTGATAATAGGTTAACATAATTCATATCGTCTCTCTTTATAGTTAAAGGCAAAGACAACTGCAATGGCTTTCTGACAAGCCTCAGGGTTCAAGGCAAAAATTAGCATCACAATAGCAATGGCTTTCCAGGGATAGAATGAGATTTTCCAACCACAAAATAAACACCCTGTGCAGAAAAACACATAAAAAGACGATATAAATAAATAAGAATGAAACGTTCAAACAAATCTGTTAGTGAGCCTCAAATGCCACGTCCTGAGGGCAGGGAGAAGTGAATAAGCGCTTCAATGCAAATATTGTTCAACTGTCAGAAATAAAACTAAAAATGAGTGTCAAGAATGAAAGTCCTTTAAAACTGCACAAGACATTTTGATTTGTGATGCTTAATAATTTAGTTTCCTCATATACTTCATATATATTACCGTTATTTATGTCGTCTGATTTTACATGTAAGGAAGTTCATTTGCTTGCATGCTTTATTCTGTTATCTGCTTGCATTATCTGAGGGACTTTTAAAGTCAACATAAATTGCCATTGCAACCGATTTATCTTTCATGTGACATATTCCTGAGTGAAACAAAGTTTGAAATGGGGCAGGATATTCATCCATTGATTGGATTATAAAAAGTCTTACATGCCAGAATGGAGGCAAACAGCTCTTTGCTATAAAAGCTATTTGGCTATTATAGCATTATCTAATAGCCTGTACAGCTGTTTCAGAGGAAGAGCAGTTTATTTATATTATGATGAAAGATTACAAAGATAAACAGCTTTTTCTTTGGAATAACATGCAACTTCCCAATAAGACCATTGAATGTGCATTAAGAGAGTAAATAAGGCCTAATTCATGTTGGTTTAGTCATCAAAGCATTAATATTCATCACATGTTTTCTATAAAAGGAGTTTTGTACTTTAACACCCAGCATTCAGTCTGTTCGTGCTGTACAGTACAGTTCCTGGCTCAGTTTACAATAAAGCTTTGTGCAATAGCAACAGACAAGATCTCCAGATCTGTTTGAGCTTGAGTTTATTTCCCTCAGTTTTCAGCGCTTTTCCTCTGTATATCCCTCTCAGTCAGCATAGCCAAACAATGTGGCAGTCATTATAGGCGTCTCTCAGTCAGGTTTGCAGTAATCAGAGCGATAAGACCCCAGCTTTCAGCTGACCAGGAGAAATTGAGTATGAGACCCTTAACGAGACCCTGAATTCATTACCGTGCCGTCTCAGTGTTTGGTTTTATCTTTCAGCCAGTCCTCAGCTGTCTTGTAGAAGAATGCCACCACACTTGTTTCCTGTAGTGATGGAGGCACTGGGTTTTATTTAGCCTCTCTAAACCAGCGGGAGCAACTTATGTAAGCCGCAGCTGGGATTTAAACACCAGCACCTGAGAACACGTGAGCGGAAATGCAGTCCTGTAACTCGAGCAAAAGAAATAAATTGCAGCTGGATGAAACCTAAAGTGTTTATTTTGACAGTTTGTAAACTTGCAAAGTGGTGAAGGTTCATATTTTGGTCTGACGTGGAAATACACTGCACTTGATACTCAATGGAAAGTCAGAGCTGCTCAAACTAGACCAGGCTGGGGCAGGTTTGAGTGTCGGTGCTCTGTGGGATCTTCACAGAGGTGCCCCTCAGCTCTTTTTTGACATGTCAGGAAAAGTTCATCCTATAGTTTGGACAGGTCACATTAAACAGGCTATCGTCAGCGCACCACATCAAAGAGCCATCATCCACCTCTCTGAAAACCTTTTCTACCCTCTCACTGGCTTTCAGCGCTGCCCCAAAGGTTCATTCCCCCCTCCAGCACTTCAAAGAACTGCCATTTCAAAGTGCAACTTTTCACCAACTCGATGATGAAAAAAAGTCACAAACGCAGATAACGCTGATAGATGAATTAAGCCTGTTTTGAGTTGCAGGCTATTTATTTTGAATCACATGAGCTCAAGTTTGACATTACAGAGTTTTGGTGATAGAAGAGACGAGAAGAGCTGATGTATTTTGGTCATGGCAGCGTCTGCAGCCACATTAATATCGCTATGAATAGAGCGCTATTTGTGTTTGTGAAACTGAGACCTCAGCAGGTATGACTGCCTGAATGTGTGTGTGTCTGTGTGAGAGCAACTAATAATACAAATGTTTACTGTTGTAGTCTCACAAAGAAACTATTTTTACATACAAGGAACATGATAGATAGATAGATAGATAGATAGATAGATAGATAGATAGATAGATAGATAGATAGATAGATAGATAGATAGATAGATAGATGTAAATAAACAACTGACAAAACAGTTAAATAAATATGCAACAATAAATAAATAAACTTAGGAAAAGTTGCATTAATAAATAAGCAAGCAACTGCCAAAAAGTTTGCATAAATAAAATGTGTGACAATAAATAAATACACACAAGCAACTGCCAAAAAGATAAATGAATAAACGTTACAACAAATAATCATAAATAAATAAATGAGTGAGTTAAATAAATATGCAACAATAAATAAACTTAGGAAAAGTTTAAATAAAACATTTGATAATTAATTAATAAATGCAAGCAACTGTTAACATCCAACAATAAATAAACATTTTATAAATAAATAAATACATACTTCATAAATAATAAAGAATTTTGTTAACTGTGATCTGTTTTTTTTTTTTTTCTCATGGGTAAATGAGGGTCATTTTTAAATGAATTTTCTGTTTTTTTTTTTTTTGTTATGTGTTAATGATGGTCATTTTTAATTTAAATATTTAAATATATTCACAAAAAAAAAAATCTACATATTGTGGAATTTGATGATTTCTTCTCCCTTGTTATTATAAGTGCAAACAATTTGTTTTGTACATTATGTAATTTTAGACATGTTCACACTTAATATTTTACTCACACAGCATAAATGGGAATATATAGTTTTGAATTTGTTTTGTACATTATGTAATTTTAGACATGTTCACACTTAATATTTTACTCACACAGCATAAATGGGAATATATATGGGAAAAACCCTATAATAACTGAAGGCTCATATTAAAGAGAATTTTCAGTCTTGAAACCTTTGAGTTCAGTATATATGGATTCAAAACAAATGTAACCTTTCTATAATGATATAAGATGGTAGTTTGTTCATATTATATATCAGAACTAATTTCACAGACATAAAATCATTTAATCAGCCCCTTGTGTATTAAGACTGTTTGCAGGAAACACGTCAGCTAATGAGATCAGTTCCCAGACCCTGATAGACAGTAAACTGGATTGTCAAAGGTCTTCTTGTGCATTCGAAAATAGGATTAGTCTGGCAACCGCATTTAGAAAGCTCAAAATCACAAAGCCTTGTGTGAGCATGCTCAAAGTTTCAGGTAGTACTGTATAATGTTTTAACACTAAATGACAGACTTTCCTATGTCTGTGTTCAAAGAGAAAGATATTCACATAAAATGAACAATTTGTTGACAACTTGAATGAGTCACAGAGTGAGTTATCGATCTAGATTGTGAGTTTATGACACATATGAGAATGAACGTCTGGTAGAGGTAAGGTATGGCGACAGCAAAGACGCACATTTAAGTCATTAGTCATTAATAAACCTGTTCTGTACAGGCACCTTCCCCACCCAAACGACTGTCTCCTTCTATAAAACCATTAACGCAGATTGTACTGCTAACACACACACATTCACACCCAAATATGTGAACGCACACCCTCATACACAAACACACACTGCATACCTGTGCTGACTTGTCGTACACCTACAGTACATGTCCATTACGGCAGAGATTAAGTGTGGAAGCAACAATAGCTGCCAGGATCGTTTCAGCCAGTTTTCCAAAACACATTCTTCAAAATGTCAACAACAATGCTCTCTCATAACCTCTGAAAAAAAGAAATAAAGAAAGAAAGACATGGAAGTCAAAGGAAACAGGCAGGAAATTCAGCAAATACAACCAGCTGCTAAAAGAGCGGAAAGTACTTTTGATAAACACTGTATGTTTATGATGGACACTCACATGAGACTACGCTGTAAAAAAATGATGTTCAGTTATAAATAAAACAAAGAATACTGGAGTATGTTTTATGAGAAAATATTCTTTCTACTTCAGCATTTCATGTTTAACTCACTGTTACTTGTTGATTCTTTGTAATTAATTGTGAAATTTACTAGAAATTTCTGAGTGAAAAATTATTATTTTTTCATTACAGTCAAATTGGTGCCCAATTATATGAAATTTACACTTAGAGTTATTCAAAAATGTATTTCTTGCAAATCATGTCTTGTTAACAAACAGGTCTTTAAGCTCTGACATTTTCCAGATTGTTGCTAAATAAACTTGATTTGACTTGGTTTTATAAGTAACAAGCATATTTATTTAGCTTGATAATTCATTTAAATAAATCATTTTAGTTGACATTTCTCATTTATTTAATGCAAATGAGTGAAAATTAGTTTTTATACATGTTTAGAAAAAGCTATTATAAAATAACCCTGAAAATCAAATCTAGAGGACATATATTGCTCCTTAAAAATTAGTTTTTATACATGTTTAGAAAAAGCTATTATAAAATAACCCTGAATAAATCTTTTATATTTCATTCTCATCAAGAAGATAGGAACTGCCTTGGCATGACTGGAAATGCTTTAGCTGCTTCGCTAATGCAGCATCCAAATGACTTTGCCATATGTGGGACTTGGATGTAAACTGTGGAATATAACCTCAGACAGTAAGGTCAAAAAGGTTGAGAATACTGAAGTACAGTAGGCCACTTTCATTGTAGACATGACATAATGCTGACCACAAAGAGTGAACACTAAAAGAAACCCCCAAACTGAACTAAAAAACAGCGAAAATGCAGTGCAGACCGGATCACAGAATAGTACAATCCCTAAGAATACAGCCAGTGCGAGATTTAAATGATCACTGCAGGTAGCAATTTCAGCGGAGCTATTTTTGCTATATCGTAAGTTACAGTAATCCAAGCATCTAGAGATTTGCGGTATCATATCC
The DNA here is from genome assembly GCF_018340385.1 of Cyprinus carpio. Taxonomy (NCBI): domain Eukaryota; kingdom Metazoa; phylum Chordata; class Actinopteri; order Cypriniformes; family Cyprinidae; genus Cyprinus; species Cyprinus carpio. The sequence continues at coordinate 17,444,026 of NC_056604.1, read as the reverse complement.
TGTACATATAGAAGTATGACATATGTCTCTGCCTAATGTCTGCCCCAAGTAGTACTTGGCCTCACGTCGACACCCCGACCTTAAACTAACGCTCCGCCGTTCCACACACATGAGCCACAGTTCAATCTTCCCTGACAAGAGATTTTCTTAGGCGAGCGGCCCAGTCTCTACCCATCCACCAAACACATAGTGCACACTAACATACAGCCTGTGCACTGTTTTTCTTTGAGGGATTGAAAAGATTAGTTTCATTTCAGATTGCTTTATTTGGACTTAGTCGGCTAAATGTCCATTTTTCCAAACTTTGACTTATTGTCTGCGGAGTGAGGATTTATGAGCACTCACAACTCTTTCTGTACATATAGATTGAACAGACAGTGGCCAGGGGAAATGTTTGAATTATGATCTGCCACAGACAGAATGTGATTTGTTTAAAACATAATGCACTGAAGAAAAAAAAAAACAGGTTGGTCATGGTGAATGAGATTGTATACTGGGTTAAAACTCCACTGGGTAATTAAAACCGACCATTCAGGTTTTGTATTTGATCAGGAGCGTGAAGAAAAGTGCAGATACTTGCAATGGACCATGATATGTATTGTAATATTATGCATTTGTATTCTACAGTAGTCAAATCAATAAATCAAAAGAGTTGTGACATGCACATGCTCAAAGATAACTGTAACTTTGTGCTTCCCCTATAAATAAAGCTTGAGATATGCACACCTCAGCCTGAGGTTACTGAGAAGATGTGGTGTATCCAATCAGATAAACACAGTCTGAAAGGTGTTCACTGTAAAAAGAACAGAAAGCACACTGACATACTTTGGTTTTCCAAGTCAAAACATATCTGTCTCTCATTCTGTTGTGATATTTATCAGTTATCAAGTGGTGATTTAGTGTTGTGTAAATCAGAGAAACTGCTCATCCAGAAAGACCCAAGGAAGATCCTGAATAAATCCGTCAGCAAACAACACATGGATCTATTTCCTAACAATTTTATATTTTAAACAGCCAGAATGGAAAGTATTTCACTTGTATTGTAATTTCTGAGCCTCTTTCCAATTTTGGAGTTATCGTTCTCCAACACGCTTCACCATGTCTGAGCTTGTGTGGTGGTAATTTCATCTGATCCACCTTGTGAAATTAACCCAATAGTCAACACACACACATACACACCCAGGCTAGAATACACAGAGTGAGAAACACATTAATGTTGGTTGCTTAAAAAAATTGCATGCACAGGAAGGAAACAAACTATTGACCCGTTTTTTGATTTCATGCACATCCATGAAAGGTTCAATAAAACACCTCCATCATGGTTAAGGAGGCCACAAAACTCTGGAGCGCACCAGAGCCGGACCACCTCAGGAGATAAATGCTACCACTTAGGGTTTGGAGCGCTTTGGATAAAACCAGCGGATCTCATGCCACCGTCCACAAAAATGCCTTCTCTGGATCCAGATGACAGAGTAGAGCATGCATAAAGGAGAAAAGCAGACGGTCTCAGGCTTCAAGAGAAAACAGCTTCAGCGCAGACAAAGTTGATCCTGCATTTAGAGAACAGCAGAGGCCGTCTTTAAGGAGGGGATTACAAATACCCACCCAGCATGCGTGGCTTTCATAAATACTGAAATCCGGTGCAAATGTGTTGTCTTAGGCAATGAAACTCTGCTATCACACATCAGAATGTGAAAACAACACACTGAGATCTCCAAGGTCAAGACATGAGATCTCCAGCAAATCACTGTTTTTTGTGCTGTCTTTATGTACAGTATATGGTAAAACCTAATTATTTAAAGTCCCCCTGTAGTGAAAATCAAGTTTTTTTATGTTGTTTATTTGTCTATGTGGTGTTTTTAATATGATTTAGACAAACCATATGCCAATCCATTAATCAACACCATTGCTGAGTATTTTCTCCTTAAAACTTGTAGTTTCCCAAAGGCTGACCCAGAATTGCGGTTTGAAAGCCCTCGGTTTGCTTCTTCGTAAAAAAACAAAAAATCACGTCAAGGGAATGATTCCTATCACTAGCATGCAAAATATACCAATACCAGCACAAAACCAAATAGAAATTAGAACAAAAAACCAATGAAGCTGTGGTTTAACGTGAATTTAGAACTGCTAACTTGCATTATAACCCAACAGCAACCAATCTGGCTTCAGAAGTGGACATTCAACTGAGACTGCCTTGCTCTCAGTTGTTGAAGCCCTAAGACTGGCAAGAGCGGAATCCAAATCTTCAATACTTATCTTGCTTGATCTATCTGCTGCTTTTGACACGGTTAATCACCAGATCCTCCTGTCAACCCTACTGACAAAGGGCATCTTAGGAACTGACTCCAGTGGTTTGAGTCTTACCTATCAGATAGGTCCTTCAAAGTATCTTGGAGAGGTGAGGTGTCCAAGTCACAACATCTAACTACTGGGGTCCCTCAGGGCTCAGTTCTTGGACCACTTCTCTTCTCTGTCTACATGGCATCATTAGGTTCTGTCATTCAGAAACATGGCTTTTCATACCATTGCTATGCTGATGACACTCAACTCTACCTCTCATTCCATCCTGATGATCCATCAGCTTGTCTAACAGACATTTCTTGCTGGATAAAGGACCCGCACCTTCAACTCAACCTTGCCAAGTCAGAACTGCTTTGTGGTTCCAGCAAAACCCATCGTTTCATCACAATTTCACCATCAAGTTAGGCACATCAACCATAACTCCTTTAAAAACAGCCAGAAACCTTGGAGTTATGATTGATGATCAGCTAACTTTCTCAGACCACATTGCTAAAACTGTCCGTTCCTACAGATTTGCTTTATTCAACATTAAGAAGATCAGCCCTTTCTTTCAGAACATGCTGCACAACTCCTTGTTCAAGCTCTTGTTCTGTCCAGGCTAGACTATTGCAACACTCTCTTGGCAGGTCTTCAGCCAGTTCTATCAAGCCTTTACAATTAATCCAGAACGCGGCAGCAAGATAAATTTTTAATGAGACGAAAATAATACACGTCACACCTCTGTTTATCAATTTGCACTGGTTACCAATAGCTGCTCGCATAAAATTCAAGGCATTGATGTTTGCATACAAAACCACCACTGGCTCTGCACACCTTTACCTAAATTCATTACTTCAGACTTATGTGCCCTCTAGAAGCTTGCGTTCTGCAAGTGAACATCGCTTGATTGTGCCATCCCAGAGAAGCACAAAAGTCACTTTTACGGACTTTTAAATTAAATGTTCCCTCCTGGTGGAGATGACCTGCCCAACTCAATCCGAGCAGCAGCTGAGTCCTTAGCCATCTTCAAGAATCGGCTTAAACACATCTCTTCCATCTTTTTTTACCCTCTAACTTCTTCCCTCACTATTCTAATTCTATTAAAAAAAAAAAAAAAATGTAACTACGTTTCTAATCTTTTTGTATCCTATCTATTTTTCTTTTCATTTATTATATAATTATAAAAAAGACCTCTATCACTAGCTTGCTCTATTCTTTTTCTATTCTATCTGTTTTCTTTTTATTTTTTCATTTATTATATAATTATAAAAAAGACCTCTATCACTAGCTTGCTCTATTCTTTTTCTATAGCACTTACTATCATTGCTCTTTTGTTGTTTTTTGATTGCTTATCTTGGATAAAAGCGTCTGCTAAATGACTAAATGTAAATGTAAATGTAAATGTAACCCATGGCAACAGTGCACTTCACACGCGTATGCTCACGGACGCGAATTAAGAATCACAAACGGCTGTATTCAAGTTTTCAAGGCATTTAAGGACACAACATCATCAAAAGAGATGTTGCAGTATTCATCTGTAGTTTCTAGTACAAACATAGATCAATCAATCTGTGTATGCCATATAGTTAGTGGATGTTGGTGATGATCATAGATCAGTGTTTAGTAAATGAGGCAAGTTTGATACATTCAAGCTATTTTAAGGCATGAGAAAGTTATTTTTGAAAAACATTTAAATATATCATTTTGATGATCAAAGATAAGTTTTAAGGGATAAAATATTTGACTACAGGGGGACTTTAAGGATTGCCAGATTGAAGAGGCTCAAAATCAACCTTTCATTTTGGAAATAAGATTTGTTTCCCTACTAGACATAAATGTGATTAAATGGTGAGCAAGAAAGCAAGAAAAACACCCTAATAACCATTGTGAAGAATTGCATATAATTGTTCTGACTGTAGACATGTAGTGTACTTTAGAACTTAAAGAGAGTAGAGTTTTATGATTGAGTTTTGCGCTTTTTAACACGCTTAAAGGGTTAGTTCACACAAAAATGAAAATTAGCCTGTGTTTTACTCGCCCTCAAGGCATCCTAGGTGTATATGACTTTCTTCTTTCAGACAAATCCAATCAGGGTTATATTAAAAACTGTCCTTGCTATTCTAAGCATTATCATTGCAGTGGGTGGGCGTTTCTGTTCAACAGTTCACAAGACGTCAAATAAAGTGCACACATCCATAATAAAATGAGCCTTACATGGCCCAGGGGGCAGGTGAATAAAGGTCTCCTTTAGCAAATCCATGCATTTTTGTAAGAAAAATAGGTAACGCTTTATTTTGATAGTCCACTTTAGACATTCTACTAACAGTAAGTAACTTTGCAACTACATGTCAACTAGCAGTTAGTAGAGTATTAGTAGACTGTCTGCTTAATATCTTCTAACACTTTCTTTGTCAACTTATTGTCAACTTATACTAACCCTAAACCTACACCTAACACTAACCCTAAACCAACCCTAACAGTCTACTCTGAGAGTTTGTAGACATGTAGTTGCAAATTAATGAGAATTAGTTGACATGTAGTTACAAAGTTACTTATAGTTAGTAGAATGTCTAAAGTGGACTATCTAAATAAAGTGTAACTGAAAAATATCTATATTTCAAACGTAATAAACACTTTTCTCTCACTTCTGCTGACTGTTGTGCGCGGAAGCTTATGCGTCGCACACACTTCCTCTGAGATATGCTAGTCTCGCAAGTTTGTTTACAGGAGCAAAGGAAACAAAGTTTCCTTACTTTAGCAAAGGAAAACCAGTCTCCTCTTGGCTTATATTGAAATCCTCCGTCATTTTTCTTTACAAATCCTCAGTTTGTACTTCTAATTCGTGACCGGTGTTTTTTTTTTGTTGTTCTCTCTGCGTTCGCCACTAATCACGCAATGCCGACGTCCTACATCATCCACCTTAACGGCTTCAATGTATGACAGATAGCCGAAGTGATAGAAAAGTGTTTATCACATTTGAATTATGGATATTTATGGATTTCTAGGGGAGGCCTTTATTCATCCCCCAGAGCCATGTGAGGCACGTTTTATTATGGATGTGCGCACTTTATTTGACATCTTCGATTCAATTGGATTCGTCTGAAAGAAGAAAGTCATACAGTATAAACCTAGGATGCCTTGAGGGTGAGTAAAACACAGGCTAATTTTCATTTTTGGGTCAACTAACCCTATAAGTACACTTTTAAAAAGTGCCCTATGTAATAATGTCAAATTAATATCGAGATAATACTTTAGAACATTTTCAGTTATTAAATAAATCATGCTTTAATGATTTTAACATAATACTCACTGAGTTTAAATTTTAACTACAGTGATTTTTGATATTATATTTAAAGTAATATATTTTAACTGTATTAAATTACAACTTTATTATTATGAATGTTTTATTATAATTACTGTATATTAAGACAATCCTTTTTAGTTTACCATAAATGCTTGTTAGAATATTTGGCAGTACACTTAAACCACATTTCAAAGACAATAAAAGTAATTTATTATAATTATATAATATACATATAAAATATTTAATATAAAATCAAACTATAATGCATTTTGGTCTAAATGATGATAACATGCAGTTAAGTTCCCAAAAATCTAATATTCAAATTTATATAATATTAAAAGTATTATTTCTACAGTGATCTCAATATATGCTACAACATTTCTCATCAAATTCTTCCAAGACCAAATGATCTGAGCTTTGCTATCTATATTAATTTAATAGCCCTATACACTATTGTACATGAACAATTATCTAATTTGGGTCTATTTTTATTTGCCTTAAGGAGAAACATCTGGGGAAACCCATTTAAAACATAACTGAGGGCTCAATTAAGTTTCCTGAGTTACGAAAGAGCAACCTTTGAGCAATAAAACATTCATCTGGTCGGATAGGATAAATCAATGTCTGTGTAACTAACGTCTCTGCTAAATAGATAATTAACAGCTTAACCATCCTAAAAAATGTCTGACAGTCATTGAGCAAAGCAGACGCTGCATCTCAAAAAACCTCAGATGAATCCACATGCAAGTTCCTTGGGCAAAACACAGACCTCAATCAAACACAATACAGCTCTGACATGCATAATGAAAATGATCTGCATGTGGTATAGCAATTGTTTGAGACAGGGTACAATCCAGGAGGCTTTGTATTTGAGAAAGACTGTTGGTGAAGACGCTGAACTCCATATGCAGGGCAGAGATAATTATAATGTTCTCTTGATAATTAATGGATAACATAGACTGCTGACACTGCAGAGAGTAAATCTGTCACCCAAACTCTCTTAATACACACACAAGGCGCTGTGACTAACAGTGTGTGTAAGTTCCGATTGATGTCACAACAGCGGAAAGCGACTTTGGATGAGAGATACAGATGCGTCAAATATTGAAGATAAGTTTAACGTGTCTGTTTGAGAACAGATGACACTTTCACATCAGTCTGATTTCTCTTTTACCACCTCACTCTCTCACACTCTTTTATTGGTCTTTTTAAGTGTTTACTTAGGCATCTGTCAGATTAAGTATCAAAAATTAAATTTTTGGACAAGATTACATTGAAAGATAGAATGGAAATGGAACGCATTGAGGTAATTATTAGACCAATTCAAGGAAAATTCTAAATGATTCAGGGAAATATTCATCTTGTTTGGTAATTCATTCACTTGTAGTTTTTTTTCCAGTGAAAACAAGTCTTGTTGGGCGAGATAGTAAAAGAGAGATGGATTAGTGAGATGACTCTGAAAACCCAAGTCTCAGTCCTTTATCAGCCAAAAAGAACCATACAGTATATACTGCGGTGCCTTGCCAAAACTAGCATGCTAAATTCATTAACACAAAGTCTTAGAGAGGAGCGCTCGCGGCTAGCTGCATTTAAACAGTCAACTTTAATTCTGCTGAACATAAAACTTGAGAAGCGGTACAAAATCTCCTCCCCTCATTTTCTGATGGCATTTCAACTCTCTTTTCTTCTCTTTCCACCCTCCCTCTCTCTCTTTCCTTTTTTTTGAGGGATAATAAATAGCTATGAAAATGAATCTTGAAAATGGAGTGACTGGCAGAGAACAGAGGGTAAAAGAATAGGAAAATAAATTAAAAAGTACTCTCCAACTCAAACAGGGCAGAAGTTCAAAGGCAGAGAGGCCATATGCGTCGCTATATATGCTGGCAAACTTTATTGCTAGCACATGTCATGCTGCTATTATACTCTTCCTCAGCTGGTTACCCAGAGGCCTGTATATATGTAATTGCATAAAAATATTATCACAGAAGTGCAGAATGATCTGAACTGGTCAAACAGAGAAAGAGACCTCAAAAATCTGTCTTCCTCGTCTGTTTGAACATTCCAGTCATCCGCAGAGAAGTATTCTGGCTTTCAGAAAAACACATTCAGGAAATCATTTTCAGTGTCATTGCAGTTTTGCAAGACATTTAAATGTCTGTAATTTTTGCAAAATGTTCGCAGATACTTAGATTTATTGGTGCTCATTATTCCAAACAAATAAATAAAGTGCGACCACTTTTCAAAATCCAATCAATTCCTGAAATATAAAATCAAGTCTGATTGACTAGATTTAGAAAAATGGTTGCATTTTATTTCTTTTTGTTATTGTTGTTTGCTAATATTGTCCTTTTTTTGAGCTGTTATTCCTCAAAGTGGCTATTGGGTGTTCCTATATATATGTTTTTTCATATATATTTTTCATATATATTTAGTTTTTTACAGAGTTTTGAATATCCATCATTTTTGCTAAATTTTTCACAAATGCTTAAATTTATTAGTTCTCATTATTCCTAACAAATAAAGTACAACCACTTTTTCAAAATCCAATCAGTTCCAATCAATATTAATATATGGCCTTTACAGCTCATTCTCAATTCAGTTCAGCTTAATTCATTTCAGTTTTATTTTTTTTGTGTATTTTTTTTTTAGATATAAATGAATGGAAAGTTTATTTTAAGTTAATTTTGTTTATTATTTATTTAGTAGTAGCTTATCAGTGATGACTGTCAGTTTATGTGCATATGGCAGAAATCTCAAACAAACAGACTATTAACACTATTAACAGCAATTATGCAATCAAACTTATAGCAAAATGTGGTAGTTCTGTATGTTGTCTCTGGGTTAGCATCATCTGAGGTCCTCTGAGGGGTTGGCATTATCTCTTCTCAGGTGTTCTGGATCCAGACTGGAGCTTGTGTAAATCCTAGTTACCACGGAATGTAAATCCCGTGGCAATGGGAGTGGCAAATAGGGGAATAATTTGGATAGATGATTTTCCAGCCAAATAAAATTAATTAGTTTAACCAAGCTAAAGTATAATAATGTGCATTTGATTAGATATATGTGCATTTGAATATATAATTATGGTTTGTTTGAATGCTTGGTCAAAGAGATGTGTTTTTAATCTAGATTTAAACAGAGAGAGTGTGTCTGAGCCCCGAACATTATCAGGAAGGCTATTCCAGAGTTTGGGAGCCAAATGCGAAAAAGCTCTACCTCCTTTAGTGGACTTTGCTATCCTAGGTACTACCAAAAGTCCAGAGTTTTGTGATCTCAGGGAGCGTGATGGATTGTAGCGTGGTAGAAGACTAAATAGGTACGCAGGAGCTAAGCCATTAAGGGCCTTATAAGTAAGTAATAATATTTTGTAACTGATACGGAACTTAATAGGTAGCCAGTGCAAAGACTGTAGTATTGGGGTAATATGATCAAATTTTCTTGACCTGGTAAGGACTCTTAGCCGCTGCATTTTGGACTACCTGTAGCTTGTTTATTGAGGATTCAGGACAACCACCTAGCAGTGCATTACAATAGTCCAGTCTAGAGAGGTCATGAATGCATGAACTAGCTTTTCTGCATCAGAAACAGGTAACATGTTCCGTAGCTTGGCAATGTTTCTAAGATGGAAGAATGCTGTTTTTGTAACATGGGAAATATGATTTTCAAAAGACAAGTTACTGTCTAATATAACACCCAGATTTTGATTGTAGAGGAAGTAACAGTACATCCATCTAGATTCAAATTGTAATCTATGAGATTCTGTGTACTGTTTTTTGTTCCAATAAATAATACCTCTGTCTTACCTGAATTTAATAGGAGAAAATTATTGGTCATCCAATCTTTTACATTTTTAACACACACTGTTAGCTTAGATAATTTAGAAGTTTCATCTGGTCTTATTGAGATATTTATTTGAATCCCGTATTTCTAATAATATTACCAAGGGGGAACATGTATATTGAAAATAGCAGAGGACCTAGGACAGATCCTTGTGGCACTCCATATTTTACCGGTGATAAATGAGATGACTCCCCATTTAAATAAACAAAATGGTAGCGATCGGACAGGTAGGATCGAAACCATCTTAAAGCCTGCCCTTGAATACTTTATAGTTTTGTAATCAATCTAGGAGTATGTTGTGATCTATGGTGTTAAACGCAACACTAACATCAAGTAAAACTAGCAATGAGATGCAGTCTTGGTTTGACGCAAGAAGCAAGTCATTTGTAATTTTAACAAGTGCAGTTTCTGTGCTACGGTGGGGCCTGAAACCTGACTGAAATTCTTAATAGAAATAATTTTTTTTGCAGGAAGGAGCACAACTAAGCAGACACAACTTTTTCTAAAATTTTAGACATAAATGGAAGATTTGAAATGTGTCTGTAATTTGCCAGTTCACTAGGTTCTAGTTGTGGTTTCTTAATAAGAGGCTTAATAACCGCCAGCTTGAATGGTTTTGGGACGTGACCTAAAGATAACGACGAGTTAATAATATTGAGAAGCGGTTCTTCTGCTACAGGTAACAACTCTTTCAGTAATTTAGTGGGTACATGATCTAATTCTCACACCAACTATTCATGAAAGCTTAGGCTTCATCTTAAAGTGGTCTGTTATTCACTGGTATGAACACAGTCTATCCATGCAAAGTTGCAATGGGACAATCACATGAACATTAAGTGCTTTTTAAGGACAAACTATAATCACCTTCACAAAAAATTAGGCCTGGCCATTACAATCTTGCCTCTCATTGTCCAAATGGACAGTGCCAATTGCAAACTGTGCGTGTTGGAAATTGGGCATGTTAAGTACTTTTTATGGTTGTTATTTAATAATAACCCACAATTTAGGAAACTAATACTGTAAATTTGGATAACATACCTACTGTACTGTTAGCTTGTGTTTGAATGAATCAGTAAAGTTTCACATGGATTACAGTGAACATTAACCAGTTTTTTCTTACTGTAAACATTCCTTTTTATACAAAAAAAGACTTATTTTCCAGTAATACAAGGGCTTTCTGTGAAAGTTTTTTTTTTATTTTTAATTTTTTTTTATTAGGCCTATTAATAATATTTGAAAGGTTTAAATGTAAAGGAAAAGTTCACCCAATAAAAATTTTTACTGAAAATGTAATCATTCACAGGCCATCCAAAATATAGATGAGTTTGTTTCTTCATTGCCATCAGAATAAAGGTCCAAACAGCTGATAAAAACATATAACATATACAGTAACACAATAATCCACAAGTAATCCACATGACTCCAGTAAATCAGTAAAAAAAAAATTTAAAGAATCAAACAAATCAATCATTATGGTATTGGTTCAAGCCATTTAAATAAACAAAATGGTAGCGATCGGACAGGTAGGATCGAAACCATCTTAAAGCCTGCCCTTGAATACTTTATAAAATACTTAAAAAAAAATCATAATAATAGATTTATTTATTACAAATACACAGCAGTTTACTTTAAAAGGCGTTAATTGTTTGGCTGGAGTCATGTGGACTATTGTGATGTTTTTATCCGCTGTTTGGACTCTCATTCTGATGGCACCCATTCACTGCAGAGGATCCATTGGTGAGCAAGTGATGCAATGCTATATTTCTTCAAATACATTCAATGAAGAAAAAAACTCATCTGTATCTTGGACTTTACATTTTCAGATGAGCTACTCTTTTAAAAGAAGTGGCTATTGTGGTAAGAAAATTAAGCAAGTCTTATATCATGTAAAATTGAAATGTAATTATATTTTCATGAAGTTCATGTCTATTGACTCAATAACATTTGTAGGATCTCTGTAAACTGCATTCAAGCTTGGCCAACTTTCGTTAGTTTTTTTTTTTCACCTCCTAATCTAGTGACCAACTTCACATGAGAGTGAGAACAGAACAGTGTGAGACTGACTGTGCTGACTTACTGAAGCATTAAAGTCTCGTCTGACTCACCCGACACAAACAAAACACCACCGAACCGCTCCATGCTAAAATTAGGAGCGAGATCTCTCAGCAAGCACACATTGTTTATGGAGTTGTCTGAAAGTCCCCTACATTCTGTCCCCGAGTAAGCAGCACACACCCGATACAGTTACACAGCCTTTAATTAACAACGGCCTCACCGAAACTGCAACTCCACACTTGTGATCAGAAACACATGCTGTTTAAGTGATAAGATGGAGACTGTGTGGATGTAAATGTATTTGGAGAAATGGAGTCTGTATGCGTGTCCTTAAGTGTTCATTTCCTTCTTGAACGAATGTGTGTGTTAACAGAATGGATCTTATATTGCAGGTTTGTGCAAGTCTGCATCTGCCTGCAGTGTGAAGCTCCAGCAGTGTTGAGCAATAGCACGTCTGCACATTTACAGGTTTGTTTTTTTGTTTTTGTTTTTTTCTAGCTTCTCTTTGTCTCTGTCTTTTCCTTGGCCTGTGGGTGAAGACTGACATTAACACTTCCCGCACCCTCCACCCAATCACTAGACCTGTGGGGGAAAGAACGAATCATGGATTAGACTTTCTAGTTAAAGAACAATCTTAACTACAGCAAACAGAGAGCCAGCTCACCTCTCAGATAACATCTAGAAACCCCAATAACTTTCTCAATTATGAAATATCTGGCTGATCATCAGAAACTGTGAACTTACAAAGAACAGTAGAAATCAAGAATTTAAATCACATATTTTATAGTTTATTGGATTAGGATTTAGGGAGGAATACATGTGATAGGATGATTCATCAAATATGGGTAACTTTCAACTTTTCCAATTTAAAACTTTTACTTTTCTCACTAGAAAGTGTTGGCCCATTTATAGTCACTAAATTATTTTGCTTCTTATTTACATGTAGTTAATGTCAAGTGTGCTGCATCACCATTGTTGCCTCAAATCGTCAACTCTCACTTCAGACCGCTGCAAACTGAGTTGTGAATACCAAATGAATAATACTTGAGATTTGAAGAAAAACATTTTTATCATCTGGTCTGCAGGATTTCTTGAAGCCAGTTCATCATAAAATATAAACACACCTATAAGATGCATTCACAGGTGCATCTCAATAAATTAGAATGTCGTGAAAAGTTAATTTCAGTAATTCCACTCAAATTTTGAAACTCGTGTATTAAACAAAATTCAGTGCACACAGACTGAAGTAGTTTAAGTCTTTGGTTCTTTTAATTGTGATGATTTTGGCTCTCATTTAACAAAAACCCACCAATCTCAACAATCTTAAATATGGTGACATGCAAATCAGCTAATCAACTCAAAACACCTGCAAAGGTTTCCTGAGCCTTCAAAATGGTCCTTCAGTTTGGTTCACAAGGCTACACAATTATGGGGAAGACTGCTGAACTGACAGTTGTCCAGAAGACAATCACTGACACCCTTCACAAGGAGGGTAAGCCACAAACATTCATTGCCAAAGAAGCTAGCTGTTCACAGAGTGCTGTATCCAAGCATTTTAACAGAAAGTTGAGTGGAAAGAAAAAGTGTGGAAGAAAAAGATGCACAACCAACCGAGATAAACACAGCCTTATGAGGATTGTCAAGCAAAATTGATTCAAGAATTTGAGTGAACTTCACAAGGAATGGATTGAGGCTGGGGTCAAGGCATGAAGAGACACTACACACAGACATGTGAAGGAATTTGGCTACAGTTGTCGTATTTCCTCTTGTTAAGCCACTCCTAAACCACAGACAACATCAGAGGTGTCTTACCTGGGCTAAGAAGAAGAAGAACTGGACTGTTGCCCAGTGGTCCAAAGTCCTCTTTTCAGATGAGAGCAAGTTTTGTATTTCATTAGGAAACCAAGGTCCTAGAGTCTGGAGGAAAGGTGGAGAAGCTCATAGCCCAAGTTGCTTGAAGTCCAGTGTTAAGTTTCCACACTCTGTGATGATTTGGGGTGCAATGTCATCTGCTGGTGTTGTTGCATTGTTTTCTTGAAGTACACAAAGTCACTGCACCCGTTTACCAAGAAATTTTGGAGCACTTCATGCTTCCTTCTGCTGACCAGCTTTTTGAAGATGCTGATTTCATTTTCCAGCAGGATTTGGCACCTGCCCACACTGCCAAAAGCACCAAAAGTTGGTGTCACCATGGTGTTGGTGTGCTTGACTGGCCAGCAAACTCACCTCAGCAGTTCCACCATACTGAATCTATGGGGTTTGTCCATGAGAAACCACGCAAAAATTGAGGCAGTGAAGGCCAAGCAAAAAAAAACCTGGGCTTCCCTACCAAGCATTGAGTACATCACCTCCACACGTAAATTAACAGTTTTTTTTCAGAAGGCCAACAAGTATTCACTACAAAAATGTTTTTTTTTTTTTTTTTTTTTTTTTTTTTTTTTATTATTGGTCTTATGGAGTATTCAAATTTGTATTGAATTGCTGGGTTTTTGTTAAATGTGAGCCAAAATTATCACAAATAAAAGAACCAAAGACTTAAACTACTTCAGTCTGTGTGCACTGAATTTATTTAACACACAAGTTTCACAATTTGAGTTGAATTACTGAAATAAATGAACTTTTCCACTTTTCTTATTGAGATGCACCTGTAAGGGCTAGAAATAGCATTTTAGCCTACCATAATGTCCATAAAACATTTACAGAAGTTTGGGGTCAGTGAAATTTTTTAATACTTTTATACAGCATTAAATTGATTAAAATATTTCCATTTTAAATAAATACTGTTGAAGTTATTGATCAAAAAATTCTGGGGAAGAAATGCATCACCATTTCTGCAAAAATTCGAAGCAGCACAACTTTTTTTAAACATTGTTAATAAATACTTCTTCAGCATCAAATCAGCATATTAGAATGATTTCTGAAGGATCATGTGACACTGAAGACTGGAGTAATAATGCTGAAAAATTAGCTTTGCCATCATAGGAATAAGTTACATTTAAAAATATAATAAAATAGAAAGGGTTATTTTAAATTGTAAAAATACTTTACAATATTACTGATTTTACTGTATTTTTTGATCAAAGAAACACACCCTCATGAGCAAATCTTACAAAAATATTTAGAAAAATCTTACTGACCTCAAACTTTTGAACAGGCCAGAATAATGTGGTTGTTCTGAACAATTATTAATTAAGCATGTGATACATTTGTTTCCTACAACAGCATATTAAATACATGTGTAAATGCAGTGTATGCTGTTTGGATCTGGCTTCTACGTGTAGTAACCACTCAAAAAAAAAATGTAACCATATATAATTGATTTTAAATGCCATGAGGGGTCAGGGCCTCCAGCGTATCAGAGACTGTGGGGGTGGAGATGAACCCAAAGAAAGTGTTCAGTGAATATGAACAGCCTGGTGTAACATTCATCCTCTGTCAGATGGGAGAATATGCGGGGAATGTGCTTTTGCTTCATGTTAGAACATGGCAAAATTACCCTAAGAAACTCAACCAGAGGAACAACCTTTCCAAAAATGAACCTAGAGATCACTGTCACAGAAAAATCAACTGACAGGGGAATTAACAAACTGTTCACACACCTTATCTAAAAGCAAACACACTATAAAGTTAAACACCACAAATTCTACACATTTTATAGCTCCTCCCATAATTTTTTTTTTTATTTTTTTTTAAAGGGTATCAGAATCAGAACATGAGGTTGCGTGTTTAAGGCTGCAAGATGACAATGCCGCAATAACATTCTGTTATTAACACACTGCACACATTGCAGTATCACCTCGTTGCAGGTTAAGGGTTGAAATGAAAGTGAACAAACGAGCTTCTGCTTTTTCTCTCTGCACATAAACAGTCCCGTCTCTCAAATCTTCTGTTTACTTCCCTGCTGTCCTCTTCTTCTTCCTCCTTCACTCTCTCAGAGGAATGTGCTTCACCTGACCTTAACCTCACCCCAACTCCACACACACACACACACACACACATATATAAGAGGAATCTGATTCACACACACACAGAGGGGAATTCCTCCCATGGTTGGAGATAAAGCAGAGTCCACTCTAAACATGGGTGGCCTGCACTTGTCACTCTGTTCCTTCAGGCCATTATGTTAATTTAGGGAGAAAAGAGGCTCTAAATGCAGGAGAAACACGTCCATCTGCACTGAAATCAGTCTCACAAGTATATTCGCACAAAGATCTGCCACAGACCATCACACATTTTTAAAAATGTATTCATAAGAATGTATTTTTTTTAATTAATTTATTCAATTAAATTACATTTGTGATGATGCAAAATGGTTGTGCACACCTTTCAGCATTATAAAATATACTCATTTACTTCAAAGACAATGCCAGATTCAAATTAACAATGTCTAGATAAGCTATAATAGTCAATGCAGTAACTGTAGAAGCCTGTTTTTGGCTGAAAAAATAAATAAATAACTAAAAGGTAATTACAACTTTTTATCACACATTTCTAACTATTTGCGATCGCGAGTTCTCAGCATACTCAACATGAAATTGGGAGTTTATATCTCACAATTACCACGTAATTACTTGCAACTGCGTGTTATATAGTCTGAATTGCGAGATGTAAACTTGAAATTCTGTGAAAAATGCCATAATTACGAGCAACTGTGAGTTATCACAATTCTAAGAAAAAAAGTCAGAATTACGAGTTTGTATCTCTCGGTTCTCGATTCACAATAAAAAATAATTAAAAAAAATTCAGAATTGTGAGACAAAAAGCCACAATTACTTTTTTTTTTTTTTTATTCAATTTATTAGTTGTTGTGCTGTGTGCCAATTTTTTTTTTTTTAAATTAATAAAACAAACTGCTAAAACGTGTTGTTTGTAGTGGTGTTTTACTGCCAAAATGATATCACTTCCTAAAGGATAATGTTATTCTGTAAGTGTCATTGTAAGTTAAAGGGAAAGTTCAAGTTAGGAAGTGATACTGAGGATGCAGGAAAGATTATAAATAAATTACCAGTTTAAATATTATATTATATATTCAAATATTATATATATATATATATATAAATATATATATATATATATATATATATATATTAAAAAATGTAATTGTTAAAAAGGAAAAAAATCAGTATGTCTTAATAAATTCAGTAATAAAGTAGGAGCAACATGACACTAATGGCAACATCCACCCAAACCAATTAAAAAAATGCTGATCATACTGAAGATTAAAAATGTGAGTTTAATATTTTATCCAAGGTACTAAGGTATATTTATGATGAAGGCATGAAAATGCATTGCATAACAGACACGACCCCTCCACATGTCAGCTGTCGACATGCAAACAGTGTGTTTGAGAGTTAAATATTTGGATGTGGAACAACAGCACGTTTTGAACACAACAGATAAGACTCCTCCTTACACAACCTTTACATCGGCCCTGTCCTTATTGTTTTATGATAGCTGTGTGTGATGGAGGGAGAACGTGTATTGATGTGAGAGAAAAGGGGTTTGAAGAGGGAAACTCAAACAAGCCAGGCTGCTCTTATCTCCCTCTCGCTAGGCCTGTACACCAAAGACTTTGCTCTCTTTCTCTCTCTCTCTCTTCGCTTACACTCCAACAGTTTATTTGTTCCTTTCCCCACACCATCCTCCCATGTTTAAACGTCACTCAGGCCACTGACGCACTTCCCACCTTATCAATAACACCAACCTGTTCCTTTCTTTCTCTCTTCAAGTTGTTAAAAATATACTTAGAAAAATCCTAGAATGGATCTTAAGCAGTTATGTGTGTGTTTTATGTTGTGACATGCTATTTTCTTATTTAGTTAATTTAATTATACAAATGACCAGCTCAAATCTGTATGACAGCTTACAGAATAAAGCACAATCGATCACAAGCGGATGTAAGCAGGAGCAATGAGGGAGGGAGCATCAAATGAATTTTCCATTAACCAATGCAAACATGTTCAGTTTCAAATGCACACATGCAGACAAAGTAGAGGACGCTCGCACGCTGCATGAATGCCACCGGAAGTAGTAATTGGTGGAGAAGAGGACAACAGGTGAGCAAGTTGATTACAGATCTGTGTAGATGACTTGGTAGCATGCAATCCTCGCTCTCATGCACACACACACACACACACACACACACACACACACACACACACAGCTGTGTCACCTAAGGCTATATATGTTTACTCACTATCAATCCCAGCTTTAGTAAAAATCCCAGCTTTAATATAAATGTTTGTTCTTAAAAATGGGAGATTAAAATCTAAGCAACCCCCAGTAGTATGCTAATGCAAAATGCACTCATTGTGGATGTATCATTTAAAAATATATATATATTTTGAGTTAAGTACCAATGCTTTCCTTGTATAATTTTGTATTATGGTTGTAACTGTATTTATAATCAATGTTTTAAAAATAAATACATTATAAATATTTATTATATTATTTATCATATTATATTATAGCCATTTTTACATTAAGTTTTTAATTACATTATTAAATTACATTTATTAATATTTTATTTTATATAAGACTGTTTTACATATTTTACATTACATTCATATTATATTATTAATAATTTGATATTTTATATTGTTTACATATTTTTATATTGTTTTAATGTTAAATTAAAGTAAATTAATGTTTAATGACTGCTATGTCTAAGATGTGTGTTATATTATATTATAATTTTATATATTTGTATATATATTTTTATATTATATATTATTTTATATTAAGCCATTTTGCACATTTAAAAAAAAAAAAATTTATTCTTCACTTTTACAAATTCTTATATTACATTTTATTATGTAAACTATATTAAGTAAATGACCATGTAATGACTGCTATGTCAAAGATGTTCGAATAAATGAGCAAAAACCAAAAATATCTCTCCTTTCCCTGCAGAAATTATCAAAAGAGTTGTTCCTTTGTGAACTGGGAAAATAGGAACAAAGGAGAAATACTGATCATGAAATGGGGAATGAGTTAAAGCGAGAGAAAGAGCGAGAGTGTTTTGATGTGAGAGGAGCGGTGGAGAACTGTATCTCAGCAGAGGGTCTCCAGACATTGAAACCAGATGCAGCTGTGCAGTCATGAGCCTGAACGTGTGTGCACTCAAAGGGGTTGCCCGAGATATATTTAGAAACTCCAAACCATCCATCAATCCGACAGCTTCAGATTAAGGACTTGATGTGACCTTACACTGAAGCCTGCTCCAACTTTCCCTTCCTTCTCTTCCTCTCTTTCTGTCTATCTCTGTCTGTTTCGTTCTCTGTACCACACGCAGTCACAGAGAGCTGAGAAAACTCCCCCTGTCTGGGACAGGCTCTGCACCACACTGTCAGCACACTGTCTGCTTCAAATAGACTTTATGAGAAAAGCAAACATCTGAAAGATCAGCTATGTCCAGCATACACTGTGTCCATGACCAACATGATGTGATGAAACTAATATGCTGATTTGGTGCTCAACAAACGTTTCTTATTTCTAATTTTGCTGCTTCATATTTTTGTGGAAACTGTGATACATTTTTATATTTCAATGTTTCTTGGATGAATAGAAAGTTCAAAAGAACAGCATTTATTTTAAATAGAATTTTTGGTAACATTGTAAAAGTCTTTACTGTCACCAGTTTAATGCATAACTGCTGAATAAATTAATGTAATGTATTTAATTATTTATTTAACTTCTAGATATGCTGTCTTGAACAAGTATTTTGTATTTTGGCACAGTTTACACTCCAGGGGCATGCTGCATAGACTACTTTTTTAAGGTCAACAAAATACAGGTTATACTGATTATCCCTTAGCTTCTGGGACAAAAACAACATATTTTACTTACATACTGTATTTAACTGAAGTCACATGCATTTTTGTAACTGGTTGCCTATAAACAAGGGTGGTGTTTCATTTTACCCTCCTTACAAAGCAACACAATATACAGTGTGTAGCAGGCAGAAAAAATGATGCAATCTTAATTATGCTTAATCAATTACAATCACTATTATGATCAATTAAGCTGCCAAAAATATAATTTATGACAAAAACAGGCACTTAAAAGAACATTTCTGACCATTATAACTGATGCTGTTAGGTTGCAGTGCAGTAGAATGGGAGCGTTGTTGCCTTACAGTGTTAGTATCAATGCCACGGAGTGTGTGTGTGTGTGTGTGTGTGTGTGTGTGTGTGTGTGTGTGTGTGTGTGTGTGTGTGTGTGTGTGTGTGTGTGTGTGTGTGTGTGTGTGTGTGTGTTAAAAATGGTCTTTTACTTTGAGCGAGAAACCCTGGCCTCATTAAGACTTGTTTATGTAGGGAGCTATTCCAGAAAACTGAGGTTTATTTGTGTGTATGATTGACTGAAGGTGAAGCTCAGGTGAGTGTTTTTCCCTCTGAAAATGTAAACCAAACATGAAGTTTAGAAAGATACACTACTGTATATATGCACAAACTCTCTCACTCAAAGCCATTGAAACCCACGCACACACCTGGACTTGGACCGTCCTCTTCACAGCTGGTTTGGCAGTGTGCATGTGTGTGAACGCATGAGGTTGCCAGGTTTCACTGCAGTATTATCAGTGCCAACAGGTGTGAAGACTGGAGAAGGATGTGTGTTATTGCTTAGTACAATGACACAAATGTATGTGTATGCTCAAAAAGTCCCGTTCCACTTCCCAACACACTCATGTCTAATACAGTAAACTTTTTTTTTTTCTTTCTGGCACACACACACTACACTTGGAGTGTCTGTCTGGTTTCAAAAGGGAGGGAGGGAGTAAAACCACACATTGTCTGAAAGGGTAATCACTTACAACTATTTACAAACACACCATTTCAGACAGAGAATATGAATCACTACAGTGAGTCAGTACAACGTATGACAAATGCATGAGCTCGCGTGTTTGAAGGAAGTGGGAGAGCGAGTGAGAGATCCTTCTCATACAGTGGACTCTTTGTATACCGGACTGAGTGAAGATCCTCTGTGCAAACACACAGCATATAGTGCATAAAACAGTCCACACCATCTGAGGCTTTCCTAATTCACAGTTAAATAGTTATAATAATATTCATATCTTATAATAATATCCTTTTATGATAAAAAATAAAAGGAAAAACATATTTATGGATCCAAGCATCAAAGGTTTATTCATATATGATGGTGATTCTTCTCCTTAAATTTGTCTGGACATCATAAACAGTAAAGTGCCTTGATATCAGATTTGTTATTATGATCTCAAGACACTATAATAAGCTAATTTACATTTTTGCAAATAACTTCAGAACTGTATTAGTGACAATACTTTTCCTGTACAAGTTTTCACAAATGTATTGGTCATACGTTTCTTAAATTTTCCACCGTTTTGATTATTTTTAATTATTTATTATTAAACGTTTCTTACATTTTCCACCGTTTTGATTACTTTTTCATTATTAATTAAACCTCTTCAGCAGTCCTAGACAATTATGTTTGTATAATCTAAACTCCCCTCTGAAGAAGTTTGATTCATAAAGCTGTTCGTCATGAAAGTCTTCATGAATGTTTTTGACAAAACTTTGTTAACTTTGTTAGAATGTTGAAATTCACCATATACTGTTGTGTCATATTTGAAAATTGAGATCAGTTATGTCTCTTTACAATGTTCTTGGGCACTGATAATCACCATTTCCGGCTACTTTTGAAATTTACATTTCTACATGCAGACGCGTGTGTGAATGACAGAAAGAGTGCTGGGTTTCTGGGAAGTGTATTCTAACACTTCTGTGCCATGAAGGCACCTTTGTTTGGCAAAATCCCATTCAAACAATAAATGCTTTGCTGTGATTCCTGGCAATTTGCCAAGGTAAAATCAGAAAACTGCTGAACCATCAAAGCCTCAATCAGTTCTCTGGATGTGTTTCATGACTCTGTGCGTTTACACACGTGTTTCTGTGTTTGAACCAGTCATCTATCTTTCCTCAGAATCACTGAATAACTCTTCTTCAGGTTCAAACAAACAGCATGTCTGTAAACGACTGCCAAATTCTCCCCTTGCTTTTATCTGGTTTTACTGCCAGCACTGTTATCTTCTTTCTTTGTTTTTCTGTCAGACATATACGTGCATGTAAGTGTTTTTGGAAGTTTGGTAGTGATGCCTTGAAGAGTGGAAGTGCCCACCCTTACTCCACCCAGGCTTGAAATACAACAACACACAGCCAGAGCTCCTTCACACTCACACAGCTTACAAGATGGCTCAGACAAGGTTTCGGCATTGTTTCTGATAAAAGTAAATATTTGAATTAGGATGCTGAGACATTAGAATTGCCAACTGTCCCACAAAATACAGAATCAGAAACACAGATATCTTTACATTAGCTGTGTAACCGCGACATTAACTGCTGGTATGTTACATTGATGCTATACACAAGGATCAAGGAAGACCAAGGGAAAACCACTAACTTTAATCTGCTGACTTTTGGATGAACTGTTTTTGATTAGCAAAATGGAGCAAGACAAAGACAATCCATGCATATTCAGTCATGTATTTCATTGTTGCACATTTTTCACTGGATTTACTGCTGTTTATAAAAATACAAAGCACTTAAAAATCAAATTTTTTGCCTTAAATCCAAAGCATTTAAAAGTTTAACTGAATATGTTAACCTTAAAATGTTTATGAACAGTAACCCAGAAATCACTGAGGTTCATTCCACTCTTTATTTCAGCACCAAATCGATACTAAAAAAATTGATAATAATTTTGAAATGTGTAAACTGATTTACATAAATGCTTGCGGTGTGCTCTATTTTTATTTTTATTTATTTTTTTGCTAAACGCTAAACTTTTCGTTAAAATGTAGGTCAGAGCTGTCAAATGCAGTTCTCCCCCTGCTGGCCGGCGCCGGTAGCGGCTCTGGATTGGCTCCAGGCGCATAAAGGCTGGCGGTCAGTGCGCGCGCCGCTGCTGCCAGAGACGCTTCTGCGCTTCCAGAAGAGCAAGAGACGCACAGAAGACACCGGCGCTGATGAGCTGGGGACTATTGTGAGACTTTACAGGTTTTTGGTATCGTTCTCGCACTTTTAAACTGTTTGCGAGGAAGTCATCGCGTCTGTTGTGGATTTTACTTTTTTCTGAGATCATGAACTTAAGTGTTATGCGCTGAAATCTTCATTCACGGAGTTTTAACCGGTGGGCTTTCTACATTTAAAGGTAACAAAAAACTCTTATTTTCCGCCTTCATATCTTCTAAATGTATAACAGAGTGCATTAAGTGTGATTTTTGTGTCTTTTAATTAAATAAGTCCAACTAGTGTATGTATTTTCCGGTAACGCGCACGTTTGGGAACATATTCGGCGGTGTTTCGAAACCTAATGAGTTGCCTACCGAGGCGGTATTTTGGGCATCATGTGCGCGTTTGAACGTTCTAGTTGAGATACTTTTCAAACGTGATTATGATGCCTAAACTTCTGCCTAGATAGGCAGCACACTAGGTTTTAAGACAGCCACTTTTTATTGTAAATATTTTAGTAATTATTTTATAATGAATTACAGCACTTTTTGTAAAATAGGTAGACCGGGGTTAGTTGTCACAAGGGCTGTATCTCAGTAAACGTAAGATTTTGTGTGTTTCTCATATAAATGTAAGCTCGGGGCAAGTTGTCACACATTATAGTGGTATATACAAATATTATTTATTTTATAATAGTATTTTGGTGGCAAAAAAAAAAGTTTGAAATACAGTTAACGTTTACATTTTTGATGTTTTATGTTTTTCATAACTTTTTAATTGAGCTAAAAACCTATAATAGACTGTTTAATCACAGAATCTGCTGTGACAACTTACCCCATAGAGTGTGACAGTGTGCCTTGCATTATATAGACAAGACCTAAATGTTTGTGTCTATATAGAAATTGACTACGAAAAAGCAACCTGTCATAAGAAATATAAGTGGAATCAGATCTGATAGTGAATTGATGTGACAACTAGCCCCATTCTCCCATATAACATGAATTGTAATTTTACGTTTTAGGTTTCTATTTGGACACCAGGACTCCATCTGCGTCTCTGATATGGGCCTTTAGTTTTATACCTCTCATATCGTCTTTCCTGGAGTGAATTTGGCTGGTTTAAAACATTTACGCTCTTCCAGAAATGGTGGGGCATTTACATTTGCAAGCTATGGATGAGAGTTTGAAAGGAAAGAACCGGGAGGGACTGCTTGATAGTCCGGATTCAGGACTCCCTCCAAGCCCCAGTCCACCCTTCTACTCTCTGTCACCGGGGATCCTCGAGTCACGCTCCGGCAGCTGCTCAACCCCAAATGAGCTGCAAGGATACTGCAGAAAGGAGAGCCGGGAAGGCAAACTGGTATGCATTCATCTAATGAAGCCTTAGAGCTTAAATGAGACCCAAGAAGGCCATGTTCCTCAATCAACATCCTGTGCTGGAAGTGGAACAGTTTTCATATCAACCAATCGGTGCACTGATTTTAGGGGTAGGGTTAGGGTACTGCTTGTTGTCCAGGAAAAGGATGTTGATGGAAGAACATGCTCTACTTGGGTAAATCATGTGCAGTATTTATACCCATGCATGAGAACTATGAGTGCTATCAGTTTTAAAAGATGATAAATCAATGAAATCAATATGTTTGCATTTTTGCGTATGGTTATTTTGCACACACCTGTGACATTTGAACTGTGTGTTCATGTGTGGCTTTGGAGATATGAGCTGTGTGTCATCCAAAGGTTTTAGATCCAGTTGTTGTCTTCCATCAGTTTTGTCCTTTGACAGATGAACTTGCACCTTATTAAATGCACTCATTTAAGATATTTTTGGTATCTTTTTGGATGTTGATTAGATGGAGGCAGATCTGAAATGTGAGTTTGAGGTTGATCGCAAAAAAAAAAATTGGTTTAAGTCGACTACAATACAATTAGAAGATCAATATTGTGCATTAAGAAAAAAGGCATTTCATACTGATTTTAAATAACGTCATATCAGTTGTAATAGAAGTTGGGATTTTCTTCAGTCATATTCACTGTGGATACAGATTGACTTAATTTACTCATTCATACTGGCAGCATCCAAACTGCTTCTGTATAAACAGGACAATTGCAAAGTCACGCAAGCAACCGGTGGTTAAATCAAGTAGTTCAATTCAAAACAACATGTTAGTATAGAAGTACATATGCAGTTCGTCATAAACACAAACAGACACTGTTGACAGTGTGGAGACCAGGGACAAATAATGAGAAATAATAAGGCAGATTCCTTAAATAGAAAGGGGTTCAGGTGCTCGTGCCTCCGCAGACTCACTCTAATGAAGCAGGGATGACAAGGAGCGAGCAGAGAGAGAGAGAGAGTTTCTGTAAACAAGTTGACCTTGTGTCTGTAACCGATCTCTCTATGTCCCTCATAGCTTCCTCATAGCAACCTTTTTACAGCACATACACACGTGCAAACAAACAAGCAGTGCTGAGACACACACACACACACACACACACATACATACATACATACATCTCATACTGGTACAGTATTACTAGACAGCACATGTTTGTGTTACAGTATAGTGCCTCAGCATAACCCAGAGTCTTATTTCTGCCTCTGAAAGGTTGCATAGCACTCTAAACTAACAGTGTCCACATCTGACACGACCATCCATTCAAATCTGTATTGACATCCTGGCAGTGGCTCAATACTTCAGAGTAACCACAATGCTAGAAGATTCAGATTAGATTAGAAAGAAACCTTTTCCAACATTTCTAGATGCATCTTCTAGAGCAAAAAAAATAAAAAATTTCCCTAAGAAAACACAGCTCTGCACTTACTAAACAACAGCTTAATTTATTAAACAGATTCCAGTTTCCGCTGCTCAACTGTTAACGTGACTGAGCTGCATTTGTCTCTGTCATACAGCATAAATGCTTTGCCTGAGCATGCCACTAAGAGCAAGTATCTAAAGGCATTTTGGAGTGTATAAATGATCACTCAGACACTCCTCTTCAAGAAACATGCATGCACTTGTCGGGACTGTAATAAAGCGCCTCACTCGATAAAATAGAAAAGAGCAGAATGACTTTATTTGTGCAACATGAATTTTTAATGGTTTTAAGCAGTATGTCTTTAACACTTTGGAAAGCTCTCATGCCAACGTCAACAAAACATCCCTCTGTCGCAGTTCTTCAGAATATGCTGTTTCCAAAATCCTATTACTTAAATGTATACAAATGTGGTGGAGCCTGCAGGCAACATGCAGTATATGAGGACCAAATGCTCTCTCAGAGTAAAAAAGAAAACGTAGGCATACAAAGCCATCTTTGTTTGCTGCACTTTGTATTTTCCGTCCATGGCAACCTTGCTTTGCAAAGGTTTGTCCATCCCAGCATGTATGTACAGTATACTATATGCAGTATGCATGTTTGCAGAGGATATGTCTGCCTTTTTCCTCTCATTTTGTGGCTGCAGGTTTATTTCAAGAGTTGTGTTTGCATAACATTATAAAAACATCTCTCCAATCTATTTTAGTGTGCCAGGCCTAACAGCAGAGCTGTTGCAGTCAGTTGCATAAGAAACTGATGACCTCTGTTTGCTGAAATTAAAGTGAAGGGTGCAGTGGCACCTCTGAAACAAAGTAATGCTGCTTTATGAGAACTCATTAGGGATGCATGATAATATTCAGCTTAACAACTCCTGATTGTACATTTAGATTACCTTTGCTGTCTATCTACAGCTCACTCGAAAGTTATTCTTTAAAAACGCTAATAACTTGATAACACTGTTACCAATTGTAAATTGTATACAATATACAGTTACTCTTTCATATTCATACTCTTTCAAAACCATATGGCAAGCACAAAATACAGATCAACAGCACAGCCCAGAGTGAAGGAAACAAACAGATCCATAACAAAGACAAACACTACAGCTGGACCTACAGACTAAAAATATATGAAACCAAACAAGGCAAAGATCCATCAGACACCTCCAGAATAAAAACATTCAGTCAGGAATTTCAGGCCACTAGATGTCAGTATAGAACAACAAATTAAGTACAGCCCTGTGTCTGTATCCACCCTGCACCCCTCAAACTGCATGAGGGTAGGTACCAAAACCTATAGGCTATGATTTTCTGTATATGTATTTGCACAGCACTAGTTGGTTTGCATACACACATCTTCGACCTTCTCATGTGGACCATCACAATTCTTCTGATTCCTCAAAACTGGTTCAGTCGGAACTAAATTTCTTAAATGAACTGAAACAAAAAAATGCAGATTAGAATGTAAAACTATAAAAGTTAAAGTTTCCTTGATTTACTGGATGTGCGAGTTAAAAAATGTTCCGCTGAGGAAGAGCCCACGTTTCCTGTGTCAAGTCAGATGACAGTTGGGCTGAAGGTACGCTGTGGGGGGATTGGGTTTTATGAGGTGTCAGAGACAGAGAGTGAGAAGCAGAGTGTGTACGTGCTGAGCGCTCACGTGGTGTGTGTGTGTGTGTTTGATGACTGGAGCAGGTGGAGGCACAGATCATTCCAGCTCCACACACACTGCTGCATTGTCACCGTTTGTCTGAGCACCAAATAAATATATCAGCACGCAGACAAACACATGCACAAAGCAACAAAAACTAATCATATTAAAAACAGTTTCACTAATTAAAGAGAGAGAAAAAATAAATAAAATGCAATGTATTTTATTAGAAAAAAAATTAAATGTTGCCCTGGAAACTTAATGAAATGAGTATTACAATTATTAAACTGGAAAAAAAAAATTATAAAAACTAAGTAGAAGTATTTGCAAAATTAAAGTGACAAAACCATACAACAAAATGACTAAGACTAAAATAGAAAAATAAAAACTAATTCAGAATACTAATAAATAAAATTATAGGACATTAATAATACTAAAATAACTGTTTGAAATTTTATCAGACCCCATTAAAGCCTTATTTTATGATAAAATAAATACATTCTAATGAAAAGTTGAGAGAAGAAGAGACCATAAAATGATGAGACACACAAAACAAGCACTTATATGCAAGTAATCAGTTACTATGGCCAATGGTCAGTTATACAGTGTAGCTGTCATCATGCATGCATGAATTGAGAAGTATTTCAATGTAAAATTCATGAATCTTTTGCCAGGACTGAACATCAATTATTATGAGTTGTAATGGCTAGCTTGATGGCTAATATCGTTTTTTTTTTTTTTTTTTTTTTATGTCTTCTTGTGTAGCTGCCATACTTGCTCCTGAACTCTCAAGGTCCAGATGCGAAGTCACGCATGTACCCTGTGGTCTATGGAGAGAGCATCGAGGTTAACCCCAAACCAGAAAAAGAGATCAAGTGAGTGTTAAATATTTTTGTGGTTGCAGGGCCATCCAAACTAAAGCTGGATACAAAAGTCTGAGACCAAAACAGTTTCTGTTTTGCACTTTTTCATTATAATTTATACTATCACTTAAAGCTGCAGTCCGTAAGTTTTGCCTCTGTCGCCATCTCTGTTTGAAAACCTGCAATTGCAGCTGTGCGCGGAATTACCTAGCTTGTGTTGGCTGTGCTCCGGCACGGCTCCAGCGCGGATGAATCTAATGTTTTGAGGAGTATATGTGTGTGTGGCAGTCAGTCACCTGTGGATATTTACTGTACTTCAAAATCACAGATTCTAGCCTACATCTTGGAATATGTGACCCAAATAAGAATTTTCACTGGAAATTGTCATCTGAACAAGTAACAAATCTGCCACGTTTGTTCTGACCAACTGATGAAAAAAGCATTACAATAAATCGCGTTACCAATGGTGATTTAATCTAAATGAGCTCATATCACATTGAAACATGCAAATTATTATTATTGTTATACTTTATTCTCAAATTATTAATGGTAACAACATCAGCATTGCATGACTATGAGTATAGTGTCTATTAATGTGTAGATTTCAATTTCTGTACAATCTATATTTGTCATACTATTCGAATTTCATATTAAGAAATTATTTTAACCCAAAAAGCTATGCTCCGTTCGAACTGGTTGTCTTTAAAATACAAATATTGTGTAATCCAAGGCTGTCTGTAATCAGATGCACATTTAAAACTAGAATATAATTTAATTTCATTACCATGTGTTTCATAAACACATAATCCTTTCTGGACTACAGTCCGCCATCAAAATGGTACATTTAGTTATTCTAGCTTGTGTGAGAAAAGGCTAAAAATGATCTCCCACCTGAAGGGTCTTCACATGCTATAGCCTATTAGCCGGGACAATTTCTTTATGTTTACAGATGTGACGTAATGACACAGCAACATGCTCGAATTTACTGCGAAAACCTACCAGTACCACTCAAATTAGAAAACATTATTATAAGCTAACCATTGTGAATTGGGCTAAAGTAATGCAATTGTTTTGAACACTGGCTGGTTATGTACTTGCTCAAATATTGATTTCGGATCATTTTTACAAAAAAAAAGTTACGGATTGCAGCTTTGACTGAAAAGTTAAAAGTAAAAATCAAAAACATTACAATGGCACAACATCTTGTATTTAGATCTCTTTTGCATTAAAGGGATAGTTCACCCAAAATGAAAATTCTGTCATTAATTACCCACCCTCATGTCGTTCCAAACCTGTAAGTCCTTCACTCATCTTTGGAACACAAATTAAGATATTTTTGATGAAATCAGAGAGCTTTTTGGCTCTGCATAGACAGCAACATAACTAACACGGTCAAGGCACAGAAAGGTAGTAAGGACAGCGGTAAAACAGTTCATGTGACAGTGGTTCAAACGGAATTTTATGAAGCTATGAGAATAATTTTTTGGAGCAATGAAAACTAAAAATATAACTTTATTCAACGATTTGTTCTCTTCCGGGTTTTTGAGTGAACTATCCCTTTAACTCCATGAGTTTGTGTGAATCCTGACAATCATGTTCTCCATCATGATTTGAGAAAGACCAATGAAAGAACATCCGACCATCTGACTTGTGAGCTAGAAATAGTGCAGAATCAGAAACATTTCTTCATTACTGTGTATAATAACATTTCTTTAAACTTTTACAAAACCTGATTTCCAAGTTGGTCTCAGACTTTGAGCGAACATTCCCATATTTTCCTGAACTTTAGTCGAGTAATGTTTGACTGATGAATTCTTATCTTTTGACTGCCATCAGGTTCAACTCTGCGGTGAAGTATGCTTCAGACAGACACTTCCGTGACCAGGTGTTCTGTGCCCAGGTCCCGACCGCCACATCCTTCAGCGAGACGGTGGTGGCCGTTCAGAACTGCACGTGGCGCAGCTACAAGTCAGAGGTTCATTTCGAGCCACGGCACAGGCCGCTACACTTCCAAAGCACGACCATCGTGTTCCCCAAGCACACCCGGAATACATACCGCACCACACTGAACTACAACGGCAACAGAAACGCAGCCGGGCGCCGGCGGTTTGTGTCCACAGTCAGGCTGGAGTCCACCGAGGACACCAGTCCATGCATCATTTACACAGAAGACCTCTGAGAGACACACATGAGAGATGTGTTATCCTTCCCGAAATTGGTTAAGAGAGCTACAGTGAGAGTACATGGACTAAAACCCTGATTCAATGATGGACGCTCACTGAGGGTTATTTTGTTCTTTTGCTTCCAGTGACATTGGTACTTGATGTTGGAGATGAGCTGGAGTGGAGTGTGTGTTTGCGGTCTTTACATGCGTTTTAGGTGTCAGTGATGTATTAATGTACATCTGGAGATTTTTTCTTTTAATTTTAATATCCAGTCGTACCAGTCAGGTGAAGGGAAAAGCATTTGGGGCAAAAAAAAAAGTTTCTGCTGTTTGCTGATTCACAGGCCTACGAGGAATCTAAGCACGCAGATTTACACAGAACTCAAAAGAATGTCAGTTAAAAATTCCAAAAATTAAATCACAGTCTTTTTATTAGTCATTATGTGTCTGGTACTAAAATTTAGCTTGGTTTTATTTTTTATTTGAATACTTTGGCTTATTTGATAAGATTGTAATCCCAAAATAAAACCGTTGGACTTTTATGCAATTTTCCATTTTAATTATACCATAAAATTCTGCCAATATTCCTCCCAAAAATGTAAAAACATGTGGGCCCACTTTATTGTCTTAGTATTGCTGATTCTTACAAATGCTCAAACAGGAAAGAGTTCATAATTAAAACAAAATGCATTAGCACATTATATGTGGACGAGAACACAAAGTCATTAGACCTTAGTCAGATTAGATGCTGTAATGAATTTAACAGACGTAAAAAATTAAACGTGCTAACCATGACTAAAGCCTACTGGCATAAATAAGTAGACTATCAGAACTGGCTGAGGAAATATAAACTATTTAAGTTGCACTTTTGGAAAGTTGTTTTTTTGTTTTGTTTTTTGGCTGTAAATGTGTTGGTATGACTAAGGGCAAATCAACGTGTAGGAGCACTTGAAAGGTTGGACCAAAGATTCTGTAAAATTCAGAGAAAGGGAAATACAACCTTAAATATTTCCTCCCTTTCTGTTTGTACCTCAGAAAACGTGGAATAAGAGTTTGAGAAGCCGCCCGACGTGCTAATATTTCAGTGGCCAAAATAAGAGCTGCACTCACAGAATGACAGGAAACAGAAGGTTGTATTTGAAATAACTGGACTGAGCATGTGTTAGATGAGAGAATTCAGCACATTCTGATCTCAGACGCTGGATTTGTGAGACAGGTTTAATCTCTGAACAGTGACGAGGTTCTTTGACCTCCTGAAGCCTGTACGGTTGTCAAAGGTAATGAGTCATTTCTGACATTTTTCGGAGCCAGTTTGTCTCAGTCTGAGCTCCTGTCTCCTCCAGCGAGTGCATTTCCTCTTTTGTGGAGCAGAGCTGTTGTTGTTTAGGAAGGCGATGAGATGTAACGGAGCAGAGATTTTGACTGAGCAGTAAAGCATTGTGGAGGTGTAAGTACGTCATGTCTGTCTTATGTCTGGAGTCTGGACTATACACTTTCAAATCTGTAGAAGCTGAAGTGGGTTTTGTAAATGTGGATCTCTTACCTCAATCATTTTCTTTTTTCATTTCTGATTTTATATAAATCTGGTGACTGAAAATAGAAAAACAATAGAGTATGTTTCCGTCTGGTATGTGGATGTGTTTGAGTTTTGAGAGGAAATGTTTGGCAGTATGAATCAAAAGAGCTTAGTTTAACTAGTGTAATACAGGAAACTAGTGTATGTACAGTATATTCCATGACACGACGAAAAAATCATCAGGGGTTGATAAGAGATGAAATTACAGGAAGGCATGACCGAGAAATTACTTCCTGTTCACTCAAGATGGACATTTGATAAGTTGATAGAGGAATTTTAGCAATGTGTTGAAAGCAGATCCGAGGGGAGATGTTTTATGTTTTTCCACATGTATGAAATTTTATGATTACATTTGTTTGGTGTACAAATGCTTTCCACTAACAGATGGATTTTGTTTGATTTCCTAACATGGTGATTTGTGTTTCTGTAAAATACTTTCCTGTTGTATATGTGGCATACAGCACTCGTAATTCTCTTTATATTTTTGTATAATTCCCAACTTAATGGTCTTCTTTTGGACAACAGATGAGAAAATAATTTAAGAAAAAAAAAATGTATATCCAAACCGATTAAATAAAAGCCCCAGACCCTACAACGGCTGTATGTTTGCCTTCTTTTGATAAACTCTGGATGTTTAATGATCTGTGAGGTAAGAATGTGTCTCTGTTTTCCATGTACATTATCACTTACACAGCACTTTCCAGCAAGATCAAATACTTTCCAGCTTAAGATGAAAAACCCTTCCACCATTCTCCTATAAAACTGCCAGCCGTGAGACAGGCATTGAGTCTTTTTGGAGCGTATATCATTTTAATCCATGCATTCAAGCTTGCTTTAGGCTAGATCTCATTTACAGGAGTAAAGGATTACATAAAAGCAGTCATAAAGAACATTATCAGAAGGCAAGTGAATGTTACAGCTACATATATTGCACTGAACAAGTTTAATACAGTAAATGCAACATGTTTATTTTACATATTCAAAAAAGCTATGTACAAAGGTATGTACTGCTTTAACAAAAGATTATATTGCCTACTCTTTCCCAACGCCTGACTTTCAAACCAAAGTTTTCCAGTCTAATGATTTACAAACATTTGGCGAATCGTCTTAACTTAGATAGCAGTTCCTTGAATATGCTTTACAGGATGGAGAATGTGCTTACACCAAATGTTTCTACTTAAATTGTTTACCCACTTTATTGCTATTAAACATAAAATAGGGCTAGGCAATTTGAACTAAAATCAAAACCTTGATTAATGTTTTTTTTTTTTGCCCTTATAGTTCATTAAAGGGTTGTAGTGTAAAACTGCTCCACTATTAAATGTGTTTTTTTTTTTTTCTAATGAAAGAGTGCATTTCTTATCTCTGTGACTTTAAAATAATATCAAACTGTTTAGGGTTATTTGAATATTTCGAACAATTGAAATCAAAGCTTGCTTGAAATGAAAAACGTCTTATGAAAAAGGGTTTTATTGAAAAAAGAAAATTAGCAAAAAGAAAAAAAGAAAATTTTGCAAACAAAATAAATTTATATTGGCATTTGAGAAGTAGAAAATAACCAGCATCTCTTGCAAACAAAATACATTTTAAGTAGAAATACAAGTAGAAAATCACTTGTATCTCTTGTAAATTAATAGGCTATTATTTTAAGTGAACTGACATCAGTCCGATGTTGTTTCACTGCTGGAGCAGATGTAGACAAGAATGTCTCCTAAGTGATTGAGATGTTCTGTTGTTGGATGTAATAATGAACATAGCAGTCGTCATTTACTTCTGACATCTGAGCCGCTGAAGAAGCAGTGGGTTACGTTTGTTTTTGAAGGGAATGCACCCCCAGGACTGCCTAAATGTGTTTATGTTCACACATGCAACTGAACATGCACTGAAATGGCTTGCTGTGAACAGAGTAAAAAAGGGTGGTTTTACACTACCATTGAGAAATTTTAACCAAAGTATGTTATAGACTTTTCTTTAAGACCCTAAAGAATCATATCAACTTGTGGAAAACGGACATCCGATGACCCCTTTAACGTGCCACTCATGTGCGACAGGCTGCAAAACATGCTAGCGCCGACACTGTAGTATGTTTTTAAGGGGAAAGTATTAATACGATTAAAAAACTAAATAACTGACATGGGAAAATTACGTCTGTTAGAGGTTCTGAATTTCGGTTTCGATTTCTTTTTGATTAATCGTCCAGCCCTAACATAAAATGTTGAATCTTTTCTTCTTTTCCATTAAAGGGGTCATATGATGTTGCTAAAAAGAACATTATTTGGTGTATTTGGTGTAATGCAATGTGTTTGTGTGGTTTAAGGTTCAAAAAACACATTATTTTCCACATACTGTACATTGTTGTTTCTTCTCTATGCCCCGCCTTTCTGAAACGTGTCGATTTTTACAAAGCTCATCTTTCTGAAAAAGTGAGGTGTGTTCTGATTGGCCAGCTATCCAGTGCTTTGTGATCGGTTGAATGCCTCATAAGTGTGACGGTAATGTTCCAGCCCTTAAAATACTGTACTATGCCGTCTCCCAGCAGGACGAGACTCAGTCCGGCTGCTCTGCTCGTGCACGTCCCATCATCGGTTCTCTTTTAGCAGTTCAGCCAATGTACTGTAAGGAGTAACTGAATAACTCGGGATATTGGTTTATTTCACGTCAGAGGAAGTGTAAGGCACATTAGTAAACCGAATAACTTAAGTTATTTGTAGATTAGTGCGTACTGGAGATGCGAACTGTTTCAAACGATTCAGTTCGATTTGGTGAACTGGTTCGACCGGTGTCCTGACATTTTATCCTACCCGTCAGATTTTCCTACCAGGGTTTACTGCGCATGCGCACATCAATGTTGCGTCCTTTTTCTCATGCTGAACAACAATATTTAATGTATCTGCATTACTGTAAGGGTAGATTTAGGGTAGGGGTAGGTGTAGACTTTAATAAAACACAACCTAATAGGTAGAAAAAGATATTTATTTTTGGATTCCTGTAGCTGTATCCCTTCTAGCTATAACCGCGAATATAACATATTACTGTATTTGCATTACTGTAAGGGTAGGTTTAGTGTTGTGGTAGGTGTAGGAGTTAATAAACCATAACTTTACAGGTAGCATTTTTCGTTGTCGAATTGTACTACTCACTGTTTAAATGGGAGGTAGCAAAATCTGACAGGGTAGGACAAATCGACAGAACACCGGCTCATTAAGAAGATCCTGTTCAATAGAACGATTCGTTCGTGATCCGGACATCACTAGACCAATAAAACCCATTACAAACGAGGCATTTGTTGCATCCAATGGGGACATAATTACTGATTATAATGACTTAAACTGTCTTTTCATGCGCTGTGTTGTGTATTGCGCTGTGTTAACAAAAAAACATGTCTGCATTTGTGATCGGAGAAACAACAAACAACAAGCATACTCTAAACTGCTCAAAACTTGCATTTGAATCATCAGTGGCAAATTCTTTAAATATAAAAAACGTACTTACAGGCTGTGAGTCAGAAGCGCCAGACTGTCCTTGCAAAGTTTGAACTGCCCAACTTTATAGAAACAGCTGTTTCACATAGCCTGACACATTGCAGGCTACTGGTTCAGGAAACAGTCCTCATCCTCCATAAAATGCGCAGCACACATCTGAATATTTGGGTTGAATTGTTCTGGAACAGTGTTGAAATACAACTTAAC
Source organism: Cyprinus carpio (assembly GCF_018340385.1). Taxonomy (NCBI): domain Eukaryota; kingdom Metazoa; phylum Chordata; class Actinopteri; order Cypriniformes; family Cyprinidae; genus Cyprinus; species Cyprinus carpio. Next base: position 17,408,801 of record NC_056604.1, on the reverse strand, counting down.
CACTGATTTCTAGTTGTGTCCTCTTTTGGAAGACCGTACAAAGAAGTTTCGGTTTCACAACTTAACCACTGATTTCTAGTTGCAACAGCGAGAATAAAAGTTACGCCTTCTTTGCGTGAACATTTGGGTGGCGTTTTGCAAATCTTGCCACATAGTGTCATAGAGATGTGGGGGTGTGTTAGAACGAGCCGTTTCTTAACTTTGATAAAGAATATTTCTTTGTATTTGAGACTTTAGTCTTTGCAACTTTACAGATCTTCTTTATGCACCAAGAGCTTGTAACACTCCAAAGAGAAAGGAAAATTGAAATCGCATCATATGACCCCTTTAACACCAGGAAGAACAGTCAGCCAATCAAAATGTGATGTGTTTACAAGGCCTAAGGCTAATATCGTCATCTCAGTGGCAAAATGTGTCCCACTTTACATGAATTCCTGAAATATTGTAAATTTACATATTAAATGTTAAATAATATTCAATACAAACATTAAATATTGTAATATTCTAATTAGATTTTTTTACATGTTTACATGTTATAGACAACAAAGGTTTTTAACTTTTGTGACACATGTGAATGTATTTTCTTGGATTGAAATATCGAGAGCAAAATATAAAAATATTTAAATCTATTTAAAGTATTTTGGATTTTTTTTTAATATTTAAAAGATTTAAAATATAAAAATATTTAAATTGCAAAAAAAAAGAAAGCTATAATATTTAAAAGATTTTTTTTTAGAAAATATATATATTTTTAAAAATCGATATATTTAAGCAAATATATTTTTGGCATTTTTATTTATTTATTTATATTTTGAAATATATTTAATCATATATGTGATATTTAATGGTGGATTTTCTGCCCCAAACAGAAGAATGTTCAAATGTTTTTTTTTCAGCAGCATGAAAACAATTTGTTTGTTAAATGTCTTTTGTGATAAATTAAGAGCTGCAGCCTGAGGTCATATGAAGGTCAGCAGCGCCCTCTAGTGCTCAACGCTTACAAATATAACGCAGTGAAGAGACGCTTCAGCTGCTGACGCTGCACACAGTGCACTGCTGCTGCTGCTAGTAATCCACCGATTGTAGGTTAAACGTGGACACAATTCCTACACCTTTTGACAAAAGAACTTCCATGATCTTTCACTTAATACATGACTGGATTAGTAGTTAAATCATTTCATAAAGATTACTGAATCAGACTCGAATTATGCCAATCCCACATTCTTTGAATTAATATATATTTGATAACTAACGTTTCTATACCAATCAGTGTACAAATTGATATTCACTGATTTGTAGATTAATGTATCCACTTGGTATTTACCGATATAGGTATAACTTATTTGCCAATATAGGTAAATAAAGTGCAAAACGATAAAACACATTAAAACACGTTTTAAATTAATATATGATAAATATTAGTTTGCAACAAGCAGCTAAAATAAATACAGCGGCTAACACTTGAAGTTCACATTCAAGTTAAAGGTGCAGTAAGTTACTTCTGATGTTGAACGTTGGAATTGACACCCGCCCCCTTCATTGCCAGCAAACACAGAACGTTCCCCTGAAGTTAACTTTGGGTTCCAGTTTGGTTATTTCTTACTGACCAAATATTAACGTTAGGGGACTATAGCTAATATTACAACAACAGCGTTGTTTCTGTGAAACAGCAAGTCCAATGTTACTCACGTGTCGAGCAGGCATCCGTCTTCAGGCCTCTCCAGCACTGGAAAGCTTTTCCAGTATTAACCTTAACGCGGGTTGTATCTCGTGCCTGATCATACCCCTTTCTTTTCCAGTTATAGTTTTCTGACCCTTTCCCATTCTGGTATCATTTCAGTCATCTCTCTGCTTGCTGTTCACTCCCAATCATGAATGTGCACGCCCTCTCTGATCATATCGCTGATTGTATATAAGATTGCTGGTGGTTTGTATGATTGGTGGTGTTTGGATTGATCGGTCTTTTTCCCGATTTACACAGCTTACAAAATACACAATTCCATTACTTGAGTGAAAGAACAGACACTGCGCGTCAAATATTACTCCATTACATGCAAAAGCTGTGAAGACTCATTTTTATACAAGTTCAAGTAAAAGTACAGAGGTACTTGCTTTTAAAAGTACTTAAGTACCAAAACTAAGCTTCCTTTATGTAAGTGCACTTTTTTATCATTGTTGTAATAATTGCAATCTTTCAAAAATGTACAGAAAAAAATTCTCAAAAGTACAACAGATACTCAAAAAGTACAATACGCTAGTAAATGTACTTTGTTACTGTACACCACTGGATAGGACTATGTAATAATAATAATAATAATAATAATAATAATAAAATTCAGCACACAAAGAGCAAAATGCAAGCTCCAGCCAATGAAATTCTGAAATATATGTATCCATGATAATAATTTACATGCCTTTAAAGGGATAGTTCACTCAAAAATAGAAATTCTGTCATTAATTACTCGTTCCAAACCATTCATTTTCAGAACACAAATGAAGATATTTCTGATAAAATCCAAGAGCCAAGAGTTTTCTGACATCTGCTCAGTTAATAGCTTTAAGGCTGTGTCCAAAATCTTCACCTTATACCTTACATAGTGCACTATTTGAGTCATTAGTTGTGGTGTCTGAAACGATGAACACAAAGCCATAGTGCACATCAGTAACGAGTATACAGTACAACCAGTGCACACTCACTAGAATATGCATTCACATTATAATAAAAGTATAATAAAAGTGTTCTTACTATATAATATATATATAATATATATATATATATATATATATATATATATATATATATATATATATATATATATATATATATATATATATATATATATATATATATATAATGATATATATATATATATTATATATATATTTATATATATTTATTTATAATGACATGGGGTGTTGTTACCATAGTATAGTTCTTGTGTTATTTTTTAGCAATAACTAATTGTAATAATTATTGTTAGTCCTCCTAGTCCAAATTGTGCAGCTCTACAAACAAGCACAACAAACCTGGTGCTCTTTTACAACCAGAAAAATAGCAACTGGATTTATGCAACCCTAGAACTGGAGGCATTTGGAGGCGATTTCGATACACAGCATGAATCTCACCCCAGAATTTCTAATTTTAGACATCGTCATGCACCGGATTCGGATTCATTAGTACAGGCTTTATGAGCTGAACCACCACTCGTGTGCAGTCTGAGCTTTCCAAGAACCAGGATTAAAAAAAGATAATAAACTGACAAATAAATGAATAAATACTACTAACAACAGAACAACTGCAACAGTGGCACAATATATAAAAAAGGCAACAAACAAATCAATGGCAATAAGCTTTTTATTTAAACATTAAGGCAGTGTCTGTTTTTTTTTTATTTATTTTTTTCTGTTTAATTTTTACACTGCTATCCACAAAGCTTGCTGGTGGCCATGTTGAAATACAACAGTGTGAATACCAATCTTGCAGCAAATCACATAAATATGTACATCCTTTCAGGTTTATTTACACTCCTCGCTATAATACAGGGGGTCTTAATAAAAAAAAAGAAAAAAAAAAGCAATATGCACAAAATGGTTGTACAAAAACAGATGCCACCCAAACACCCACTTAACCTTTCCAATCGTAAGAGGGGCGATGATTACTGCTGTTTTCCATTCTCTCTCGTCTTCATTTGCTTTAATCTCTCAGCTTCATTTACGTTTTATCAGTTACAAATGAGAACGCCTCCTCATCTAAGGAAAGTGCAACACTGTCCTCAGTAAAAAGGTCAAACAAACAGTCAATATAGAGGAAAGAGGGCTCGCTCTACAAGAAAACACTGAACTTTAGAGTGACTTGTCCACTAAATACAATACTGTCTGGAGTGATATGTCAGAGAATAAATCTCAAAATCAGAGCACAGCATTCTGGGATGTCTGTGCAGATGTTATGTTTAACAAAAAGAAAGTAGTATAGCTACTGTTCACACACCCCTTTCAGGGATCTTGATGCGAGTGTATTTGGGATTGAAGTGACTGAAGATAAAGCCCCATTAAACAAAACCACACTAGGTAGTGCACTAAAACTGTCCTCAACCACCAAAGCAACAACAAAAGCCCCCACCAGATAAAACCCACTGCTGAACTTTTACGTTTCATCTTTTAATTAGCTTCCAAAAATATCCCCAGAGTCTGGAGATTACAATGAGCATTGCAGTTCGAACTGTTAAAGATACCTTTCATAGTAAAACCATGTGACAAATAAAAGTCAAACAATACGAATTAAAACATTTCATTATATCTAATATGCATGCAAAGCAATTAGTAACCCCACCGCTGAGGTGGCCCGAAAAAAGAGGCGTTTTGGAGAGGAGACTGACACGGTAAATGTCTCCTTCACGGTTTTAAATTGTGCCTGTGTGACAAATTGTACAACCCTGGCATAACAAGGAGAAAAGAAACAATTTTAAAAAACAAACAACTGTGCGTAGTCACTTGGTAGTTTTAACTTCAGAAATGTATGTGTCAAATACATGGCACTTAACACTAGAATTATCTTTAAAACTGTACAGAGTGAAGGACTACAGGTTATACGAGGTGTGGCGTCTGCTCACCTCCATTTTATTTTATTACGCAGGATAGATCTCTTCAAATGAGCCCACAGAAAGAAAGAAAAACATACATCCCGAACCCTTCGTTCAAGCACAGAGCAAAAGTAAAGCAGCTCTCAGTGAGTGTCATGTCAAAGGACTGGCCAGACAGCATGGCTTTAACTCTTCAACAAATAGATGACGTGAACAACATCAGGTCTGCTGGGACGTTCAGACCTGATAAAGCAGCTTCCCCTAAAGACGCGTCCACTCGCTCAACTCTCTGCCAGTGATTGTCGCAAGAGAGTGGAACACTTGACAAGGTAGGTGACAAAACAAATCAACAAAACACTGTATAAGAAAAACTAAAATAAATGCTGTTTAAAAAGTTGCATTCAGGTCAGCATCCGTTGAAGGACACTGACAGGAACTAAGTTTGCCGACTAAGTGCTTAAATCATTAAAAAAAAAATGTACATAAAAAAAGATTGAAACTAAAAACATCTCGCCCATCTACTATCAAAGAGAGATGATGGAAAAGACAACATATTATTGGTCAGCTAGAGGCAAGAAATGAAGGTTTGATGTTAACATTATGTGCACCCTGTAAACCAATGATTTGGCCGCCCATGTAAACTCTCAGAAGTAGCACGGTAAGGACAGAATGTTACAGGACAAAATTAAATCTGCTTCAGAACCAGTACAGTTTAGCGCAGGGATCAGCTAACCTGCCTCTCGGAAGGTCTTGTTTCATCACACACATACTCGGATGGCCAACAGCGTCAGATCCATAAAAAATAACAGGGTCATCTTGGCAACACATGAACCATCATGAAGGACTGCAGATGAGATGCACATGAGAACTCAGAGGGCATACGCACATGTGTGTGTGTGTGTGTGTGTGTGTGTGAGTGCTTATTTCTGCAGAGGATTCATCCAGCCTTTGCATTACACCACACACACACAAAACAAACAATTTGCAGTTGTATTACAGTATAAGAGTGTGTGTCCTGAGCAGTCTAATGAGGAATGCTCCAAAACGCGTCAAAAAAACAGATAAGTCCATGAGTCAACTCTGATAAGGCCTGCAAGACGACACGAATAGATGTATATATATATATATTCATATAAAAAAAAAAAAAAACTAAAAAGTGATTCATCCTACGAGTAGTCCTGGAGTGACGCACACGCTAACACGTGTGCGCATTCACAAACACACTGACACATCAACACACGTCTGCAGCCATGTAATGCACTTCCACTGATGACGTGAGTGTGTGCGCTTGGGTGGGTTTTGGGATGTGTGTCTCTATGCATGAATATGTGTGTAGAGGTATCAGAGGGCATGAGCGCAGATGGACTTGTGTGTTCCCATATGTCAGTATGGACATGAGTACGTGTGTGTTCACGAACATCCCTGTTTACAGTAACAAGTTTCTGTTCATAAGCAGCAAACGTTCAGTCCTAGTGTACGCGGCGTGAGGTGTGTGTTCACTCGCTGTCTGACAGGGTCTCGTATTGAGAGCACAGTAGAGGTTTGGGTTCTTCCTCCCAGGTGCGGGGTTGAGTCTGGCCCTGTGGAGGCGCCGATGTGCCCTGCTGCGTTGGGGAAGGTGAGGGTCCCGACATCATCCCGCTGGGGAGACGCATCTGCATGGTCAGGGGGTTACAGGGGAATGGAGTGGGGCCTAAGAGGGGGAACCAGAAAAAACAAATGTCAGAGAATATATATAAATACATAAAATGTGCAGTACCATTCGGTAGGACTTTCTAACATTTCTAAAAGAAGTCTCTTATGCTCACCAAGGCTGCATTTATTCGATAAGAAATACAGTAAAAAGTCATTTTTGAAATACTGCAATTTAAAATAGCTTTTCTATTTAAATGTATTTTAAAATATAATTTGTTCCTTTGATGACAAAGCTGAATTTACATGATCCTTCACAAATCATTCTAATATGCTGATTTGATGCTGAAGTAACATTTCTGATTTTAATTAATGTTGAAAACTGTTGAGCTGCTTGATATTTTTGTAGAAAACCCTGATAAATTTATATTTTCAGGATTCTTTGATGAATAGATGAATAGTCACTTTTAATCAAAAACTAAAAATAAACATCTTAACATGAATTTAATATAAATTAACCCAAATTTATTATATAATTATTTGAAATATTAGGTGAAATTGATTCAGTTATTTTAGTTGGCAGATGTTGCTAATATTTAACAAGTTTCTCACCCATTTTGTGATTGTGTGTGTGCACACGTGTACCTGTAGATGAGGGTCTGTCCTCCCACACTCTGTTGGTGAGTGGGGTGTGACGGTTACAGTCTCCCTCAGAGTGGACAGAGGACACAGATGAAGGTCTCTCTCCTCCAGACAGACCAGGACCGGGAGACTTAGTCTTGCGACCATTAGAGCGCCCTCCTTTGGATTTAACTGAATTCAAACACAGGACACAAATGAGAGATAGTCAGACAAACATATAAAGATATCGGTGTATGTTGCCAAAATAATTCTGAGCTGGTCTAACATAACTCAAAAACAGGTCATAGGTCTGTTCTGACCAGTGAAAACTAATACATAAGAGAAGCCATGCTTATTTTGTTGTAGACATGAAAGGAACGAAACAGTGCATATTTACCAGTCACTTGGTAAAAATTAGAAAAAAATGGGGTGGTGCCAAAATGAACAGGCTGAGCCCTCAAAAAATAAAAGTATGCAAGATAAAAAAAACACAACTGCATTAAATACAGGCTCATCATGTAACAATTTATCATCACATGCTGTTAATAATTTGCATGTGAGCACCTTTGGTCCAAAAAAATGAAGCCAAAACCTGACACATGCTGTCATGAATCAAGGGTTTCAAGGGTTTATTTGGCGCACCTGGCAGGGAGTAGGGGTCTTCAGAACGCCCATCCGCCGAAGCTGGCGGCCCGACAGCAGCTGGCACATTAACACTCATCGAGTTGACAGAGTTGGACGGCGAGCGATCGTCCATCTGTTCATCATACTTGCCCATGAGGGCTTTCCTGATGATGGCCTCCAGACCTATAGTATTACCGCTGGCCTCTGGGGCCGGGTGACTGCGCACGCTCACGGGTCCTAAAATAGATGTTACAGTGGTTGTGTTAAAGAAACAGGAGTGTGTGAAGTTATTTGGCGAGCTTTCTTAAAGACAAAGGACAGTGGTATAAAATGAACTGCTGTTGAGGAGAAAAGACCACAACTGGAGGAGCTGCTCACCTGCATTTGTAGAGGCGGGCATATTAAAGATTTCTGTCCCAGGTTGGCCCTGATCTAAAACAGAGACAGGAAAAGATAAGTTTGAGCCACTTAGCCAGCAACAATAACATGCATATTAATGTCAGGTAAAACCCAACAGATTCAATCCCATTAACTCACTGAATTCAGCCTCTGTGCCAACCACCATCTTCTTAATCATTTCCTTCTTGCTCTTGACAATAGCGGAGTTGCTCTCAGTCAGTTTACTGAAGAAGGCTGGTGGGTGAGAGCTGCTGGCGGGTGAACGAGATCCCATACTGAGACACAAAAGCAGAGAATGAGAAATGAAAATACAGGATGAAAGATGATGTCCAATTAGTGAATGAATCCTTCGATTGAGTCAAATAGTTTCACTGATTCATTAAAGAATCGATCCTTTTCACAGACTGTGATGACGTGCTTCCAGAGCTATTAAAAATCTAATAAAATGCAAAAATTACAATTGTAGTTTTCTGTTCACCACTATGGAACTTCCACCTCTGAGAACCAAGGGAATGTGAAAAGGGTCCATTGCATAGAATCAGTCTGAATCGTTGTTTGAACCAATTCACTCTGAGACCGACACCCATCACTATTGTGTGAATGCATCTGTTTGTATGTTATATACCACTGCTCTGCTTGTTCATTAGGGTAGGCAGCTCCTGGTGTCTCCGGCTCCGAAATGGCCCCTGGTGGTGAAACAGGTTCAATCCCATCAGCAACCAGACTCACTGGAGAGGCCTTACTCTGAGAAGGAGACCTGTCTCTCCCTCTTTCCCTCTCAGCAGCAGTGCCTTCTGGGGTGTAGCGGGCGTTGAGGTCTGTGGGGTTCTGGGCTTGGGGGGCGCTGGGAGGACGAGTGAGATCCAGCACAGGGGAGTTGTGATATCCAAACACAGGCTGTAGAGATGATTGACCCCCTATCTGGCCTTGCTGCGACTGGCGCGTGTAGTCTTTAGTGATCACCTCCTGTAAAGAGAAAACATCCATTTGGTGATGTGCAAGCAGGAGACAAGTACACATATTTATATTTAGAATATTAACTTTTTTTTTACCTTGTAAAAGGTAGAATTGATTAAATGATTTTAAAATTGGTTTTAATTGTGACAGCCATAACAGATTGCTTTATTTAATTGTCTAGAATTTGCTGTGCATTGTTGTGCCACTTACACTAATGTGCTGGGCGAGGGTGACCACTCTCTGAGAGCCTTTGACAGCAGAAGGCGGCTGCTGACCTGGAGAAAGTCTGTCCTCAGACCCGTACAGCTGTTCTAGTGCCTTTTGGTGAGCTGCAGAGAGGACAGGGAAGCACACATAGACAGGAAGAGAAGACATGAAGAGTATGGTGTGGCAGAAGGCTCTGGATTACTCTGAGGGTAAGAGCAGAGACGGGTGTGTAAGCGGTGCGGTCACATACAGGCTCTGGGATTACAGTACTCAATGACTTGCTCACACGTGTGTTCAGAGATCAAGCCAACATTATGGAGGCATCTGACTAGCGAAGTGTAAGCACTGTGCTGATTAGCAAAAATGCTTTGAACAAAAACAACAATAAAACAGAAGCAAAATGAGCTGTGAAGGTAGGAGAGGTGGATATATCTGCTTTATTACCATATATATATATATATATATATATATATATATATATATATATATATATATATATATATATATATATATATATAATATATATATATTACACCAAGCAATTCATATATATATATATATACATGTAGTATGAAACGTGAAAGAAATCTTGGTTGATTGCAGTGGTGAGTGTTAGTTTGGGTTGTATGGTGAACTGATATCTAATTTTTCCCGGGACAATCCCGTATTTCAGCTCTATTTTTAGTGTCCCGACTTATTTTGAAAAAATCATGTTTTCATCCACCTGTTTACGTTCACTTAAGCCATAACCGACTGTATTTACATGAGATACTCCACATGATGGAGATTTTGACAGCTGTGTGTGTATTTGACAATAAAGGTGCAAGCAGAACTGATCGCAGAACTGGGATCGCACGGCCGAGAGAGTGTCCTTCACTTACTGCAAGTTATTCAATAACGAATTGTGATTGGATGGTAATCTTGTTCTACGACAAGCTTGGTTACCTTTCATTAGGCTGTTCTCGCATGACAGAACACCACTACCACTACTACTACTACTACTACTCGCTCTGACCACCCAGTCGTAAAGAAATTTTAAAATATGGGTCATATATATATATATATATATATATATATATATATATATAATATATATATATATATATATATATCATCAACAAAAGTATTAATATTTACATTGACAACTCATGGATTCAATTCAAATGAATAAAAAAATCTTAAAAGACTTCAAGCACATCCAAGATCCACATCGGTTAAATGCAGTGATGTGAATCGTGAGGAATTATTGATTCTAATCCCACATAATTTGTATTTCAGGCACTTGACGAAAGTTTTCTTATTTCTGAAGAAGCCCCCATTCATATATATATATATATATATTTAATTACTGTGATGACAGCTGAATTTTTAACAGCCATAACTCTAATCTTACAATATCCTTCAGAAATCATTCCAATATGTTGATTTGGTGCTCAAGAAATATTTCTTAACACAGACAGTTGTGCTGCTTAATATTTTGTGGGTAGTGTTTTTTCTTTTCTTTTCTTTTCTTTTTTTCTTTGATGAACATAGTTCAGAAGAACTGGAAACAATCTCTGGTAACACTATAAAATGACTTCTCACTTCTCAATCTCACTCACCTCAAACTTTTGAACAGTAGTGTGCTAAAAGTAAGATTCATGTGTTTAATACTAGTGAGATTTTAGTCTTTTGGCTGTAGATTCAATAAGATGGTAAAAGAATCCAGATATTCAACAACCATTAAGAACCAAACATCTTGAAAATCATTTAGCTCCAGATCCATTTTGACCCTGTTTCTCTATAACTTGTAAAATTTGTTTGCTTCATGCAGCTATCAAACCGTCAATGTGCCAGAGTGCCCTCCCTCCAAAAAAGGAAATGAAACAGGAAGCAAACATGTAGAGCTATGGAATGTTCCCCAAATTAAAAAAAAAGAGGTAAAGGGGGAACACATGAGGCAAGCCGATAAAGGCATTATGAAACGATGAGCAACCACATGACTGTTGAATGACTGAGCTCTTAAAGTTCACCTCAGGATCTCTCACTGGTCTAGAAAAGCTTGTCTCCAGACACGTCATTCTGGACCGTTAGGGCGTAGAGTGAATTATCAGTCCACTAAGATATACGCCTGTGGCCATTACAGAGGAGAAGCTCAAATCATTTAATGAGCTTCACTACATTAATTTGTGGAAGTTTGGACTGAAACGTGCAGAATCTCCCCTCAAAGTTTGGATTTGGCAAACGGTCAAATAGGTTTAGGTAATTCAAAAGGGGAGGTAAACCTTTGGTGGTCTTTAAGCAATGCTTCAGATGGCAAAAAAATATGAAAAGCAATTGGTAGAAGCATATTCCAAAAAAAAAAAATAACCAAACCGAAAGAATATGGAAACCGGGTTGATTCTGATCAATGCCAACCACCACAAGCGTGCACTAGGCCACAGACGTAAGGGGGTGGGGGTGGGGCAGGGGCACAGAAGGGGTAGAGGAAGGGTGGAGGGATGGGAAGGTGTTGGGTGGATTGGTAGAGAACAGGAAGGACAGGGGGGAAGGGAGGGAAAAGGAGGGGGGGGGGGTGGGGGGGTGGCGTTAACAGCCCAAAGGTCCCAGAGCGTCTTACCATCACAGGTGGCGTTGGTCGCGAGCGCACCAGTCTCTGGCATCGCCGCATCACAAGAAATTTGATGCATGATTATCGCGTTTATGAAGTTGGCCGCTGTCATGGTGGTCTTACCGAGTGCTCGAAGTTCGTGTTCCTGTATGGACATCACTTTGTTTTGAGTCTTTTCCCTACTTGACGCGCTGCTGATGCCATCTCCACCACGGGACGGGATGGAACTGCTGCCGCTGTTGTTTTCGGAAGCCAGCAAGGGGTGCCCTCGACTTGTGGGCAGACCGAGGTGGGCACCAGGGGCCTGGCTGTACGGAGAGGGGTATGACCCACCAGCACCAGGGCTGGCCAGCTTGGGGTCAGACTTGGAAGAGGATGAAAGGTCTTGATGTTTGGGCAGACCTCCACGCCCATGGCTTTTGCCCCCATCTCTATTTGAATCTTTAGCGTTTGAGTCTGTACCAGATGGGTAACCCTCATTGGCTAGACCAGACCGAAGGTGCCCACTGAAGCCCTGGTAGCGAGCGGATCCTGGTGGCCTGAAGAAAGGTAAAGGTAAACAAATGATGTTGTTTATTTCACTGGACATACCATCAGGCAGCAGTTTGAGCAGCGGAGACTCACCGCAGCACAGAGGGACTGTTGTGCTCAGAATTGGCCAGGCTCTTTGAGCTGGTGTTGTGCAGAACGCTAGGTCTCTGCTGCAGGCTGTCCTGGGGACGAGGGGAGAGCGGAGATGACTGGTGACTGTATGGATGAGATGGGGGACGAGAACTGCTGCTGCTGCTGCCACCCATCTGTTCTGGTGCTCCTGTTTGGACACAATGTTCAGACATTTAGCAACACTGATCTGCATATTGATTATTGGCTAAAGTACACGAACACTGAACAACTCAATATTAATCCAGTTATAATTACAGCTGTAAATCTGTGTTTTAAGTAACTGTAATGAAAATTAAAAAATATATAAATATCATTATAAAACTGAAAGATATATGTTAAAGTTGAAATACTAAAATTACTAAAAATGAAATAATAAATTAAAGCTATATAGAAATTGAAAACCTCAAAAAATAATAAAAATGACAAGTACATTACCTAAATAAACAAAAACAAACTAAAATAAAAAAAACTGAAAATATAAAAACAAGTCCATTAAACATATTGATAAATACTATATAAATGGTTCTAAAATACCACTGCTGTAAAACAGTTAATGATTTATAAAGTTCATTGTAAAATCTGTAAATAAGCTAAATTACAATTCTATAAATATTTGCTGAAAAGAGCCCCCAAAGAAGACAATATAAAGACGTTCCATAAAGTGGCTGTACACATTAAAAGTAAAAGGCAGTGAGGGCGCTCACCTGGTCTCCATATAGGGGCATGTTCCACGTTACCATGACCTAGGGACTTGTCTCTTTCTCTGTCCCTGTCCCGATCTTTCTCACGCTCTCTCTCTCGGTCTCGTTCCCTGTCCCTCTCTCGATCCCGCTCTCGGTCTCTCTCACGATCTCGCTCTCTTTCCCTCTCTCTCTCTCTCTCCCTCTCCCGTTCTCTTTCTCTTTCTGAGGACGTCGAACTGCCTTGGATCTTGCTCATGTGAGAGGCTCCCACTGTTGAGAGATAAGAGGTATAAAGTGAATGAAATTATAAAAAAGAATGAGTTTTAAATCACCATGTTGTTTGTTTGAGTGAGTGTGTTACTTTGTACCTGGTGAGATGGGAGATGTGTTGTAGGCTCCGCTGGGGAAAGCTGGAGAGCTTCCTGGGATGTATGCGATACGATCCATGGGAGAGGCAGATGTTCCTGCAAATGGACGGAAAAAATTTACATGCCTCGAATGATTATAAGTATGTAACATGTTGGTTTTATTTTTGTATTCAGATACATGACCAGGTTATTTGGAATAGTTCTCCAAAAAAATTAAATATACCATAGTTTACTAACTCTCATGCAATTGTCAGTGAATAATGACTTAAATTGTGCTCTATTTCTTTAGAAGATTTAAAATATGTGAAGGACAAAAGCCCCTTTAAGGACCCCTCACCTCTGGGTGTAGGTGAGTAGGCTAAGTTAAGAGACTGCTCTCGAGGTGTTAGGCCTCTGAGCAGGTCGGGTCTCTGGGCAGCCATGGCAGCAGCGGCTGGCCACTGGTGCATCTGCTGGGAAGTAATGTAGTCGTTGAAGAGCGTTTGTCTGTTCTCCAGGGCTGCTGTTTCAGGGAAACTTCTGATCAGGTATGGTGGGTAATGGTGAGGGTAGCCAGGGCCAGGGGGCAGGTGACGGGGCAGGTAATACGCTGGTGTGGAGACAAGAAACAAAGTCAAAGCCAGCTGACAAATATATTACATAATGCTTGATAAACAAAAATCATTTTCAAATATAAGTTTGGGGCCAGTTTGTTCAAGTCTATTTTGTTCACCAAGGCTGCATTTATTTGTTTCAAAATACAGTAAAAAGTTATATTGTGAAATAATAAAATTTAAAAACAACTGTCTTCTATCTGAATATATTTTGAAATGTGGTTTATTCCTGTGATTCAAAGCTTAATTTTCAGCAATCAATACTCCAGTCTTCAGTGTCACATGAAATTTCAGAAATCATTCTAGTATGCTGATTTGGTGCGCAAGGAACGTGTTATTATCAATGTTGAAAACAGATGTGCTGCTTAATTTTTCCAGGATTCTTTAAATATTAAGTTGAAAAGAACAGTTAATTTAAAATTGGAATCTTTTCTAACATTATAAATGTATTGACTGTCACTTTTGAACAATTTTGTTACAGACATGTGATGTACATTGTTGTGTAAGTGTTTAAGAAAATGCAATAAAAACAGTATTACGCACTTTTGAACAATTTAAAGCATCCCTGCTAAATAAGCATGCTAATTAAAAACTTTTTTTTTTACTGACCCCAAACTTTTGAAAGCTAAAGGTAAATAAAATGGTAAATACCCTGATATCATTATACATTTTAATGAATTTTTTTTTTTAACATTTTACTGGTCTGGAAATCACACCTTCCCTGATATCTCGAAGTATTCCATCATCATGGCAATTTGCACCCTAATATTTGTGCTGCTAAACTGCAAATACCTGGCTCAATCTGGATTCCCCTGGGCAGAGTTGAGGGGTCAAATTGTAGAGGTATCTGGCCATGGTACATATCCGTTCCCAGCCCCTGCAGGATCCTCTCGTAGGCCAAAGACGCAGTGTGCTCACCAACTGCCAATGGAGACTTAGTGGAGCTCACCTCTCGAGGGGTGGGAGTGGCTTTTCTCTCCTGCTGCTGGGCCTTACTAGAGCCTAAGTCACACACAGTGAAACAACATTTAAACACCATACAAACTACCACCAGCTCTTGAAAGCCAGTGATTGGAAGAACATGATACCTTCATGCGCACGCTGTGAGGATTCTCTGCTGGACAGTGGAGAGGCTCTGTGCGAGGGCGGAGGGTAGCCGGTTCTTTTGTGATCTTCATAGCCCACTGGACTGTGGTGGGGTCTGCTGCTCTGCTCTCCACTAAGTGCCAATGGAGAAGTACGGGACAGAGAACCGGAGGTGCTGACCACAGCACTGGGTCGTGATTTGCTACCTACCTCCTCATAGCGGGCCCTGTCAGACCCTCTGTGCTCGGGCCTGAGCTCTAGATGAGAGGACATTCCAGAGTAAGGCCGAGGAGAGCTGGCAATGATGGACCGCACATCATGGCGCTTGGATGAGCCAACAGGCTCTTGTTTCAGAGGGGTACCCTGTAGAACACATATTTAGTGAATATTCAGTTAATGTGACAGAGGGTTGAGTGGTATTGATGTTTAATGTATACTGTAAAGGCAACATTTGAATCTTATCAATTCTGGTTACTTTAGGATTTTCTTTATATTTTTTAATGTATTTAATGAACAACCTATTAAAGAATTTATAGCATGACACATTTTAATAGTGTAGAGGTACAAAAATGAACCCTAGTTCTCATAATTTAGTAAATTTCAGTATTTATAGCCCCTTATGTATTTTTAGCAGTTTCAGACAAAACCTCTAAATATAAAATAAATATGGGAAGAAAAGTGTAGTACTGTCAGGATTTCACTGTATTAAAATTAATTTGTCAGATATCCTAACATACCAAGAAAATGCCAATCAAAGCCAGTCACCTGGGTGATTGAGCCCTCCTTAGGCTTGCCTATCACAACCCCCTCAGGAGGGATCAGGTGGATGGAGCGTCCTCCCTCTTTGACAGTGGTCACCATACTCTCGTGAGAGCGTGATTTAAGAGTGTCAGTGGGATGACCAGGGCCACGGGGTGATGGGGAACCCTCTCTTTTCATCTGTTTAACCTCCCGGCGCTGACAGTCATCCCGCGGGATTCCTGGGAGAGAAAAAAAAAGAGATGTAAGACAAAGAAAATAAGAGCAAGAGCTTGTATGAGCTAAAGGTGTTCAGTCGAGGCTGAGTTTCTGAGATCATACTGACCTTGGGATATGGATCCACGGATGTGGTGTAGATGAGGACTATCACGCTCGTGAGGCATTGCTCGACTGATCAAGCCTGCAAAAGAGAGAGATGGCAGGTGAAGGGATGTTAACTGGAAAAAGGATAAACAGTGAAACTCTGTTGTACATGCTTGTTAAAGAAGGGCGTCTTATGCTCACCTTCAGCGGCAGATAGTGAGTCTCTGATGGGTGGTACACGAGAAATGCCAACCTCCATCATGTCATAGGTCCTCTTCAGCCCAGCCATATCTCCTCGACTCTCTTCCTTAGAATTTGGACCCCCTGTGTTCAAACACAAACAATAGTCAGAGACAACTGCTCCCTTTATTAGGTTCTGAGCATTTGCATGTTTGTGTACACTTACGGTCAAAGGAGAGGATGTGTCCACTGATGCCCTCGTAGACTACGTGCCCCTTAGTAGGAGTGTCTTCTCTGCTTCTCTCTCTGCTGGGGCTGTCCTCGGTGATCAGACGGGTTATTGTGCCCTTATACAAGACATCTGCAGGAGTGCCCTGAAAGAAATGATAGGAAAGGCTTGAAACAGAATGATCATTTTTTCTTCCCGTTTGTGACATATATCCAAGTGATACTTTGTTTAAAGGGGAAAAAAATGTACGGTGTAACTTGACTTTGAATGGATTGTTGCTGTTTGCTAATTACTGCGAGTAGGCATCATCAGAGAAGAGAAGTCATTGAGGGGGGAGGGGACATTAATGCTTTGAATGAAAGATTACAAGACTACATGAATTTAAAAATAATAATGATGTGCATGGATAAATCATTTATAATAAACATGGCAATATTACATAAAAACAGTTAAAATGACTTTAATGCACATAAGGGAAAAAAAACAATCAGCAGAAAAACTGCTTCAGAAAAAGAAAAAATATGAAAACATTTACTTTAGGATAACATGCAATGATAAAATGTGAACTATAAAATGAGGCAAATTTACAAAGATAGTAACTGGCCGATTTTGTGTTTAGGTTGTCTTTAAAGGTGATGCATGTAATAAGTAAAAACACTTGTGGAAATACTTTTTCCAATTATAGTGTGTTAAGGCAACTATGAGTAAAAGACGTAAGAAAAATAATTAAAATCATGCCACACAAAAACAACAAAAACCTTTGTAATTTTAGGAATGACTACAATGTACTACAAGGATGGTAAGACTTCCTGGGGCCTGACCTGGTTTGACCCTTGTACTGTGAGAAAAGAGGAAGCAAGCACTTTGTGTCACTGGTATTTCATAATTATATTTTATGGTTACAGTAATGAAGAACATGATCATGTTGATTTTGTGCCACGAAAGACGCAGACAACTATTCAAACTGTTGCAAGAAATCGCAGCAGGACAAACAAATTTTAAAAGTTTGATCTTTAATTGGTGGACTGGATAATGTTTCAGCATCACATAACACCGTATGTTGTACAGCTGCATATGCCCATATCTCTGGTGAACTCTTCCTGACAATGACTCCTTATCTCCCAATAAATCTGCCAATGTCGTCACACAGTTAAACACAGAGCTTATCTCTGGTCTGATTAAACGCTCGCCCTAACCCATTCTGATTTGCTTGAGCGTGTAATGTGTCACAGTAGGTCAGCTGGCACACTGAGTTCGTGTTTGAGTGATCGGTAACATCAGACTGCGTAGGTGTATAAACACATTAATAAAAGGAGAGAATAGGATTGGACTCTGTGTACCTGTTGCTATGGCAACTGATTACCAGTTATGTCATAAGATGACGTGATATGACTGTGACACAAATTGCCCGTTCCATTCGCTATTTGAAGGGGCTTTTATATGAGCTGACTGCTCACTGTTATGTGAAGATTCCAAGAATGAGAACATCACGTAACAGAAAAACATTGACACACATGTAACCACCAATATCAACCAAGTTCACTGTGTATTCTCTGTGCTGTGCAGACTAAAGCTTCTTACCTGAGTGATTGAACCTCCTCGATATGATATGGAAGGTTCTTGGTGCACACGTGTGCCAGGGATGCCCTTCGTGATACTGCCACCCTGAACAGCTGGCATGGGGCCTGTGAGAGCGAGTTAAGGTTTTCAATCTCTTCATGATATGAGCCTTATTTCTGCATTTTAATCTCTTTGAATTAAAACTGAATTGAGATGAGGGATAATGATTTGTCCCCAACTCACCCCGTGACGTAGTGCTGTCCTGTGAGGAGAGATTCTCAGTCTGAGAGGAGGCGGCGCCGCGTGGAGACAACTGCTCCTGTTTAACCACTGGAAACCCTCCTGAGGAGACAGAAAGAGATGTTGGATATGGAAAATGGACAGCTGACGTGTGATCTCACGACTAAAACTCACCCATTTTCCTCTGGTCCATCCAGGAGAGAGCCAGGGATCCTGGTGCTGGGATTTTCCCATGGTCGGAGCCATGAGAAGGGTTGTGCAATTGCACCGGAGTACCCTGCAATACAAAACAACATGTACACCAGTGTAATTATCCATGTTCACATTAGCAAGCCATTAAAACACTCTGAATGTACTATACATAATACTGATGATAGGTCCCAATTATACGACTTGTGCTGCTTTTACCTGCGTGATGGAACCACCAGGTTTGGCAGAGGAGATGAGAGGAGGGGGTTCTGGGATATGGAGAGGCCGCACTGCAGCCATTCTCTCCTGTGGCTGTAGAGTGGGTGCCAATGCTGAAAGAGGGAAATTAAAAAAATACATATAATCTCAATAAGATTAATAAAAAAGTTTAAACTATTAATGGTATTATTTATACTACTAGACAAAGTTTGGGAATAATTACTTTTTTTTTTAAGAAATCTTTTATGCTCAACAAGTCTCCATTTATTTGATCAAAAATACAGTAAAAACAATAATAGTGTGAAATATCACAGTTTAAATGAACGGTTTTCTAATTTTAAATTGATAAATGTCTAAAATATAAAAATAAGGAGAAGCCTAAAACAGGCCCGAGGGCCGGCCTGCGTCTGAACTATGATGTGAAATCTGGCCCGAAGCCTGGCCCTAGGGGCGTAAAAAAGTCGGGGCCCATCAGGCCTGGGCTGAAATGCAGGGCTCTACAAAAAAAATCTTCTGCAACCAAAAATAGTTTTCTTCTTAACTGAAAAAAACTGAAAGTATTTTTCAGGTTGTTGGTCTTTTTATTCTTTTTTTGTAATTGCTCCAAACTTTTACATGGTAACGTATTATGGTTTGATGAAGACTGGAGTAATGGCTTCTGTAAATTCAACTTTGCATTAGTGTTGGGTGATATGTTCCATAGCCATATCTTCCTATCATTCGCCTTCGAGATCACCAATACACAATATTATCTTGCTAAATTATTAAATTATTAACGTACTTAGATGAATAGCTGGAGAGTGAACCAACTCCAGGGTATGGCTAAAAGCAGCCTAATGTAATCTATTAACTACACATTATATCTTTGTAGTCCATCTGTAATACTTACATCGTACGAAAATCTGCACATTGTTGTTTATGATGAGAGAATTCGTGACAGTAGAATTAAGACAGTAAGTGTGCACTGAACAACAAAACTCTCAACTCTCAAAACACCTCTGATTGGCCACTGCATTCTTAAACTCAACGGAATCACGTGAGATTGGTTATAACACGCAACACTTTAGAAACGCTAAAAGATGGAACTAATAATCCCTAATATTAATTAGATATTATCATAATTAGATATAAATAATAATGATAATGTTGCCATCATCAAAGGCATCAGCCACAGGCGATATCTCTCACTGTTGTCGATACACAATACTATCTTCTATTAGGGTAACCCTACTTTGCACTCAAAGGAATAATTACATTTTTTAAATATTAAAAGGTAAAAAATCAGTTTTTAAACTGTAATGATAATTCCCAATAATATTACTGTTTTGACTTTTGATCAAATAAAAATCTAAATTATTTTAAACTTTATAACATATTTTATGATTAGCTAATGTTATTACATTGTGTCTGTGTGTGTACGTGTATATATATATATATATATATATATACACACATATATATATATATACTTATATATTCATTAAATTGTTTATGTGTGTGTACGTGTACATATATATACATATACATATATATACACACATACATATATATATAAATAATATTTTATGATAATTATCATTATTATTTTTGACCTAATTAACAGGGCTACGTTGTCTTACAGGGATTGTAGAGTAGCAGCTGTTCATGGCTGAGTTTGGCCATGTCTCTGGGAGAGAGCTGGTACGGTGACATCACTGGCCGGCCTAGACCTATAGCCCGAACGTCATCTGCCCCGGGAATCTTTTTACCATCCGCAAGAGGAGAGAATGCCCGAGATTTATCTGCACACAAGGAAAAAAACCATACAAAGGTGACTGTCAAACAGATAGTTACTGGAAAGCATTCTATGACAGTCTTTTTTGCCGAAGGTGAAAGTGTCAAAGCTCAAATCATCACAACCCCTGCATCAAAAGCAGCAATCTCCAGTGTGAAAACACACAGACAGTAGTTATTCAGACTCTTCCTCGCACACATTCACAGATCATCAGGCTCATCAACACACTGTAAGCTGGAATCTGCGAGCTTAGCGGCATGCAAACACATCTGCAAATCATTCACACTCCCAGAAATCAACACGCTTGATTAGAGTCTGCTCCAACAGTGAGTATACATGTGGTGTGTAAACCTACGTAATCCATGAAGCAGAGCCTGAAGCCATCTCTCGTTCCCCTCCAGCTCTGCAGGAACAGACACACTGCAGCTCATCACATGGCCATGACCCAAGACTCTCTTTCTCTCCAAGTACTCGAAAGGAGCAGTTTTGTGACAACTTAGTTCTGAGTGCCCAAATTAAATAAAACCATAACAATCTATTTTTTAAAGGGGTGGTTCGGTGGTTTTTGTCTAGGCTTGATTGTGTTTATGGGGTGCAGTCTAACCTGTGTTAATGCTTCGTTTTAAAAAAAAAAACATTATTTTTCAACATAATTTACCTTTATTCCACACCGCTTTGTCCCTTCTTTGAGAAACGCGCTGAACATTTCCTGCTTTTATGAAGCCCCTTCCTCAGAAATAGGTGATGGGCTCTGATTGGTTAGCTAGCCCAATGTTAATGCCATGGCTAAACTGCCTCTAGTTCGCTTCTAAACGTCCCGCCCTTGAACTCAGCAGCATGTGCTCTGGTTGTATTGTAAACAAGGGCATAATTAATATCGCATATCAGTTTGAGCCCGATTGAGAAGCAGAGGATATTACTGAAGAGGATTGTGCAGAACCTGTGCAAACACGGCTTTTAATGGTAGGCCTATGTTTTATGTTTGTTGTTGTCTCATACTTTTAGATATGCTGTTATTTGTAAATGCTACTGCTTATTTTAGCTTTTATTATACAGTTTTATCCTGATTAAAGCTTTAATAAAGTAGGGCAACTGCACACGTGTCCATGTATAACACTTCTCATAGCTTTGTGAAAATAAGTGTATAATTGGAAAAGTTCATTGTTGGAGCTGAATATATATATGTGTGTGTGTGTGTGTGTGTGTGTGTGTGTGTGTGTGTGTGTGTGTGAGTGAGAGAGAGAGAGAGAGAGAGAGAGAGAGAGAGAGAGAGAGAGAGAGAGAGAGGGAGAGAGAGAGAGAACAGGGGGATGCGAGGAACAGTATTAAGAACTAGGGTTGAGCGATGTCTACCAAATTGGCATCACTGTGATGGACGATGGCTTCATCTATCGGCCAAACCCTATTAAGAACCACTGCTTTAGAACATTGATTTTGAAACTTGTGAATGCATTAGAATCGTTAGAAAACAGAATCACGATTCATATATGAATAGATTTTTATGTGCACCTCTAGTTTTCTCTTCCTCTTCTCTAAAGCAGCGCAGCATGGCCTCGCCCCCTTTGCGGCCAGGGTTTATCTGGGTTTGTTAAGTCACAAACTCAGGAAGTAACTCGTTGTAGTCCCTACCAGCCATTTTTGTAGGCATTAATGGGATACTCCACCCCAAAATGGAAATTTTGTCATTAATCACTTACCCCCATGTCGTTCCGAACCCGTAAAAGCTCTGTTCATCTTCGGAACACAATTTAAGATATTTTAGATGAAAACCTGGAGGCTTGAGACTGTGTTATTGTTTGGAAAATAATTTATGGTGTTTTGGTTGAGAAAAGGTACGAAAGTCGTCGTCAGAATACTCCATCTGCCATCAGATGTGCAATCTGGGTTATATCAAGTGACGGGAACACTTTTTGTAAGTGAAGAAAACAAAAATAATGACTTTATTCAATAATTCCTTTGTCAACGGTCTCCTCTGTGTCTCTCCATATCACCATTTCTCCGTGTATTTAGCTTCGATTTGAAAGAAAACAGTGCATCCTTTTACGGGTTTGGAACGACATGGGGGTAAGTGATTAATGACAAAAAAAAATTAATTTTGGGGTGGAGTATCCCTTTAAACTGCCAGAATTTAAAAAGACGATATCTCCGTTTGCATTGAACTTTCAGCTTCTTAACTTTGCAGATATTGTTTATGTTCAAACAGCAACATTACACACTAACTAATGTTAAAAAAGTGAAATCGCAGTCAACCACCTCTTTAATGAAGTGAAATTTCCCAATTGAGGGCTCCTTCTCCCATTAATAACATTAAATAAAACTGAGATTATAGGAAAATCATGTTATGGTCAATAATAATAAAATAAATAAACAAATAAATAAAAACTACACCAAAACTATACCAAATTACTGTAAAATAAAAAATAAAAAGAAATTCTGCCAAAATGACCTGCTGACTGTACATTATCCCATTTATCATGCTAACCCCAAAAAAAAAGGACCATGAAATATTGATCTAGGTTGAAATTGTTTTACTTTGAAAGAGAAAAGAGGCCACGGAGTGGTGCGAGAGATATACACACTAGCACAGCCATGTAGGAAATTAACTGCCAGGGGCAACAAGTCAATTATACACTTCAGTGGTCATTATACAAAACACATTTGCTGACAGATTCTGCAACTGGCCTTTCAGAATCAAGTTTGCCAAAGAGGAGTGTAATAAATATGAAATCATGTCTGATGGACATTACACAAAATAAGAACCACTTATCTCAGCTCATACCAATATGGTCACAAATCTATTGTGATATCGAATGTGTTCAGAGAGTAAAGACTGGCAAGGTTATTACAGTTTTGAACCTTTTAAAAAGACACTTTTTTGTTGTATTTTGGTTTTCAATTCCAGTATAGTTTCAGTTGGTTTTAATATTTAATAAACTCAAGATTTTACTTTTTCTGCGTTTAGGTGGATCATGGCAAAATTTCAGCAATATTTTGCAGGCAAACAGATGTATCTATGGTCAATAGTGTAGTGATGTATGAAACACAGCTCAAACTTTCAAACCAAGCAGCGTTCTGTTGGTGATCTTGGAGAACCTGTGAGTCCAGCTTGAACCCTTGAAACTGTATGAGGAAATTTTTCACCCTAATGTGAATTTCATGATCATTTGAAATTATTTTGCCTCTGAAAATTTGCCAAACAACAGTAAATGTGATGCACCCTTTGTCTGTAAAACCTGTCACCACTTTGTTGCACATCAGGCTGTTACTAAGACAGCATCAATTTCATAATTGCACGTCAAGTAACAAAACTGGTTCACTATCTGTCCAGGCTAGTGTCTAGGTGGTCGGGTCTTGGCTAAATATACACTGCCCTTTTTTACTCTATTTACAACCTACACTCTTCACGGCGCTCAAAAAGGCAACAACCCTACTGCTCACTCTACATGTGTACAGACACACACATCAGAACTTGCTTTATTGGTGTAATATACACAACCGAGGAAAACAATGATGGTTGAGAAAGCTGGAGAGGAAAACAAACTGAAAGAATAGATTAAAAGATAATGAACAGAGGGATAAAGATCAGCTTACCTTCTCTCTCTCTCTCAGAGAGACCAGGGCTGCGAGTCCTGACCCGTGGGCTGCTTGAATCTCCGCCCCCTGTGTTATGCTGAGATTTGGTTGGCTGTGGTTGTTGCTGTTTGGCCTCCTGGGAAGATTCATGAGCCATGGTAATCTGCTGCTGGTACAATGCAAGAGCGTGAGGCATAGCCTGCTGCTTCCCCAACAACCTGGGCCGGTTATCACGTCCTGCTACCGACACCTCTGGCATCTACAAGCAGACACATAAAATGCTCATTACACAGCATTATACAAAACATGTACATGCTACATGTATAATTCCCATATCATGAAAAACAAAATATATATATTATTAATATATATAAAGGATGAACCGAATGTTCAGCTACCGAAATTATTTGTCTATAAGCAAAAAGACAGAATAAATTATACCGAATCATGACGTGACGCAAACAAATAGAGGCGCGAACTAATGCAACAAACATGATGGCATTGTGGAAGCATTTATAACTGTCCGAGAAAGATGCAAAAATCAATACAAGCACCGACAGCGAGAAACTGTTTAGCACTGCATCGCATGTCTTCGATGAGAAGTGGAAGGGGTGGTTGTTGCTGGTTACTGTATGATGACTGAAATCGTGAAATGCTCTTAAACAAATAAATAAACTGCAGAACTATGTGTTTTCTAATACACAAATGAATTGCTTGTATTCCAAATGTGCAGCATGAGCTCGCGGTGCCAGGGTTCAAAGTTCAAAGCATGAGGAAAATCTGCACTGAAATAGTTTTATTCGTCAGTTGCTTAGTAACATTTTTTTCGAATTTTTACAAGGCATGTGACAATGTGATACGTGCAACAAACGACTTCCCAAATTCGAATGACAATCATTTATAAATCTGCTATTGTCAACAAAAAGAAGCACTGAGGTCTTCCTGTGAGTTTCTGCCAAAATAAAAGCTGAGAAAAAGCAAGAACTCCATCAACATTAATAAATGTTATTATTGTAATTTTACTGATGTTCTATAAAATAAAATAAAAAAGACAATAATAAGGTTAATAATAATTAAAACAGCTCTATTAATAAATGTATTATAGCATTCACACGTTCATGTTCAGAGTGGGATCTGTAATATTTTCTAATGTTTTAAAAGAAGTCTCTGCTCTTCAGCAAGGCTGCATTTATTTGTACAGTAAAAAATGCATGCCTGATTAAATTAGGGGACCTCAAAAATGGCCAAAAAATATGTTTTGACTTACTTATTAATTATATGTTAAATTGTGTTTTATTGGTATAATGTCTAAAAAATGTTCAGTGTTAAGTAAATATTTTTAAAGCACATTTTAGCTATTTCATTTATGCAGTGGTGAAAAAAACATGATAAATGTGAACATAACTCGCAATATTAACTTTGTTGTTTATTGATTGGTATAATATCAGTAAACTGTATAAAAATCTATATCAAGTTTGAAGCAATGCTGATATTTGGGGAAAAACAGCACTCTGGCTGGTGTGATATTGCTTAACTACATTAATATAAATACCACAAAAACTCAAATGGGTATTTTAACTATATTATACTACGCTACATCCCAGACATGTTTTGAGTGAGTTACATACTTGATAATGTCAGCTCACACATCATTAAAACAACAAATATGGTGTCATCATAGAAAATAAATATTGCACACCCCTAATGACCGCCCACATCCACATCATTGTCTTTAAACAGGGTGGTGTTCACGAAAGGCTAATCAATCATAACAGATGTCATTTACATGTAGTCTTAAATGAACAGCAACAAAAACAACCTGTTTGAGTCATTTAAAACAATTATGCTTGTTTTGTTGAGACTAACACCATGCAAGCTCCTCTTAGAACAGTGCATATCAGTTTCCACACCTCTCCTCTTGCCAGAGCTCTGATGTCCTGGCTGTTAGCACATCATAAGTGTCTGAATAGCTAAGAGCAGAGGTGGAAAACTAGCATCTCATGGGAATAAAACCAGCATTAGTAACCATGGCAACATGGAGAGAAGATGCTAACATGCGTAATCTGGCCAGATATGCCAGTTGTTAACAAGAAAACCTCATGAATTTCAAAGCACAAGTGCCTGAAAATAAAGACGAATGTCAGTATGGGTTGGTACTTACTATGGGAGGTATAGCGGCTGCTCTCTGCTTGAGCTGTTTGAGGTCCAGCGGTTTCTGAACTGGAGAAGTGATCACTCCATCATGGGCGAAACTCAACAAACTTGGCCTAGCAGACGTCATTTTGTTGAGAGTGAGAAGAGCAGAGAAGAGGTATTGCTTAATATGGTCAAAGGCTCATTCTCTCTTATTTACTGTCTTTGTAAACAGCCCATTAATGCCACAAAACCACAAACACAAACACTTAATCATCATCGCAACACACATAAACAAATATAGCCTTTCCACATGCAGTCTTATGGAAATGTAAAATGCAAAATACACAAAAGACAGCCAGACAGACACACACACTTCTCGCTCTGTAATGTTTGGCAAGCTCACAGGCTAATGTTTCCCCTGACTCGGCCAACATATACAGTGTTTGCTGTCATGGAAAAAATAGAGTCCTACAGGACAAATCAACAATCCCAGCCTCCTTAACCACAAAACACATCAGACCCCACCCAACCAACCAATGAGCCCTCACTCTCATACACACACGCACACTCGCACCTGTTCTTGTCTGAGCTTTCTGTCTCCTCCACCTCATCGGCGCTGCATGTGGCGCTGGAGTCGCTGTCTTGAGCTCCGCTCTTTCCTCCATGCTCTTTCTTTTTGACCTCTTTCTTTCCCTCCTCCACCTCCAGGGCAGGAGGCTTCTTATCTTCTCCTGCTGCCTCATTACCACACTCCTCCAGTTCGGTCTTTACCTCCTGCTTCACTCCTCCCTGTTCCACTTCTCCTTTCTCCACTTTTGGCATTTCATCCGGCCCCGTCTCCGTAGCTGCCATGTCCTTATCCGTTGAGGACGAGGAGGAAGTAGCGTTGGGTGCAGTTTTGGGCCGTGCAGAGCCCTCTTCTTTGACCTTGCTGTCATCTGAAGAGCGTGGGGAAGGGAGGCTCTCAGTGTCTGAGCTGTTATTGGCTCCACCTGAAAAAAAGAACATCGTAAACATCGTAAGAGGGCAGGGCACGAATATCAGCTGATCTGTTAAGTGTGATTTGATCGGTAAGGCGTTTGTTTTGGGCACTTCATTTTTCAATTTGGAGCCCTTGAAAATTCTATTATTTGTTTTATCCATGTTAAAACATTTCTTTCAAGTTCTGGAATATAGATCTGATTATGGACATCATAACTTAAATTTTGGTAAAGTACAATACTGTTCACAAATTTGAGGATGGTAAGCTTCTTTGAATGTTTCTGAAAGAAGTCTCTTTGCTCAAATTTGGTGATTTTATTTTTGTTTTAATGTTTATGAAATACAGATTATAGATAGATTTGTATCTATTTTAAAATGTTATTTAACCCTGTGATTGCGAAGTTGAGTTTTCAGTAGCATCCAGTCTTCATTGTCACATGATCCTTGAGAAATCAATTATAATATGATTTGCTGCTCATGAAATGTTTTTTATCAATGCTGAAACAAGTGTGCTAATTAATATTTTTGTGGAAACCATGATGCATTTAAGGATTCTTCGATTATTAGAAAATGTGTAAGAACAGCATTTGAAATAGATTTTTTGTAACATTATAAATGTCTTACCCTCATTTTTGATTAACGTAATTTAAAAAGCAATCTTTCAGAATAAAACAATATCTTTCAAAAAACATACTGATCCCAAACTTTTGAACAGTACTGTATGTGATGGTGATATATAGTAAATTGTAAATGATTAGTGTAATGGACAGTGATTAAAAAAAAAAAAGTGATTCTTCGATATATTAAGAAAAACTATAAACTGCACTTATAAGAACCAAAGACAACTTTTAATAACAATAGGATTTTTAGGCAAGGAAAGCACAAAGGATTCACCTAATTTATTTAATAAATTATGAAAAGGAAGTTAAAATTCCAAAATAGTGAAATTCAGACAAATGTAACATTTATTTACTCTTGAAAGTAGAAAAAAGCCATTAAACATACAATAAACAGGAAAAGCGAATATAGCATATCCTTTAAATTTGAAAGATTGCTTTGAAAAACATTTTAAAAACGGTTTCATTTTAAAATCATCCAGGGGCACAGAAAAGCTCCTCAACGAAGAATCACTCTTATCTAAATCTAACATGTCCTTTGTCAAATCAAAAAGTAAATGTAACTAGTAAATACACAGCAGGGGATTATGATAAGCCTCATTTTCCCACTGGCATAACAAACCCCAGCCGTTGAGTGTGCTCTCCCAGCTGGATGTAATTACACAATAACCATAACATAATAAGCACTTCCCTTGCTGGCTTTCTTTCACAAGCTTTGACCTGATAAATGTGGCTTTATGAAAGCTTACGAAAGCCATTTATCGGCAAGCCACACCTGATTGCCAAACACACAGCACAAAGCGTTTGTTTCATAGCTGCCTGGCGGACTTGTGGAAGTACGACGTCCACAGCATGACACGCACTTTGACACCTATACAGTTCGATCGCTCTGCTATAACACAACCACTAACAAAACGCCGCTCTCCTGGAAAAGCAATTCATGCTTGTGCAGAGAGTGTCGCCTCTTTCTCAGAACTTGACAAAAGTAGGTCAGGGTTGTATCACGGGTGAGGTCATAGGTGAGTCTAGGCCTCGTGTTCCTGATATTCTGAGAAAAGCACTCTGCCGTTTGATTCGAGCTGCTGTGGGACTTCCTGGCAACCACAAAACCTCAGAGGTGTTCGATTCAGTGTGAATTGTTTCATAGCTGATAACATAATTACAAAACTGCTCACTTGTTTCTCAGATCTGAACTCTGAGTTTCATTACTTCCATTACACAAAGTCAATAAGTAATGTGCAACAAATGACTGTGTTTAAATAGACATTAGTCTTTGTGTAATAATTACTGCATGATGATGTGGCTGTGTGAGTGTGCAAGAATCAAGCATTTGCGTCCATACCCTCTCCGTCCTCCTGAGCCTCCTCCTCATTGCCGCTGACTCCCGATCCCTCCATCTCCTCTTCCTCTGCAGCAGATGGAGCGCTGGCTTCCTCGTTCTGAAGAGCTTTACCTTTACGTCTGGCCTTACGCTCTTTCTCCTACAACGAACACAAGAACAAAAACAACAACATGAAACCAATACTACTGATATTATAAATAATTCAACCCGCACTCTCTCACTCTCTCAAGAACTGACCGATTTTATTTTATGCTGTTGCAGAATCTCATCCAGTTTCTGTCTCTTCTTGTAGTTAAAGTAGAAGTTCTTGCACTGAGAGACTGTTTTGGAGCCCACCATCTTGGCAATAGCGGACCAATTTCTGCCATACTGGAGCAGACCTATGAAAGTAAGAAAAGGAACATTCTCACTTTACAAACGTAGAAACAGGAACAGAGCTATGAGTGATAGAGTAACTACTGCCATAGTTATTTCAACACACGAGAGACAGCGTCATCGTCTGCATGACAACTAAAATGTCCCTTTACTGATACAGAGAATGTTAAATCATGAGGAAACCACTATCATGGCCAGACCGATTAATTGCAACTGCATTTTAAATAGATTCAAATAGAAAACAAGTATTTGAAATCAAATCAATGCATCCTTGGTCCCAAACGTTTTAACAGTAGTGTATGTGTAGGTCTCATTTTTTTCCCCTACCTGGTGTCCCACTAAGTCACATGCACTCAAAATAGGGCAGCACCAAGGCTGTTACAGTTTATATAAGATTTATATTACACACTGCCTAACAGACAGTATCTTTCAACACTAACACACAAAATCCCTGTGCGCTGGGTAACGGAAGCCTCGAGCGTTCCCATTTGCCCAGCCTTATGTCGTCATTAAGAAAAACTTCAATAAAAGGTCAAAGATCATGTGCTGCCACTTGCCGTCTGAAGAAGGAAAGTGGGGCAACAGCCTGACATGAACTGTTCTCAATCATTTAACACCAGGCTAATGCTCAGCAGACATCAGCCAAGTCGTTGTGTGCTGGTTAGCTTCACATTAGGAACCTATCTTGTCCAGTCTAAATAGCTGCTTTGATTTATATCGCTAGTGACCACAATAAAGCACTGCTACCCTCCACATCAAAGCTACAAGACAGTCAGTGTAGATTGCACAGGGATGGAGAGAATGAGATGGAGAGATAAAATGAAGAGTGTAAGTGCAAAAAAATGCCCTTAGTGACATACAAACAAGCAAAGCAAGAAATCATTTGAAGTCTGATTTGTATGCTTATCCGCACCATCTCTGATCCTTGTTTCTGTCTCTGTTTATTCTTCAAACTTCCAGTTGTTTGTCAGAAACGCACGCACATCCTAATCTATGTAACATGGCAAACACACACACACACTGCAGTGCAAGGGCAGATTAAATAATAGCCTGCTTAGCAACATACACATACACAATTACCCAGAAGTATTTCTATATAACAGGTCAAAAAGTCAGGGAAAATCCATTCTTGCCCAATCCAACAAATGGTAAAGTAGCGGTTAAATCCAGTGAAGGGTCAAACACTGTCCTAAACTTCCTGAAATGCAAGTTTCATTCATCTTCATTTTCAAAACATTATATTTTGTCCAGTACCTCCAAATGTTGAGAGTACTCCAATAAGACAAAGCTGTCCAATCAGCTTTGGTAATTCAAGAGCATGTACCAATGCTACATCCAATTGAAATCCTCGGCATTGGCCCACTGTGGACCATCCAATCAGGGAGTTGTATAAAGAAAATATGCGGCCCTCTGGTCCACTCTTCCTCTCTTCTCTATTACTCCATTAGTCTTTTCTTCTTAGCTCAAATGATTTCCATGGAAATGCACGGCAGACGCTCTTGGAGCTCCAGAACAGCATGAGGAAGAGCAAGAAAGTAGAAGAGAGAAAAAGGGAGTGGTGTTTGGGAGGGAAATAAGCTCCCATTCTTCCTCTGATATTTGCGCTGTCGTTTCTCTGATTCTCTCTAAACAGTGCAGCCCTTCTCTTTTTCTTCTTCTCCTCTCTCTCTCTCTCTCTCTATTTATCAAACTCACGCGCTTTCTCTCGCCAGCCCTCTCTCTCTTTCTGTCTCAAGGCCACAGTTTTTTTCCACTCCTCTTCACTGGCTGCCGCTTGGCTGGACTTTAACAGCAAAGTGAAGCTGAGATGCAGTGACTCCACCTCCCTAATGCCCGTCCTCCCTCCCTCCCTTCACAACCTCATCTGATCTCTTCTATCATTCTTTCTTTTCTGCGCTCTCTAATGCATATTATCTGTGCCAAAACACATCTACGCTCAAACACACAAAAACAAACAGACAATGAGAGCAAGAGATTGTGGCAGAAATAAAGAGAAAGAGAGAGATTTGAGAGGCTTGATGTTGATATCATGAGAAAGCAGAGAGAAAGCAATTCCTCCTAACTGACCTGCTTTTCTTCTTCAATATGACCTCTACACACAGTCTTTAACAACAGTGTGAGAGAGGGAGAAACAGGGAGGCTTGCCAAATCCTCTAATTCGTGCCAACCCACAATTCAGCCACTTCCTTTCTCTCTGCACTCCAAAAACTGAATCTAACCACTCACTCAATGTTACAGAAAGAAAAAAAACTGAAAGACAGGGAGACAGAAAAAAAAGACAGCCAGAAAAACAGAAAAAGACAAATTCAAAGAAAGACAGATAAAAAGAAAACAAACAGAAGGAAAGAGAGAAACAAAAAAGAAAAGAATTACAAATAAAAACAGATCGTTAAAAGATAAATCTAGCAGAAGACAGACTGAAATAAAAGAAAAACAGAAAGACAAAAATGGAGACAAAAACAAAGAGAGACAGAATGGAAGGCAAAGAAAGAGAGAAATTTAGAAAGAACAAACAACAGAAAAAGATAAAATAGAAAGACAAACTTAACAAGACAGAGAAATGAATTAAGACAGAGAGAGAGAGCGAAAGAAACAGAAAAACAATGTGAGAGAGAAAGAAAAAAGAGTGAGAGACAGAAAGACAGAGAACGACAGAAAAAAAACAATAACACAAAAACAAAGACAATTCAGAGAGCTGAATCTTGTTCTGTTCACACTGACTTCACTTATTCACAGGAGTGACAATTGAAGCGACTTGCTCGTGTTTATTTAAATACAGCTGTTACTCTCTAAACTGCAGTGTGTATGTGGCAGTGTGTGTTTTTGAGAGAGAGAATTCTATGAGAAAATAGTACAATGTTACACATTTATCAGCATTTAATAGTGCTAAAAAAAATGTTCAGCTCCTGCCTCTAAAGAAAAGCATCTAAAAAGAACACGGGAGGAGAGCTGTGTGCAGTAGCTCTAGGTTAATATATGTTACACAAGTCTTTATCCTGCCATCAAGTGCCCCCACGGCCACATACACACTCACTTCCCCTCATTTACTCAGAGACGTGAACACAAGCGAGGCCACCCTGCCTTTAAAAGGCTGTGCCAGCGTGCATTAGTCACAGAGCAGAGCTGCTCTCTCTCCCTCTGTGTGGTGGAATGCAGCGAGACGGCCAGGTGCCATTAACATATATTACTGTTGTCTCCCTCTCCCGCTTTAATAATGATCACAGATAAACACATTAGCATAGAGAACTGTAAGCGGATTCAAAAAGCACAGGCAAGGTAACTGGCTGGTGTTAAGAGGGTCATGGGGTGAGAGGTGGCAGTATATTATGGAACAGAGTAATAATAAGACAAAGACAAAGCAGACACACTAAGGGTAATAACAGCAGCGTTGGGAAAGATTGCAGTCTAGGCTTGGCTTTGATGGTACACTATGTTAACCAGACACATCAAATAAAAAATGCAAGTTGGGTGAAATTATATGAATGAATGAATAAATAAGTATTAATAAATGACTTAAATAAAATAATAAAAGCGGTTTGTGCATTAAGATAATTTCTTTAAATCTATAAGTGAATAAATTAATAATAAATAAATAAATAAGGTTCTTGCAGAATTTAATGAATGAATTAATAGATAGATTAGAATAGATACAAATAAACAGGGTTCTAGCATCACAATAGTTTATTTAAATGAAAACATTAATGAATGAAAATATATGCGTGTGTGTGCATAATAATATTTTAAGTGTTTTTTACACCTTCTCTGACCCTCAAAATTAAACATTTCTACGCAGATGACCTTTAAGACTGCATGAGAAATCACTAACTGCTTTCAAGTTACTGAACAGAAAATAGGCACAAAATGTAAAATACAATCTTAACTTGCTCAGGGTTGTGATGTACTGTGTTGCAATATTGTGCCAACTTCTGAATGAGCCGTTTTTGCAAATTAATCATCATGCATTAACTAACACCAAACCCTCATTTCAAAAGAGTGCTCTTCTAAATAAATGTGAAGATCTATTAAATCTAAAACATTATATGAACGGCTACTTGTTGGCATGGAGTCAAGGACAAGTTCTTGTGATTGTAAACAACAAACTTGATTAGGCCCAGGGGACTTTATCATTAATGAAATGTTATTAAGTTGCAGATCCTTTGAGTGGTGTGGAGCAGGCGGCCTAATGGATCAGATGTGATGTGCCGGTGCCAGAGAAACAGAGAGCTGTTAACAGAGTGACGTGGAAGCAGCTCATCTGAAGTAGGTCAGCAGAGCATCCGTTTAACACACTAACAGTCTACATTACAGACCAAACACTGACACATACAAGAAAGATTAGACCATTGCTCTTTACTCAAACTTTCTGTTTTCCGCAAATATAATCCCACATTAAGTTTTGAAGGTCCATTAATGAAGTTCTTGTTCTTAATGAGTAAATGACACGTCCGGACGTCCAGCTGTCATATAAAGATGCACCTCCCACATAAAGACACATTATTATGTGTATCACTAAGTGCATGTGTGTGAAATGAGGCCAAGGGCACAGTGTGTGATCTAGTGCTCATGTAAATGTTTGTGGAGTTGCTAGGTTAAGTGTTACAGGTCTTATCAGGCAGAGTTACATCTAGTTAACCGAACAAAAGAAAATCGAACTGTCAACATCCTATCAAGGCCCATTTTGACCTTTTCTGAAAACATTATTGTCTTTAAAGGGGCTATAGAATGCAAAAATCACTTTTATAAGGTGATTGAACACAGTTTTGTGGCCACAGTGTGTGAAAACAACCAGCCTATAATGGTAAAACTCCACTCACTCATTGTTTTATAATCCCAAAAAAATCTAAACAGTCTCTCCACATGAGCAGTTCCAGACTATGATGTCATACTCGGTGAAAGTCCCGCCCATTTGTGACGCTCTCTGCCCTATACACAGCCCTGAGTGAGAAGCAGTGGTCCG
Organism: Cyprinus carpio; assembly: GCF_018340385.1. Taxonomy (NCBI): domain Eukaryota; kingdom Metazoa; phylum Chordata; class Actinopteri; order Cypriniformes; family Cyprinidae; genus Cyprinus; species Cyprinus carpio. The sequence goes on along the minus strand of NC_056604.1, from coordinate 17,374,364 downwards.
CCATTTATGTTTTCTTGCTGTAGCTGCTGTAGGTATAATGTCAGTTTTAGGTGTTGTGTGCTGTGTGTTGGGATGCACCAACGAACATAGGAGTCTCCATAGACCGCTGAGGACACTGAGATTACATTTCATTTTCGAAGGAAATGTTCCAGAAAAAAAAAAACAGAAAAGTCCTGTACGTTTGTGCTAACATTTACACCGGACTGCCTCACAAACGAGGGTCAGTTCAGCGCTGGAGTTGTGCAAAGATTGCTTCTGAAAGAGGGATCAATACCAACGTTTCGAGTGCAAACGTCCAGACTCCAGCCTCACACATCATATTTTGTTTTCCAAAAGAGCTTCTTGGCTCTCTGTAAGGCTAATGTTGCTAAAGCTACCATTGTTTCTGCCTGTTTTCACTAATGCTGCCTTCACTTGCTACCAGAATGACTGTGAATAGGAATGTGGTAGTTAAAAATTGCGTTTGAAAGCAATGTGAAGTCAGTAACACAGTCACCACCAGTTAACCGTGACACCGGTCTCCCTGTGAGCATGAGCTCTTGAAACTCCGCACTCTCCTGAGAAGGGAGGCAGAAGTATCAGCTCATTTTCATTTAAAAGGGGCATACACATAAACAGTATGTTTTGGCTCATACCCTAAAACTGACAATTTCAACAAGCTATAAAAAATTATCTGTGGGGTATTTTGAGATAAACTTCACATACGCACTCTGACGACATCAGAGAATAATAAAAAAATAGTATCAATCCATTCTATGGCACCTTTAAAACTATATTCTGATCCAGTCCACCTAAATAATAATAAAAAAGAAACACACTGAGGGGCCATTCACAAAGAACGTGGTTTTGCATCTAAAATGCGAGGCGCAGCGCTTTCACACAGTGTACAACGCTAGGGTCTTGAGATGTGCCATGCTGACGTCAATAAAACAGCTGTCATGCCAACTTGCTACTGTTAACAGAAGCTCGCAACGCTGCCCCACCTCAGAGTTCTTCTGATTGGTCCACTGCTTTCGAACTGACATTTGGAAATTCTTTTAACTTGACATGGCGTCTTAATGCGACGCTCATGTGCGAGGCTCTGCAAAAGACGCGAGAAGTAAGCGTAACGGTCACGCACGTCTGTCAAGTGCGTTTACATAGAAAAACAACGGAAAAGTAGCGCATTGGAATGGAAAAATGCGTTCTGTGTGAATGGCCCCTTACTAATGTGTTTGTAAGGTTCTCTAACTAATTGTTTGTCTATACTGTGAGAATACCATCTATTCAATAAATGCAGGAGTGACAAAATACCAAACATGGGTTCTGACCTTTCTTTGCGGTCTCCATCTCCTCTTCAGTCCAGCGAGAACTTTCATTCATCTCCAGATTAGCTAAAATGTACAGAGAAGAAGAATGTCATGTAACGTGAAATAATAACGAAGTCTCTATAATGAAATTCAGCGTCCATCTTGGTAACAACCCAAGTTGCTGTTTTCGGTTTAGCTTTGTAAGTGCAGCTTTGCGGTAGGTGAAGGGGTATAAATTAGAATTGGGAATGGGCCTAAACCTGACACATCTGACTGGTATAAAATTATGTTTTTTAACAAATCATTCAATCAAATCAACCAATCAATAAATAAAACGCAAGAGGTAGTCAACACAAACTAAAGGTTGCAAATAGGGATGCACCGATGTATCAGCCGCCGATATTTATCAGCCGATTCTTGATTATTTTAAAGCCATTAGCATATCTGAAATGGCATGAAAAGGGCTGATACCGATGGTTTATTAGTTAACTGCATGGAGACAACGAGTTGCATGTCCGTTGCATAATCCAATGTTTTTCTCTGGGCAAAATAATTAAATACTTGCCAAAACAAAATAAAATCTGTACAAAATATAGTTTGTCAGACAGCCCATATGCAAATGTGACGCATCCAACAAGTGAAATGCCTGTGCTCAGCTGTAAATTCATCATAGATAAGTCGGAATGGCAATTCCCCGCCGTTAAAGTTTATTCGAGGATATGTCACGAACAGCCAAGCATTAGGCCTACATTTAAGTGAAAATGAATGGAAGGTAATATGCAGCTTTTTGTTTGAAACCAGTGTAGAACACGGATTCACACAAGGTCACATCATGAACCTGCAACGCTTCTGTGAACAGAGAAAACAGAATAAATCTATATATTATATTATATATATATTTTACAAAAGCTTTACAGTTTTCAATGATGTTTTGCTTCTATCTGTATGACAAACCAGTGTTGGTATGACCATAAATTAGGGAGTAACAGTTGGGAAAACAATGCAGTGATTGTGTCAGTGCCTCACACTGACATACAACAAATTTTTGCTAATTTGATATCGCAGCTTGTTCTATCTCAAAATAAAATACAGTTAAAGAAACATAAAAAGTTACACTGCTCAATTTAAATAGTCCGTAGTAGTACAGTCTGTGCAGTTCAGTGTGACCAGCGCCTCACTGCTGATATAGTCTATGTGTGAAGGATGATGTTTTATGTTGATAATGCAAGTGAAGAACAAAGCCTATAGTTTACATAATAAATAATAGGTTACATTTACATTTGGATTCGTGCAGAATGAGAGAGGTAAGCTTCAGTTTCCTTTTTAAATTAATTTGTCTAGGCATGATGCTTATATTTAGCCTAAACACAACTTTAGAGGATTTGCTGTGGAGAGAAGAGAACTAAAATAGCTTAACTGTGTTTGTAATTTTGCTTTAATTTACCATTATTTTAGCCTACATTATTTCTGAATGTAATAATAAAAAAACAATGTACAGCCTACTAATTTAGGCAGTTTTTTTGCCTCTCAAAATTAACGCTTATAGGATTAACGTTTTTTTGTCCATGATGAAACATTTTTAAATATCTTGAAAAAAAATATTTAATGTTTTTATTGCGTTGATAGTTTTTTCTTTTGTTTAATACATTTGGTCTTTGGTAAATCTAGAAAAGATGATGCTGTATTGGCTATAAATAAGAGAGTTCATTCAAGACAGTCTTCACGATTTTCTTTCTTTTTGTGTAAATTAAACGCTGTACTTTATTATTATTATTATTATTATTGGCAAAGAAAAAGTAAAAAAAACTAGCTTTATTTACCGGTACGTTTTCTACTCAAAGAGGAACCCAGGAACAGAAACGTTCAAATACTGATTCTGCTCATAGTGCTTTATGCAACTGACCAATATCGGTATCAGAATCGGCCAATAGTTATTTGTTAAAATCAGTATCGGGGGGAAAAAAATCTGTCGGTGCATCCCTAGTTGCAAATTCATATCCATTCTTTAAATTACTTAAAACTAAACCAAACTAAAAGCACAAACAGGCAAAGGCAGAAGCTCAAGGTGAAGTGACTTATGAAAATGACTCAAGCTCTTGTGACATAAGTAAAAAGTTCAAGAGTTGCCACAAGCGCTGTTTTGACCCTCATGCTGAAGTATTGGGGAAGTTTTTAACAGAAGCACGATCAACATAAGTTCAAGAACACTCTAAGCTAGATGAGCTCTGAACATCATCAAAAAGTGCATTTCAGAAATTGAAATGCCTTCTCATCGTAAAACCAGGGAACACTGTGACACTCAGGGGACAGATGGTTTCTACTCAACCATAGAAGTATTTGTACAGCATTTCATTATTAGGATCATTCTCATTCTGTTGATATTGCTGTTAAAATATCCTCACATTTAGGGAAAACAGAAAAGGGAAGTTATAAAACTACAAGTGGGACAATGTTATACAATAAAATGTTGTGCAAGGTTAAGTTGCAGAGCAAAGCAAAGAACTCATTTGAACACATGACCTCAGAGACCTACAGAAAAAGTCAATGGTATGCAAGTGTTTGCTAACCCAGCTCACTGCTTAGCGGTGAAGTGTTCTCTTCCTGCTCGTTGGTCATAGAGCGAGTGACACGTCCTTTCCGGTGACCGCGGCTGTTTGCGGTGCGCCTGCCTTTAGCGGTTACAGGAGGCTCTTTCTCCTCCCCGTCCTCACCAGAGGTGTCATCTCTGCAAGAACAAAAAAAAATATCATTATAATAGTTGAAACAAGCTCTTATCAAAGCAAAATTACTCATAAATCATGTTTGATTATCAGATAGACAGATAGATAGATAGATAGACAGATAGATAGACAGATAGATAGATAGATAGATAGAAAGATAGATAGATAGATAGATAGACAGATAGACAGATAGATAGATAGATAGATAGACAGATAGATAGATAGATAGATAGATAGACAGATAGATAGATAGATAGATAGATAGATAGACAGATAGATAGATAGATAGATGGTTGGTTGGATGGTTGGATGGTTGGTTGGTTGGTTGGTTGGTTGGTTGGTATTTATATAGTTAGTGCATTCTTATTAGAAAAAAACATTTGTAAGGTATAATAGAAAATCTTTTTGAGAATAACTTTTTTGGACTGTTAACCGATAACACACACAAACTAAATATATGCCTATATGAATGTGAACACACTATGCAAATGCTGGCTCAATAGCTGGTGTATTCACGTTCAGCTGTACAGCACAGTGTCACAAAGTGGCTGTGGGATGAGCAGACCCTCATTTATCTTACCTGCACATTATCCATCTTGCAGATACAGTACTAAATATAGTATCAGCAGCTGTGCCCGCAGGTTGTGAGAATCATGGGGGAGAAGTCCAAGAAACGCACAGACTTGGCTTAATGCACTCATTTAATGTATAGGCCTGTGTATTCGGGCCAGTGCTAATGTGCTCTAATCACACCCTGCAGTACTGCTGACTGCACAGGTTTAGTTTAGATTAATTCATTGTCACCTGTACTTTAGGGTTGTGCCGACAGATGATAGTATCGTGTATCGACGATGGTCAGAGATATCAATGATAGCAGATGTCTTTGTCGATAGTCAAGACGATATTAGGCTCATTCTCCTATAAATTTATTAAATTATTATTATTAGGCGGCCTATTATAATTCGGCTATTATTATCAAATTGCCCCGCTACTTCACTTCAGCACCGCATTTCACACAATCGTGCGCAAATGAGGATTAGAGCCTGTAGTCGGTGAAGGAGTCTCCAACCACAAACAGACGTACATCATCTGCTGATAAAAGGTATTTTGTTGTATTTTAACAAGTAATCTGAACGGTCTATATATGTGCAATATTTTAACCAAGCCCTCACTAACTCAGTTTACTGCCACAGTTATGTTAGAATGCATTTCATCCTTGTTTCTGTGGCGGTGTGTCGGGCTCGTCATGCGGCACATGGTGCGGAGCACTGTATGACTGATGTATCTGTTCAATTGAACTTTACTGCAAATATATGAACTTACCTGTTTTAAATACTTTATATTTAATGTGTTCGTTTGTGTCCAATATCTAGTGTTAAACTGTTGGTCTTTAAAATAAATCTACTTTTGATTTTCACCGTTGACTGCAGACTGATAACTTTGCTCTGATGCGGCAAACTCGTCACAGGACGTGCGGTCCTAATAGCGATATATGACTGTTGTATCCGAATATATATGAAATAGCTGTTTTAAATATTTTTTATATTTAACGTTAGTTTATCAGTAGCATGTTTGAAATTATATTATTTCGATTATTATAATTTTTATATTAATTTAATTTAAATGTGTATATAAACCCCAAAATAATTAAATAGATTTATTCAAATGTATTTTATTTTTTTATTTTATACACACATTTTTACATTCAGTATATTTAATTTGTTTTTGTATTACTGTTTACTTTATTGATTACTAGAAAAACTTGAATCAACGTTTACTTGAAAGTAACTGTTTAAATAATAAAATAAAATAAAATAAAATAAAATAAAATAAAATATTGACGTAAAGAAAGTAATAAACGTCATGTGTCCAAAAAAAAAAAATCTGGTATTGACAACCAAAAATGTTGGTATCATCTCCACAGTTCTATCCTAAAGTCTGTAAAATCCAAACTGCTTAAAAGAGCTCTGAATCAGAGGACTTTAGCACTAGCATTGAGTGGCAAGTCAGCAGAATGCTTTTTCCACCTGCCGGGTTACATAACTGTGCCTTCACTGTTTAAGCTGATTCACAGAAAAAAACAAGCTGTAAGGCCACAGGTTCAAAGGATTTGATGAGAGAAGATGTAAGCAAAACACAGCTGATGGATGGATGTGAGATGAGAAGGAGAGAAGGCGAGTAAAAGAGAGAAAGATACTCACTTCATGCCATCCTCTTTCTCATCTCCCTCTGCTTTTTCCTCCTCGTGGTCTCCCTCCTTTTCTTTCTCCTTGTCGTCTTTCTCTTCCTGATTGTTGCGGTTCACCTGTTGCTGTGCCTGTTGGTTATTCTGCGAATGCAGCCAATCAAAAGACAGCAAATTAAAATCATTTAAAATCTAATTAAAATCATTTAAAAAATCATCTACTTCCACCAAACACCCCCCCACCCCCTTTGAAAAAAATAAAATAAAACACCTCTCTCCCCAAAAATAAGCTGTCTAGAACAAGGACATTGTTCTATAAATCTCTTTGTAAGGGAATATATATATATATATATATATATATATATATATATATATATATATATATATATATCCATTTTCAAAAATGAAATTCGGGCCCTGAATATATATATATAAAATAGGTGATGGTCCTATCACCCAGGCCTCACTTCCATGTATCTGGGGTTTCCTTCACATGAGAATTACATTTTGAATTATGAGGCACCATAAACCATCTATTTTTGTCAGGAAAGAGAGAGTATGCTCCACTACAGCTACTACTAGAGGGAAAAATGGATGACAGAAGGATGAAGGGGGAGGGGACAGAGACAGAATCTGAAGGGACTGACGACGGACAGATCAATGAAGTGAGAGAGTGCAGGAATCTCAACATCTCCATGCTCCGATTCTGCCTCAGAGCTTTTCAGTTTGACAGATGGCACCTCGTATAACCTTACGCACACACATACGAGGATAGTCACAATACAGGACAATTCACTTGAAATTTTGAACAAAAAGCCTACGTTTCAGCAAAATTATTCTTCCATGCTAACCAACTGATTCCAAAATAAGACAATTGAAAACGGTAAAATTAGACATCATGTCAGCTGCCCACATTCAGTTATTCATGCACAGTTAAACACACATATACAGATGTACTCATCCAAACAGTAACTTGCTTTCGTTTTTCTGTCTCCCTTTTGTTCATGCTTTCTTTCACCCATCAGGCTCATCCCACTGTATCCCTTGCTTTCTGTGTTTGTGGCACTGGCTGAGAGCGTTTTAATGCGGACCCATTTAGATCAGGCGATATTTAATGACCTGAGCAGAACCGCTCCAGCAGCAGAAGACCAGTAAAACAAATGTGTTTGGGCTGTGGGCTCATTATTCTATCAGCTTTTATTGAGCCTGCTATTATTGCAGGCAGCACACACACACAGAGCTCTCTGTCTAACAACTTCACCTCATGCTCTCATGCTTTAAAACAAAACACAAACATTTAATACATTCACGATGCAACAGTTCCGTGACTCTCTCTCTGTGCGTGATCACCCTCACACACATACAGAAGTTAATGAGTGTGTAAGATCAGGAGAAAATCACTGCAGACTCCAACAGGGCACAGAGCTAGATAATTACTTCATATGGTTTGAGCTCACTTTGAGGTGTGCGTCTGTGATACTCATTAGAATCATGCTGATTTATTTTTAATAACACGCTCTCATTAAAAAGACAAGTCGAATTCACACCGCCTCTTTAAACACTATAATCATGAGGTATGGGCTGTAAATCAGGGGACAGATCCACAAGCAAATAAACAATGTTTATATTATTTAATATAGCATAATGCCATTGTCAACATCCTTGAAGTTTTTAGATCGTATGCTGCGTTCCATTCAACCCGGAAAGTCGGAATTCCAGCTTTCTACTTGGAAAGTGCAATAAGACACCACTTGATGCAGGACTCGATTTCAACACTCTTGCAGAAGCTTACTACTGATTTTGCAGAGAGGTTGGAGATGACATACAAAATGGCAGGACTTTAAGCAATCAACATATCAGTGTTTCATTTTGCAACATTACACAATAATAAGCCTGTTTACAATGTATAAAAAAAAAAAAAATCGTACATTTTCTTCTCTGTTGATAATCACACACCTCAAAAACAAATTACAGCACTGGCGTTTTGTTTCTTTATACCACATTTTCCAAGTAGGAATATCTCACACCCAACTTTGACTGAAATGCAGCATTAAAATGTCAAAGGGCATGCTGGGAGATGTAGTCTAACGCTCACCTGGCTCCTGCCTCGGCGACGGTAGCTCCTGCGAACAATGTTCTTGTAGTTCTCATTCTTCTTAGTCAGGTAGTAGAACAGGACACACTCAGCCACTGTCTGTGAGCGGACACACACACACACACACACACAAAGCACTTCAAACCTTACTCGTTCTGCTCAAACACTCTGATCATATTCATGCACACTGCCTGCAGTGCAAACAATGGTATGAAGAGGATGGTATTAATAAAGACGCAGGTGTACCTTTCTCTCCAGAAAGGAGGCTATCAGGGCAAAGTTTTTTGGGTGCTGGATAAACCTGCGGTGAGGGAGAGGAAGAGCTGTGATACAAAGCAAACACAACGTTCAAATGCTGTATGATCGTCTTTAGGTGACTTTTGTGAAGGTGATTTCTTTAGTGCGCATTGATTCCTCTGGTAAGGTTCCTCATTGGCTCATGGTTAAGAACTAGACTAGACAAGGTCTCTCTCTCACTTCCTTTTGCTGCTGACCTCTGCGTCATGGTCCAGAACTTTACAAAGCCTCTGCCACTCAAACCAAATATGAAGCAGTTTTGGTATTGATGCACTGAAGTCTATTTCTTCTTTAGCAAAACACCAAAACAGCTTTTATTTAGCCAAAAACAAAAATAAAGTTTTGCTAATTAAATTTCAGTTATTGGGTAATTGAACTCTGTATGCTATTCAGGGTGTCGTATTTACAGGTGTCAAACCAGTCATAGTGAATTTCTTTGGCAACAAGACACCACTGCTCGATATTTCAGCAAAACAAATTTTCTCTAGCATCCTTTTTGGTTAAAGTTAAGTGCATTCACACAGCTGACATGATGACCTGTTGCAAACTATTCACATTATGTGCACAAAATCGATGATGACACAATCAACCAAAATTTGCCATCAGAGAAGCGCTAGTCAATAATTTCAACCCAGGCAAAATCCAGTCATTTTAATAGGAATCTATGCAGCTGGGAATTTTATGTGATGATTTGCCATGGCGACCAATAGAAAGTGGTTTGGTTTGAAATTGACTACTGTCAACAGACAAATGTACCTTTTTTGTCTGCAAAATATTGCTAATGTAACCTTAAACCATTACATTTTGTTCTTTTCATTTTATATTTTGTACTCAGGATTATTTATTATGATCCGGAATCTAAAATGTTTGCCTAACAGCTATTGCCTAAAAGCACTTTTTAAGCCTAAGAGCCTGTGGTCATTCTAAAAATTTACTGCGTGTTTATTTCAGTTGCATGATCTTTTTAGTTTGCCTGTAGAGGACTGGAGATGTCTACTCAAGCAGTCGTGCTTACATCAGCATCAGCGCAGAGATGTAGATTTCAGTTGTTCACGTTTCACCTAGTGCTGCACCACTAACCAACTATCAAACACAACCACATGCACACAAACTGCTGAGCTCTCAAAAACAAGGAGAGAGTTGCTAAACCACACGCTGATACATTTTAATACCAATTTCATAACTCCTCATTCCTTCACGCAAAATCAACATGCACATCAATGCAAGAGGGCAGAACGTACTTCTCACGGAAAGTGTCCTTCTCCTGTTCACTCCACATGTTCATGACCTGTCTATCTTTGTAGACCTTCATGGGATCGTCCATCAGCCCGTTCATGTTGATGAACTTTATCCTCTGCTGCTCGGCATCAAACAGCATGGGAGGAATCACAGCTAACTGACGCATCTGCTTCTCTGAGTTCTGCAGTGAAAGAGAGAGAGTGAGAGGGAGAGAGAGGAAGATGCAGTCACAAAAAATTAAATGAAAATAAATATGCGACAAGAAACCGAGAAACAGTAATGCCAAAAGCAAGGCAGAGACAGTCAGCAAATATGTGGCCACTGAATCTTATGTCTGTGTTTAGGAAGAGCATCAGCCACAAAACCCTACTTGTTGTGTAAGAGACCTTTAGTTGTGAAGCCACTTTGATATGTGCACTTTTTCCAGACAGACACACAAACAATCCTTTTACATTCATGAGTTTGCTTGTCTATTGAGTCTAGCAACGTTTTTCTCCAGAAATGTTATTGCAGTTTTGGTAACATATACACAGCTGTCCATGTTTGGTGAGACTTTTACAATGTTTTTGAAAGAAGACTCTTATACTCATCAAGGATGCATTTGTTTGATTTTGATGTTATTTTGCGATATAATTTTTTTGCTGTCACTTAATTTAATGCAGACATGCTAAATAAAATGATTTCTTAAAAAAAAATTTACTAATGCGAAATATATAAAAGGTAGTGCATAATATATGATTTGACTAATATTTTATTAGCCAAAAATGCTGGAAAGGCATATCTTTAACTATATGTTGTCATATAAACAAACAGTCAGTGATGATAATGATTCCACAAAACTTGCTTTATTCACCAAATACTCACAAAGTTCGTTCAGTGAATGATTCAGATTATATCAGATGGCTAACTTGTGAGCTGATTCATTAAAAGTTCACTGTATGCGAGTTAATCATTCATGAATTAGATTACTGTTTTGAATGCCAAATACAATATTAAGAGATGTGTCTTGACATTATTTCATGCTACAGTGTTTTTTATCTCCTCAAATTCAAACTGTAAGCACACATCATGGTATAATGTACTCTTCTATGGTGCTGTAGATTTGGGACTGAAAAGCAGTGCAGGAAACAATGCATTAATGCCAGCTGCACCCCTACCTCTTGCTCTGAGATGCCATCGATGATCTCAGAAACCTCATGTTCGCTGCGGGCTGCTGAGGCCAAACCGCCACCTCGCTGAGCCACTCTACTGTAGAGAAACACATATAAATATAGATATAAATACACTTATGAAACCACACGACCATGCAGATGTCTCCAAAGTTCACAACAACCCAGGACCACTCACTTCTGCATGCGCTCCTGCAGCTCCCTCTGTTTGCGGATCTCAGGAAACTGTTTTTCGTAATACTCCCGCACTTTGCTCTCTTTGGCTCTACGGCGTGGGTTATTCTCGATGCGCTCAACTTTCTTCTCCCAGGCCTCCATTAGCTGGTCATAGCGCTGGCAGAATTTCTGTTCCTGAACACACAAGTCAGAACATAAAGAGTGAATATCAAAGTATTGAAAGCATATGCTGCAGTGAAGTCACCAAGAGAGGAAACATTAGAATGAAAGTAATTACTAAAAGTTAACAGTTCCAATCTAGTTTTTAACCATCCCATTATTCAATAACTACACTCTTTCCTAACATTAAGATCCTCACTGGGATACTACGGAAGGCTATTCTTGTTATCCTAGTACTGAATAAAAAAATGTGCCCAATATTCAGGTACTGTGAGCTGCAAGAATGCCATCCTGCTGTGTGTTTTTATGTGTGCATTTGAGTGCTATCCCTTACCCACTGTTTTCGAGCATGATTTCTTCTTTTGAAATACAGAATGAGCTTCTTCCTCATTGCCTGATTTCTGTAAAAAGGGAATACATAATCATTAAACAACACAAAATGTCACCTCTTAACTTCAGCTGTGATGCATCTTTGCATATACAAGAGTCCAAGTGTAAGCATCAGTGAGCTTTGTGCGTTTTTGTATTTATTTGTGTTTAAGAGAGAGCTAGCTAGCTAGTTAGCCAGCAATGCAGGTCAGATTAGTAATCATTTTATTCTCTCACTGCATGCAGATTAATTCTCTCACACAGCAGAGGTCATGACCATTAATCTAATCACTTCATGCGTTAATACATCCTACACAAGGGTGTTTTTATCTTCCAGCACTTCGCACAAACTGTGTATTTATTCCTACACGTTGAGGGAAATCGGCCTGGCATCATGTGCATTTGATGAGACACTGGTGCACTTGGCAAGATCTCTTTGAGTCATTGGTTTATGTTTGTACTTGTGCAAGTGAGATTAAGTGTGTAGGTGCAGAGGTGGCACTGCATTACACAGCAGATGGCCTGCAAGATTAGCTGTTGTGCGAGACGCACTGGAACCTAGAATGCAGCTCAACACCCATGATCTACCCACACATCAACTATTACACAAATATTTCCCCGCCGGTGCAGCTCAGGTTGATAAAGGACTCCTGAAAACAAAACCCTCGATTGAGTGATCAAAGAACAGCTGAAATACATATTCTATCTTTCTCAAACACATTTTTGCATTGAATTATGAGGCCAAATAACCCAAAACACCACAGAATGATTAGGAGTAAGGGTTTTGTTAACCACATTAAATAAAGGTATGATCACACCTGCAAAAGCACATCCACTGTCAATAAAGTACAGCTCACACTGAAGGTGCTTTCAAACAAAGCAGCTTTCTGGTGGTCATCGCTGCAAATTTGACCAATTTGAACCCAGGTGAAATTTGCGAGCTTTTCCATCATTACGCAAAACTCCACATTGCTTGCAATCCTACTATGGAATGGTGGGATTTCAACCGGGAAATTTCACAGAGCAACGGTAAATGTGACAGGACCTTAAGTGAAATTATTTTATAATTTTTATTTTAATAAAAAAAAAAATCTCTGTGCAACCATAATCATAACAGTTCAATAATGGTCAAAATGGTCTTCAGCTGCATTATGCACAGTGCTGAGATCCAAAATTTCACATAAAAGAAGATGAAACAAATTCTACAAGCGAGGGACTAAATGAACAAACATTTAAGAAACTGTAATATTAGAATATTTATTTGGCTCTAATAGGGGTTGGCAACATGACCAAAAGCTTATATAACAATAGGAGTAATTTTATTTGACAGTAACAATATCAATATATAGGCCTAGATATTTTGTAGCATTAAATATGGTCTTCAAAAATCAAAATTTGTGTTACCACAGAAATTGTATAATTCTTAACATCAGTGTCACCAAAAAACTCAAGCTCACTGAAGACAAGTAAACTGACAAGAAACTAATTACAAGACAAAAACTACAGTAGAACAAATAAATGAGAAATGTTACATATATTGTACAAAGTAATCAAATGTATAAAAACACTGCATACTTTTTACTGTGTAAATTAAATATACATTTCTTTTTATTTAAGTTGTAAAAGTGATTTAGTCAAGAGCATTGAGAGATTTTCTCTCTTTTATTGTTTGATTAACATGAATGGAACAGACAGCAGGAACATTAGACTGCTGTCACTTTAAGAGCTGCCCGGATCCAATATACTGTTACACGTGTTTGTGTGTTTATGAAGATACTTGCAAAGACAAGCATTTTGACCCACAAAAGAGTATTTAACTGTTCAAGTTCTATAAAGTTGCAAAACAATCCATTCAATGCTCCCGTGCTCCATGAGCACCGTCTTCATGTGTGTGCACGTCTCAGACAGCACTCAGAAACCGTCTCTCAGACAGGGCTCGCATATAAAGGAGGAAAAAGGAATATATAAGGAATATAGAGAAACGAGTTCCCTATCGTTGCTGATTGCGTTTCAATAGTAGTATATAGTAATAATAGTCAATAGTAACAATGTCACATAATCATTATAAACGCTGCAGTAAAGATGGTGGCAAATATGCATGCTTGTAATTGTTTAAGCTACAGATCTCTTTCTCTCAGTGGATGGAGTATTTTATGGTTCTGAATGAAACAAAGAGAGATACAGAGAAGTACACTCACATCTTGATGTTCTCATGGTACTGCTTGGTATCAGACGGCTGGTTATACAAAGGCTGTAGGGGAGACAGATGAAAGCAGTGGAGTTCAGTTTCACACACACACACCGCGGTCACATCAATGCATCCCAGCTCTGGGAGAACTTCTCTTTGCAGTATGTCTCTTCTGTGTCAAAACGTATGATAAAAGAGGTGGCACCAGAAGGGCTGTTCTATCACCTCGATTATCAAGGCATTGGTGGTCACTTCCAGTTAGATTTATAATCTAATGGATGCTGAGTTGTGTTGTGCTAAATAGTCACACACACAGGCTGAAGGAGTTCACACTGTTGAGATCATGTTACAGCTATAGGTTTTCATACACCTCAAATAATACAATCACATAAAAAAAACAATGCATATTAAAAAAGATCAGTTAATTCATTTCAGGAAAAAACTGTCAAATACTGTGAAAAATTCTGAGTAACACTGCAAAGGAAAACAACATTATGAACATGATTGTGAGATATGTTGTTACAGGATATGATGACATAAACTGAAGATCATCAACACTGACAATCGGCTGATGTGACACCTGACCCCATTACTTTTTGAAAATGACACTGTGCATGAGCTGAACTGATGCAAAATATATTTACTCTATTAGTATCATAAGCTCTTTTAAAAGAGAAGATGGAAAAAAAGGGCAATATGTGAAAGAAGGATAATATGAGGAGAAATGTGGACTCACCAGCTCTACTCGGGGTCCGAGTCCCTCCAGGATGCGATGAGCCTCCTCTGCCTTTTTCTGTTCAAAAAACACACAGCGCACATGTCAGCGGGACATCACCACAGCAACACACCTTACACTCTCTCTAGCGCACACACATAAACAAACCAGTGTATAAGGGATGTACTATTAATAGAGCTCTCAACAGAAGACACTCGTTGCCCTCTGCTATCTACCTCTCTCCCCTCTCCCTTTCTAAAAGAGGAGAGAGAGAGAAAGAGGGGGAGAGGGAGAGAGAAAGAAGGCTGGGGAGGTAATCCAATTAGATGCAATAAAGAAAGAAGAATCTATTACGTTCTGTGCTGTCTTGCTCAAATGCAGAGAGAGAGAGAGAGAGAGAGAGGGGGAAAGCAACAGAAAGAAAAACAAAAACAATGGAGACCTTATGGCTGGCTATTTCGTGTGTCTCTTCCACAAACATACAAAATGAAAGCCCTAAAACTACATTTCCTTTCTCTCTTGCAAACAAAACTCGGTGCTTTAAGAGCGGTGATGGGGTTTATTCCATTATTTTGAGATGGGATAAAGAGGGCATTTTCTACTAGTCATTCATCTACTAGTCATTTTCCCACAATTATCCAAAAACAGTGTGTGAAATATTATTATGCCCCGACTACAAGCAGCTCACACTCTGAAATCATCTTTTTCAGTGAGCAGATCTGATCACCAGATGAAATGCTAATTTTTAACTGTCAGTCTCATCTATAATAGGCAAACAATAATCAGCCTAGCATCATTTTAAAGGGGACGTATCATGGTAAACAGGATTTTGCAAAGCCAGCTCTTTCACTATACCAAACACATTCAAAACACAAAATAAACTGAGTCACTCAAAAATCATATTATGATGAGCACAGACAAATATGACCACCCACATTTATATAACATCTATTCAGAACCAGCGTGAGCCACCCTGACATATGAACTACATCAGTAGATTTTACATAAGTAGGGCTGCAAATAGCAGCTGCGCTGATAAGTGATTTATCTGCTGATTATTTTGTCAATTTATTTTTCACATTTGAGGGTTGTGATTTAAATAGCAGATTTAAGTTACACAATTTAATTGGAATTTTTTAATTACTAATAAGTAATACTACTACTGCCAATATTACTTTAAAATATAAACTAAATCAATCAGTTAAACAAATATATTATGTCAAAATGCATATATCAAAAATCTGTTCTAAATCAATGCTCTCCCTTAAATGTAAGTTTTTCTATATTTGACTGATATATATACACACTAGGGATGTGCATTTCATAACTGAAATCTCGATGCATAGCCAATGATATGATAAATTGAAGATTCATATGAAGAAGCAGCTACCGATGCGATTCGATTTCGATTTCGATTCGATTTGATTCAACACAATGCGATTCAATGCAATACGATGCAATGGAAAAAATATTGCCTTTATTTCTTTGGGTCAGACAGACAGCAAATCATAAATTAACTTATGTGTCTGTCTTCTTACATCTAATGTCTCGAGGCCTGTTCCATAAAACAAGTTTACCAAATAGGCCAGGTTTATTTCAGTTAGTCTCACTCAATGTCAAATGATGTTCCATAAAGCAAATTTAACACAGATTAACCTCCACCATTGTTGCATCTTATGATGGAAAACTAACTTGGTCCGAGGCAGGCCAACTGTCAGGCTAAGCTGAGGTCCTCTATAACTGACCAACAGGAATGCAATGACATTACCAACTACCTCTCACATACAATTATAGCCATGCAGCCTTACACTCTGGTTTTATGACAGCTGTACCTTTTATAGCTAGCAGAACATTAGAACATCACAATCTAAAATTGTTTTTTATAGCATTAAAATCACTAAATTAAAACTAAATTTTAACTGCTATAAGAAACACACAGTAAAGTGCCCCTATTATGGGTAATGAAAGGTTCATATTTTGGTTTTCATTTTTTACCATACTTGCTCAATGACTCCCAAACGATTCGCTCAACTAATCATTTTCCAAACCCCTCCTTTGTGTGACGCTAATCTGCGGTGATTGGTCCGATTGGTCCCATTTCCATTTTTATCATGCATGTCAATTGTTATTTATTTACATTGTTTCTAGTTGATCTAAAATAAAATATTCTATATAAATAAATATGCTCCATGAGAGCAGAGGCCAAAACTCATGGCCAGTGGTGTTTGAACCTCTGCTTCATGATATAAACGGGAATCACCTGCGAGCTGTCCCAGCGCAGCAAAGTGGAAAGGTTTTACTTTATTGGATTTTACTCTATCGCTTTGTTTTAAGCAATGGGGGCGTCCTGGGGCACGAAATTCGGAGGGCGGAGTGGGTAGTGACACTGGGTGTAACTAAAATGGTGCCACTGTCCAGCGAGGTGCGGTTGGGGAGTTACAAAACGGCCTGGGACAGCGATCTCATATTGCATTATCTTATTAACTGAATGATTGAATTATGCATTTATATATTTATATATCTTCTGAACTGCAATGTTCTTTACCATGCTATTCAGCGCCAATCCCGCCATGCAGCCAAATTCACTGGTTAAGGTTAGGGTCAGGTGTGGGGTAGGTTTAGGGGTTTGCATTTTTTGTAGCATAGTGTAGGAAATCAACACTGTGATTGACTCAACCAATAAAATCTTTAGAATCAGCTGTGGGGCAGAGTTTGTGGATTGGAAGAAAAATTCATGTGTGGCATGTGCCTGTCTGTCAATGGGAGGAAGCCACGCCCTATTTTGGAGCTCCCAAGAATTTTGGAGATCTCCAGGCTGCAGTAATACCCTTCTTGATAAAGCAGTGTTTGTGAGCGTAGTGTTGCTTTGCATGACTTTCTAACATTTAAAGATGAAAAATATACACGTGACGTGATTTTTTGACAGTCAGTTATGAACATGTAAAATGAATTTATCAGATGAATTGATTTTGTGACGTTTAAAGATGAAAAATATACACGTGACATGTCAGTTATGCACAGGAAACGATATTGATACAATACGATATGACTACGTGTTCGGTGAAAACCCAAGCATTTCTCAGAAAAATAAAAAGATCATAATACATGGAAAGTATAGTTTTATTTTTAAGAACAAGTCATCAACATTACCTATAAATTACCAAAAAAAAAAAATTACAAATCAAAACTTTTACTGCAGCTCTGCTTTAACCAATAAATAACAAATGCAGCAGCTGGTGGAACATTGAAAGTGCATTGAAGTGCAACAACATTTATATTCTTCAAAAGATCACACAACTGTATGCAGAAAATGCAGTACTAACAGAACAGAGGTAGTTACAGGCAGCACAACTTCTACAGATTCTTTGCCAGGAACCACTAGCTTGTTAACCATGTCTGGCTTCAGACAGGATGTCTATGGAAGAGGTAATAATAATCCTTTCCATTATAATTCGACACGTTTTTATTTAATCAGATACACATTGTGTAAGTAACTTCAATGTTTACTCTATTCTATTCCCAGTTCACCAGCCACTACTTTTAAGTATTTCGGGAGAAGTGGATGAATTCACGTGTTGTAAACATAGAGGTTGTAAATCCAACAGATCCGATTGAACTGCGTCTGCGGCACAAACTAAGATGGCGGCGCCCATCGCGCATACAGCTCAACTAATATCGTTATAAAGGTGTTTAAAAAACAATATACTTCCACTTGCATGTATTTGACAATCGGAATATCAGATATTTCATGCCATAGCAACACATTTGTGAATATTCTGAATAAAAAAGGAAAAATGACATAAAAGCAGATCATCATTCATTCAGCGCTGTTGATGCTGCGGTGTGTCACGTGACAAGCAATGACGCGTCACCGTGGAAACACCGCCCCCCCCCCCCCCCCCCCCCCTCACAATATAGTTGTGCGCGCTGGCTTTGCATTCACGGGCACTCGTAAAACTGATGTTTGTTTTTGACTGCCAGAGTTGTATGCAGGGCGAATGCGCGGAGGGGAAATCTATATCGTCTATATCGTTGCTTTTTTCGATAGTAATATCTTGAAAGTTCATATCTAGATATAGATACGATAACGATATATCGTTCAGCCCTAACAAATACATTCACTGTTTGCCATGGTGAATCGATTTGATCCGTGATCGAAATTAAGGACTTAATCCCAACTTTTCCTCAGGTCTCCAGATCATGTGACGTCAGTTATGCACAGGAAAACACAACATCTCAAGTGCGTTATTGAGAAAGTTTAGAGAGAAATCGATCTACATATAAAATTTTGGTCACTTTCTAAACAATAAAAGTATAGTGCATCCACTAGTAATTGTATGTAAATAAATCAGTTTTTACTGATGCAAATACTTTAGAAATGATGCATTGTGATACAAATGCCAACTGTATCTGATGCACACTTTTTTTAAATCGATGCATTGCATCGTTAACTTTTTCTACCGAGTGAATTGGTGAATCTTCCCACCCCTAGTACACAGTTGCTCTTTCTTTTTGCAGCTTAAGGGTGTACTCACACTAGGCACGGTTGCCCTGAACCGAGCCCAAGAGCGGCACGGAGCGCTCACACTAGTCAAACGAACCGGGCTTTGGGGGTCAAATGCACTCTGGCGTGGTTCAAAACACCTAGTGTACACCCTAACACACACTAGATTGCTGTTAGTGCAAACTATTATCGATTTTATTGGTCAGCTCAGTGCCAGAGGTTATTTACACATATTAAAGATATTGTAACCAAAATAGTGCCATTTTTTTATTTATTTTATTTTATTTTTTTTTACATGGGAGAACTGATACAAAACCCTTTTTCGCTGCTGGAATCTTGACTAACATTATAAAGTGAAATTCAAAGGAAAACAACATGGCACCTTTAATATGACAACTTCCTCTCCCACAATGACTTAGCGTGATATCAGCACTTTAACAAAACTACCTTCTGTATTCTATCCTATGGATTTCAGAAAGCATCGAGCACTTCCTGGAAGAGAACAGGAAGGCGTGAGTGCTCTTTAGCAGTATCACAGCATGAGAGGCCTTAATGGATTAAGAGATGGTGGGTGTGATTAAAAGATCACAGCAGGACAGAAACCTGAAACACCTGACAGAGGAAATGAACATAAAGACCTGGATACACTTGAGGCAGAGAACAGTAAAAGCCAGATAAAATGATGGATACATGAAGCTTTCCAAAGGGGGTGTTAAAATTTAGTGCTAAAAATGCTCTCCAAGACGCATTCTAAAAGGATAGCCAGTAATCCGATCACTCAAACCTCAGGAGGTGATTTCAGATGCATACAAGATGTGACACGGCAATAAAAAGTAAAATAGAAAACAATCACCACAATAACAAAAAAATGTGCTAAAAGGCAGTAGACTCTCAGATTGCCCAATTATTCAATAACCCTCATGTTTCAGTGTTTCCCACAGGATTTTGTGAGACTTGTGGCGGCAGGAGACGTCACATATTAATTAGCATATTTATGACATAATTGTGTTGGGTTTGCATTCAGACAAGTTTGGCACTTCAGATCTGTTCTACTCTCTGAACCGTCACATACTGTAATACAACTGAATGCCCAGTAAAGCTGTTCCCATTTACATATTTTCTGTTGTCATAAATAAAACAAGTATAAATAGTTACTAAACACGACCCATTAATACTACATGTTAACCAAGAGTCACTCTCACTTTAACTCTTTAAATCCTGATTTATAATCGTGACATTGTCTGATTAAATCAACATACATCTACACTAAAGAACGACTATTTGCTTCAGATTTACACAATTTACATCCAACTGAGGTCAGAAAATACGGAAATTCGTTAAGTGGAATTCAAAATTTATCTTCCTGGGCAAGTCGCCCAGGTAGAGCTCATGTATGGGAAACACTGTGTTTTGTGTGCCTTCATATACAGATGTTGGCAGATTATCACAACCAAAACTTAACATATCTGCTATATAAAGTAATTGGAGTCAATTTCCTATTAGAAAAATATACAAATAAATATTTCACATCATATATATGAAACATAGTCTACAATAGCCCCAGTTTAAGACCCTTTGCTGTACTCCTCTAGTCTCTCCCCACTAGAGGGACCACTAGCACCACAGACACATCAATGCTGCAGTATGCAGCATGCTGAGCCACTCTCCATGGCTACATCCCAAATTACACACAATCCATAGTATATAGTATGTAAGCTTAGGATTAGTGCACCCCAAATCACAGAGCCTTAAAGTATTTCAAAGGAGCCTGAATGGTATGCTACTCGCATCGAAATTTCTAGATTTTCTGTAATAGTTCTGTTTTGACTTTTCCAGTTGTAATGTACTGAACAAGTGACAAGGAATAATGTCAAATATCTTACTGCTTACACTATGCAACAGAGTGGGGACTGATGGTAAAACGCCAATTCTGGTGTACTTGTCTTTAAAAAAAGTTAAGAAATGTGTACTTTGCCATTAAAAACATTAACAATATTTTTAGCTCCCAGTATGAGAACTCAAATGTAGCCAGGTGTTCTGTTTGAGAAAGTCTACAGAGATGAAGAAGTGGTGTGATTCAACACAATGGACTGTGTGTTTGAGTCATATGGTGGGGGGGGGGGGCAGTTCACCATCAATCGGTGACAGCACCTCATTAGACATTAGATCTGTCACAGCTGTTCGACTTACCTGCTTCTGTTCACAGATGAGCTTCTCTGAACACCAATGTTCGTTTAACATTTATGTGAACTTGTCCAATACAATATATATGCGCATATATGTAATCAGATTCAGTGTTTTTTGTTCTCACCCTGTTTTCATCATAGATGATCTGATTTGTTTGTTTTTGTTTTATGTGAACTTGTCCAATCAAGGCTGCGGTGTTTGGCTTCACTAGGTGGAGGTGAGATGGTGCGCTCTGGCTCCTGGGGTTTCGCAGCTTCTTCCTCCAGCTGTTGCTAAAAAAACAAAAGCAGAGTATGACCTTCCTAACAATCCTGACCACTATAAATCAACAGTGACAAAGGTTAAAAAACAAAATAAGAACTTTATTGAAAGTTTTATTTATTCTGATAAAAGAGGATTAATGCAACCCTGCTAGAGTAAGAAGCCAGACACAACAAGAATGCAATATTAAGGGGGCTAATATTAACGCTATCCCCACACCAGAAGCACTGCTAATATCAGACAAGCTCTCTGACTGGCTGAGGGGGACTAATGCTTTAGCTAAGAGATCCAGCGAGACAACGTAATAGTCAAAGATTGATGATCAACAATAATTTCACAGCTTATACACAGATGCTCACAGAAACGCAGAGGCCCTGGCTCCAATGAAATCCTGAAAAGGGGCCTCCGTCTTGCAAACATGAACCCAAACTCATATGGATCAGTTCTACACAGGATCAAGACGCTGTGTGTGTGCCGAGTTAAAGAAAATAAACGAGCCGTCCCGCCGCCCTCGCAGACAGTCAAACACACGGTAATCTGATATTCTCTCTTCTCTCCATCACTCCCTCGCTTTACGTTAAAGTTTACCGTACCATTTAATTGCCCCAGATGTTTTAATGCTTGGAGGAAACCTAAGGGGAGAGGAGAGCGATGGATGGGGTCTGTTACCTCACTGAAAAAAGATGCCAAATCTTTCAAAGAAAACAGTATGGGGTTGAGGGGCAGATGAGGAGAGGTTCATTTTTCTTGGTAGCGTGACTGTACTTACAACCACTCAGACTCGAAGCCGTTTCACTCCCTCTCCTATCCTCCATCACCCCCTCAATGGACTAGCCCATGGAGCGCAGGTGGCTTCGATTTATTGAGCAGCGGTTTGGACATGGTCCAAAACCTCAAGTGAATGAGGGGGTCTGTTTTACAAGATGACGCGGTCTGCTTATGTATTTTCTGCAATGCCCTGATAAGCATGACTAGAAATATCTAAGAATACATTGTAATGCAACCTTATAATGCATACAGTTACTCTCGTGCAAATTGAATAGGCGAAGAATGAATTGTAATGCAACCTTTTATTGCGTAAAGTTTCTTTCGTGTTTTTTGTATGTGTACGGTATTACCGTGAATAATTAAACAATTATGACGTAAGGCTCAGACAGCGTCACCAAACTGTTGGCTTGTGCCTAAACCGTTCAGAAACGGGAATACCAAACACTAATACTGAAACAATAACAAAATAACATGCACAACAATATTAACAACTTTTATTAGCAACAAATAGCAGTTTATAAAAAAGTGCAAATACAACAGTCAAAACAGAAATTAAATTAACATAAAACATCCAGAACAGTTTTTCGGGCAGAGAGAACGCGCAAACACAAATCAATTAAATTAAATCACAAAGAGCTGAAATTCAAAAGAGTTGAATTAACATAAACATCCATATTATAAAAATTATTGCAAAGCAATAGGCCTAAATAAAACCTTCTTCTTTCCAGTCTTTACGATATAGTTTTTAACGAAAACCATATAAAAATAGGCTACCTGAATCAATTAAATAAATAAAAATAAACACAGTGCGAATAGGAAACGAATGGCAAGTGGCATCAAATCTAGTCAAGATTTTTCGCTAGAAAAAAGTGCATGTTTACTTTGTCCGGCTTTAACAGGGCACGTTGTGGACCGACAACTTTACCTGCGGTGCTTGTGGCACAGACGCACAGGTACTTTCGTGCCACTCGCGACATCTCGGGGGGGGGAAAAACGCCCGGGCAAGCATTTTTCCACCAGAGAAGTGGGTCCTCGTCTCCTTAAGTGACTGGCTCCAAACAGTATGCTGTTATTTCATCTCCGGGTCGGTCCTCTACGGTGCCGATGCTGACTGGAGCTACCATTGCATCGGCTTTTTTTTTTTTTTTTTTTTTGTTGCAGCATACTTCCCAGAGTCATCTTTTTTCGTGAGGGTTCGGGTTGCGCCTCTCCCTCTTCCACTCTGATGGCCACTGGACCTGCTGCCTCTAAGCTCACGATATCAGCCCTGTAATTCAGCCTTGTTCTCAGCCAACACGTTGTGTCATCCGTCTCATATCCTCCACTGTAACAAGGGTCGAGCAAAGTGCATTTTCGCATTATTTTGAGCACTGAATCGGATTCATACTTGGCCTCCAGCTTTGTTAGATTTTTTTTTTGTTTTTATTGCTTTGTTAGCTGCAGGTCATTTTCTGACGCAACCAACACACATTGTCTGACAAAATCCAATCCCCATAAGTGAAGTCACCGACTGGTATCAGTGCAGCTTTCAAACGGCTTTCAAACGTAAACGAAATTCGTTTATTTAGGCCTAAATTATATTTAAAAGTAGGCTATATTAAAATAGGAAAACATTTTTTTCCTGTATTTTTTATCAAATAAATGCAGGCTTGATGCGCATAAGGGACTTATTTAAAAAAAAAATGCATGCAAATTTGACCAAATGGAATAATATACATTAATTGAGTTATTTATTTATGCATTCATTCGTTTATTTAGGCCAATTAATTCATTCATTAGGTCCTTTACCGGTGCGCGACTCGCAATCTTTCCCCCCTCTCTCTTTCTCCTCCACGCTATCACGTGATGACAACCATGCATACGCATTTTTAGGCATTAAATAAATTATATTTAATATTTAATCCTTGTCTCCTATATAAGTGCATTGTTTTTTTTTTAAATTTTTTTTTAATGACGGTATGACGGTATTGAAACTGATACCGTTGCTATTTTTAGATCCCGCGGTATACCATATTACCGTATTACCGCCCAAGCCTAATAGGCGAATATACTTGATGCAATTATTCCACTGAAATAAGTGACCTAAAATGATACTGCTGCATTAACGCTTGAAGTAGACCACTGACTAATGGCACGACCAAGAAAAAAGAGAGAGGGAGAGGAAACTGAGAGAGGGAAGGAGACCCAGAGGAAAGAGAGGAAATGTATTTGTAGCCGTGTGGCCTGCTGTGGCAATAACCACACAATCATCACAACTCCACACCGCACACACTCATCTGCTATTGCTACTACACTAGAGTGTCCAAAATTACATAACACTAACTGCACTGTGGATGAAAAGCATCTACTTATTGCAGCTCTGAAAGCTGTACTTAGAAAGAAATCCTTGTCTTCATCTAAATAAAATGCTTTGCAAACTGTCCTGGTGCTTATTTTACGAGGCCAACTATTTCTGAAAAAAAAAAAAAAAATGAAAATGCATTCTAGGATC
The DNA here is from genome assembly GCF_018340385.1 of Cyprinus carpio. Taxonomy (NCBI): domain Eukaryota; kingdom Metazoa; phylum Chordata; class Actinopteri; order Cypriniformes; family Cyprinidae; genus Cyprinus; species Cyprinus carpio. The sequence continues at coordinate 17,349,551 of NC_056604.1, read as the reverse complement.
CTATCCAAATCCATTCAGCTTTACGATAGCTGGGGTGAGGGTTACCTGTTTTTTACGCAGTTTACAGATCTGCTGCTCCACCATGGTGATCTCCCGATCCACCCGGTCCATGTTCTGGATTAGCTCCTCTTTGGAGAGGCGAGAGGGAACCAGGTCCAGGTCGTGCTCCATGGGCACTGGGCTCACGGGAGAGATGGGCTCAATCTTTCCAATGGAACTGCTGCTGCTGCTGTGCTCCTGTATAAACACACACAACATTGTAATCATTCAGACCTGGTTAATGCTTTATTTTGTTTGTAAAAGTTGTGGTTTCAAAGTTTTTTCCTCTTAATGAGCATTTATCATATAAAATATTTACTTCTGCTTAGAATCATAACAATTCCATATAGGATGACTAAGTGTGTTTCCTAATATTATCAATGTTGAACACAGTTGTGCTGCTTCATATTTTTGTGGAAACAGTGTTCATAGAAACTTTAAAAGAACAGCATTTATTGTAACATCATAAATTATCACGGTCACTTTTCATCAATTTAATGATCACTTCAATGCGTCCTTGCTGAATAAACTTTTGAATGCTAGTTTATCTACTAAATGATTAAATGATTTGGTTAAATGAAAGGTTTCCATCATCACATCTTAAATTACTTGTTTTAACACAACCAGGTAAAAATAAGTCACACTAAAACAAGCCGCATCATTTAAGAACTCCAAGTCCACAGCATAAACACGTTTCAAGGTTTCATGCTTAGGTTTGGGGATTTAAACAAACCCCTAACCTCAAGCATGAGCAATAGCAATAGTGATGCATGCCTTGGCAAGCACCACTAATTAGTACTTTTCAGCATTTCAAGGTTTTGACATTTTGGGTTCCTGGAAATAGATACAATGCACCCGTTCTTCTCTCTTTCAGAACTATGAAAGACATGGTTACAACACAGTACCACTCAGAGACTATTAAGCGGTAAAAGCCTCACCTCTTATAATAAACTGGTGAATGTACACACAGCAGATCAGTGGTTAAGGCTATCGAATATTCAGCTAGTTTAAAGTGTGGTAAAGAGCTTTTGGGTTCATTCTCTCACATGAAAAGAATGTTACATAAGAGTAGTGTTCAGGGAGGGTGTCTGCTATTCTCTCTCTCACCACCCCTTAAAGATCACTCAGGCAGATGCATGGACTGGACACAATCACACAACAAAAAAAGAACAAGACTAAATAATAATAATAAAAAAAAATATATATATAATAATAATAATAATAACAACAACAACCATTTTCTAAACATGAAATTACATTTAAATAGATTTAGGCTATAACTAACGGCACAATAGACAAAGTAATCTTTCATAATTAATCGCATCTTTATGAAACCCCTGACAATTAAAATGTGTTGCCCCAATTCCAGTTTGTCCATGGAAAGAGGGAGACAAAGCCCAAATGCCCAAGGACAACCTGAGAGCTCTGCTAATGTTCAAAACACATTCCTAGAGGTATTCCAAACTTCAGGCGGGATTTAACTCTTGAAAAGGATTTGATAGAGGAGTCACTTTAGGACTCAAAGCTGTATATACACACTCACTCACTCTCTCTCTCCCACACACACACAGTGTAGAATGAAAAGTGCCTTGTTAACCCCACACAATTACTTTCAAGGACAAGCACTATAATCCTGCCAAGTCTCAGTAATAAGAACCAAGCAAGAATCAGAAATGTGTGTATGAGAATTAAAACCCCAAGCAGCTTTACATAAACACAAACCTGAGTGCTAAGACATGGATATGCACTGCAGTAACCGTCACACAAACAGATACGAGTGCCAACACACACAGACTGACTGAAACTTTTGCAGGGTTAAAGTGGGGCAGAGACAAAGGTGTGGTGTGTGTATGTGGACTAAAGGTGTGTTGAGTCCTTACCCCCATTTATTTCTCTATGAAATGCTGTTCAAACATACACACATTCAGGTTCATTTAACACCTATAAGTGCATTTGTGAGACTTATTAATTTATCAATCAACCAAGTCATCCAGTAACTGTACACTACAGTTCAAAAGTTTAAGATCAGTGAGATTTTAATTTTTTTTTTTCAGCAAAGATGCATTAAATTGGTAAAATGCTATTCTTTTTAACTTTCTATTCATTGAATCCTAAAAACAAGTACACATTACAGTTTCCACAAAAATACCAAGCAGCACAACTGTTTTCAACATTGATAATAATCAGAAATGTTTCTTTAGCAGTAAATCAGCATATCAGAATGATTTCTGAAACCGTGACACTGAAGACTGGAGTAATGATGCTGAAAATTCAGCTTTGTATTACAGGAACAAATGACTGTGAATATTAAAATGCAAAATGAGCAAGTGTGATGATTGGAAAATTTCATTTTATTAAAATCTTCTTTTTTTGTCACACTTTTTCATCTCTGTTTTCATTTCAACTGTAAACCTCTGATTGGCAGCACTTTGCTTACCAAAAATGAAACGTTTAAATATCAGTGTTTTATGCAGAAAAATATAAAATTTCATAGCACACTATTACTGCTGGATTTTTGTGTATTCAATTGTTTAGACATCCTTTTTTAATATAAACCATTAAACAAACCACTACGACTGAATTCAGAAAATATTCTGAAACAAATAAAATAAAATAAATAGACAAAAACAGATTTCATAGAGTGATAGTAAGAGACTTCTTTCAAAAACCTTAATAAAATCGACCTTGTCAGTACAAACTCATTTTCAAAACCTAAAGTAATCTTATGACATTACAAAATCCTCAAGAAGAAAAATAAAAAATGTCTGGTGACATTTCCACAACTTCATTCTACATGAAAGCTCTTCACTGCCATGACAACAGCTGTGGCTAAACATCTCTCCACTGTGGACATACAAGCATGTATGTGAGCGTATTCGCATTTCATATCTGTTGCAGACCCATTTCACACACCGTTTCATGTTACAGACATGAATGATCCCTCAAAACATCACAGTAAAAAGCATTACCAGGGCACCCAGAACTAGGGATGACTACTAGTGATCAATTAACTGCCAAGACACAGCAACAAAGCCACTGACAGTGCAAATAGGGTTTTAGCCATCTGATTTTTGCCAGATGGAAAAATCCCGTTTTTAACTGGATTTGAGGCACATCTAAAGACCTATAGGTGGAGCCTTTGCCTAGCCCAGTAAACAACTCCCAAACAACCACACAAAACACCCTAGGATCAAATGCCATGCATAATTTCTTCAGAATCCACGGTTCATCCCAGGATAGACGTGCATTAGTGTCTGATGAATTTTCAAGAGTATGCGAAGAACATGTAAAATCCAGTTCTGTGCTCTGACTCAATAAAACGTTTATGAATCATAGAATGTCAAGGTAACAAGTCATCTGACACCCTGAGCTGTAGCAAGCCATTAGACCCAGACGTGCTGGTTCACACCTGTCAGAGTGCTGCAGGTATGCTGAAAATGGCACCAGTGTGTGTGTGAGACTCTTCTCCTCCCTGAGCTTTCAGTTCCACTCGCTCAGTTTCATGAGTGTCATCGAGTGTGACAGCTCTTATATAAAGAGGATGAGAGATTTCCTCTGTCCACTTTGACTTGAGTGTCCTTTCAAACGTCTCGCTGTCTGTCTCTCACCCAAATGCACTCAAATCCTCATGTAAATATCCTCAACCGCTCAACCATCACATCTAGGTCAGATTCATTACTAATGAATTACTGCTGCACAATGGCTTCCACTTATACACACACAGTTCTGCCTCCAAGCCCCATATTGTCATGGCTGATAAAAATACACAAAAGCTTTAGGGGGAAGTCATAACAACTCAGCACAACATCTCTGAATCGGGAGTGTGATCACACTGACCTTTGCACACAACACACACAGGCTTGCTCTAAGGGTGTAATCATTCTGCCCTTTACATCATGCCACAAGCAGGAGGTGTGATCACAGTGACCTTAATCCTGCTGCACACACACACACACACACACACACAAACTCAGAGACGAACATTAAGGGGTGTAACTCAACTGTCCTTCCTTAACACTAGGGGTGTGCGATATGATGATTTTTGATCTTGGATGATTAAAATGTCTCTACGATCTGCTTTTGAAGAAATATCGTAGTATCGTGCTACAGCGTGCCTCCGTCTCAAAATACTGTACAACACGACATAAATTCACATCAAATGTTACCTCAGCTGTAGTGTTACACTTACAGGACACTGCACTTATTTGCAATCGCAAAAGTACATTATTTGCATGTGCTTTAAAGCATTACCAGTTAAACATTTAATTTATGTGCTGTTCTGACGTGCGCTTTCTCTGAGACACCTGAAGCACTCTTGTGCTAATATAAAAAGCCTGTCAAAGCACCTTATTACTGGACTAAGTTGTTTTGCGTCTGATTGAGCCAATACTGTCCAAAACAAGGATAACATATAAACACTGTTGGTTATGTCTAAAGTGAAAGTAAACAGTTAAGAGAAAACAGATGCATGCCTGTATATTAGATGTGTGCAGGTCTTAAAGCGACAGTACTAACTAAACAAGCAGCCGCTTGTCATTAAAGGGATAGTTCACCCAAAAATTTAATTTCTGTCTTACTCACTCATGATGTCCTAAACCTGTATTAATTTCTTTTTTGTGCTGAACACAAAAGTAGATATTTTGAAGAATGTGTGTAACCACACTCTATATAAAATACTATTGAAGTAACTGGGGACCAGCAACTGTTTGGTTACCCACATTTTTCAAAATAAGTTTTATTTTCAACAGAAGAAAGAAACTCATTTGTTAAAAAAAAAAAAAAAAAAAAAAAAAAACTTAAGAGTGATTAAATGATGACAAATATTTCATTTTTGGGTGAGCTATCCCAATATTGGTAATAAAACAAAACACAAAGAGAAAAATCAGTCAAGGCCCTTGACTGAAGAACTTTAACTTTTAAAAACTCAAATTTAAATCCAAGAAATCCCAGAAGACTTACTTCAAATGTTAAGCAAATAATTTAGTAAATTCAGTATCAATTGATTACATTAAAAATGGCTCAAATAAGGACCTCGTTTGTTATGTTATAATTACAACATGGGTTTTCTAAATGGTTTGCAGGGCTCCAGACTAACTAATTTTACTAGGAGCACTGTAGCCCCTGACTGAAAATGTTTAGGAGCTCAAGCAGAAAATTTGGGTGCACACCTTAAATCAGCCTGCAATGCAATCGTTCACATATTTTTCCCATTTTAACTGTATTACTGATAAAAGCTTTGATAATAAATATACTTAACTCATAGAAATTACAATGTGCAGTATTCTTTAAATTTCAGAGGGATTTTTTTTTTTTACACAAGGTTTTGTTCACCAATATATTTTGGTCATCCCATTAAAAATAAAATTCAAATTGGATCATTTTGGAGCTTTAAAGTGTTGGAAACATTTGTGTGAAATGCTTGAAAGTAACTGAAAATTACTTGAATTTCTCTCTCAAAAGGTTGTAAAAACCCTGAAATGAATGATGAATGAAATGAATGTAATAACATTTCACTATTTCTGCCACAACACCATGGTTATAATTAGCATTACTGCTTTTGGTTTTCTATGTCAGCGCCTGTGCAGAATTTGAATGCTTTTCATTAGATCTCGCAGCAACCTTTATTCATTCTGTGGCGAAACACTTCTCACTGGATTTTGCAGCACTGTACTGTAACAGTCGCGGTTACACAGTTAACACAGGGCAGAGACGCTGAAGACGGACGCACAGAGAAAAATACTGTAGCAGGCAGATCACTCACTGTTCTTGATGCACAAACTATTGGAAGAAAATCCTCAATATTGATTTGGGGGTTTATATGAATTTGTTTCTGAGGGGAGCTGACTGTCTTCTGAAAAGTTTACGTGGTATTTTCTTTTCATGTGGTCTCTGTATAGTTCATATTAAAGCAGTGTTTCAGCAGCAGCTTTATTTACAGCGGTAACCGAGGAAACGCTGTATCTGGTCTGTATCTGGTGTTCCAGAGGCGCCTCCTGCTGTCAGAGAGTGAATCTGCGTCTCGTTCAGAGCTTCTGCTGTTTGTTTCGTTCAGGCATGTAGTATAATTTCACAAAGCTTGTCAGAACATTCTGTTTTTGAGTCAAATTGGGTTATTATTAAATAAAATTATGTGTATGATTATTATTATATAACTAAATGATATTAAATGATATGTATATGAACTATAAAACTAATATTAAATTACTTTAATTACAGATTTAGGTTAAATAAAGATGTCAGTCTTTTTTTTTTCTTTTTAGGAAACAAATAAAATAAAAACTAAACTAATTCTACTGTTTCTAATATTCTGTATGTTGCTCAAAAACAAAATATATTGTTTATATAAATTTTTTATATTTTTTTTACCCAGTCATTTTAAAATAACACATTTCAGAGCTGTAACGACAATACCGTGATATCGTGAAAGCATGATATTTTTGCTTAAGGTTATCATAATGTCAAAATCTCATACCAGCCCATGCCTAGTGTGGATACTTACGTATGTATATGTATATACTTTAAAGCTGTAAGGTTTTGTTTGTGGAGGTATATCTGTAAGGTTTTGTTAATGGAGATATATATTTTTTTTTTGAGGGGGGGAGGTATTTTTTCACAATTCTCCTGCATCTTCATCTTGTTATTATTATTATTATTATAATTATTATAAACAGATTAAAAAAATGCACACTGCATAGAAAATTAGTCTTCAATATTATTGGTTAATTTTTTGATCTTTATCAGCTGATCTTTTTCAAATGTATTTTAGCATTTTATCTAGGACTTCATGTTAGGTTATATTGCTAAGAATCAATTTCTCTTTGGAAATTTAAATGTGATTTTCACTTCCAGTGCTGAACTGCTGTGGTGGTCAATAAAGCACAGCGCTCCAATAGAATACAGATATTTCCATGTGCTCTCCTGTCAGTGTGTTCTGTCCATAAGCCAAGATTTCACAGCAAATGCTTTAAAAATTTTGACAGCAACATTGTGACTCTTCCCACACCATTTGACTCATCTACTGGGTCTCGTTGTTCCTGTGAGGAAAAGAATAGTGCGAGTCTCTCAAGCAGTCAATAAACACTCTCAGTATTGGCTATGTGATGCACACTTGGCAAAACCTGATACAGTCTGGTGACACCTACAGTTGTAAAGCACCAGAAATGGATCTCACATGGTGTGAGGCAGCAGTATGTTGTTATAGAGAGGCTACATATATTCCACCTACACACACGCTTCACAAAGCCCCTGACCTAGAAAAGAGAGTTCCTAAGAAGTTGCAGAGTTATTCCAAACATCTGCCTGTGCCGTTTACAGTTACACCACAAACAAATTCATTCCCTCACAGCCTAACATATAAAACCACAGCAGCAAAGTCAGAGGTTCTGGTATTACTGACAATTCTTTAAGATGCAATCTTTTAGACACTCGCAACCCAAACAGTATCTGCACACACATGCCAGTTCCCAGCAGGCTTGTGTAGTGGTATATGGCGGTGCTGGCCAGGATGATAAAAACGCAGGCCAACGGAAACAGACAGGCTGATTTACGAGGCCAATAAATATGGACTAAGTGATAATCTGCTGAACTGACTTATTATCGCTCTTCTCTACAGTCAGATTAATCCACGTACAGCATGCAGCATCGTTTCTACCATAATCCCACACTTATCACAATGCACAAGTCTGAGAATTCAGAGTCAGTTAAAGCTCTCTGTTTGTCACAACTAATGCTAAATTTAAAGATACTTCTTAGGTGTGGGGAAAAAAAAAAATCTCAGCTGCAGTGTGATTCTCTCATATTAATCAATTCTGTAAACATCTTAGGTTAACTCTTTTTTTTTCTGCATTTGTACGTTAGAGACAGTCATATTATTTTTGCTGCCAATTAAACACAACCATTGAACAAGCAAACAAATTTAAGGTTTCATGGGTGAATGGTAGTAGGGGTGGGCGATATGACCAAAATCTTATTTCACAATATGAGTAATTTTATTTCATGTCACAGTATAATTATTTTTGCTTTGAATAAGGTCTTAATAACAAACATTTTTGATACCATATTTCTTTTTCATTAACAAATTCCTATTTTTTGTCACCAGTGTCATCACCAAAAACTAATAGCCTAGATTTAAAAAAAAAAAAAACCCTCTGAAGATAAGTAAACAGTCAGTGATTAAATAAGAATAAGAAACTAATTATAAGCAATAGGACAAAAAACTACAGTAGAACAAATAAATAAGAAATGCTACATACATTTTATTAATTTTAAGTTTATTTCAATGTAACGATGTGTCACGATATAGTTATTTTTGCTTTAAATAAGGTCTTTATGACAAATATTTTTGATATTTTTTTCATAAATAAATTAATATCCAATATACTGTTACATGTTGTCTTTTTCAGCTGTTTGTTTTCACTTAATACCTAAATTACTGTGTTTACAGGGATTCTTACAAAGACAGGCATTTTGAAACATACAAGTGTGTGTGTTTTTAACCGTTCAAGCCTATGAAGCAAAAAAAATAGCACTGTCTTCACGTTTGCAGGCCTCTCTGACATAGTGAAATTAGTTCTCTTTTGCTGCTGATTGCGTTTCAATGAATTGCTTAAAGTCACTTGTTTTTAAACCACAATGAAAACATGTGCAAACTTTAAGTTTTCATGACCACATAGCACAACACTGTTCTCTATCTGTATATCGCCAACTCCTAAATGGTAGTTTAAATTTGAGATCAAAGGTTAAAATGTGTGAATGCCATCAGCTGCAGACTGTAATTATCAATTCACTTGCATCTTTTTTTTTCTACCAAAATGACAACATTTCACATTAACTAGCAATAGTTACAAATATGACTTCTAGGCATTAACATCTATGATAAAAAAAAAATAACAAAAATTGAATACCTTTGCCATTTCCTCAGCTCCACCCACAGTGGGGGGCTGACGATGAGCTGAGTGACGAATAAGAGACTCTGTCCCGATTTCCATGCGAGGACGCTTCATCTCTGAGTATTCCACTTCTGATTGGCTGCCGGGGTCCTGTAGGTAAATGTGTTCATATCGGATGTGGGGCTCTTGACCTCTGTAGGGGGAGAAAAGTGCAAGAAGAGAAGTGAAATTATGGGTAAAAGACAGACATTAGTCTAATCAAAAAGAATGTCAGGATTAAAAGGTTAACACAGCAGTTTCGTCTTTTTACACACACTGACATTTAACAGAAGTTACACTAGAAGACCACGACAGACCTCAGAGGGGTGAATAAGATTCCAGTAATACAAAATGCTTTAAATTGATAATGAGGGCAAGACTTGATTTTATCCACTGGGAACTAATAGGATCATGAAAAAGGGGCATTTAATACCAGAATGGGCTAAACTAAATTTGTTGGCAAATAACTATTGACAAGATTTTAGAAATGGTGTACATACCTAAAGAGTTAACATATGATGCATTTATTTAAACAAATTAGAGAAAAATAAACCTGTCTAATAAAATCTACAAGATACAATACAATGATCTGAATGATCACATAGACATACCAGCATAACACCAGTGCTAAACATCCATTAAGGGTGGGTCTAATGAAACATCCAGTATTACAAGAGCAGTCAGGACAGGTCAGGATCTCTGCAATTATTTCACAAATAATCTGATAAGTACAGGTCACTTAGACCAAAGATGAGCATAACCATGGCAATGTTTGAGTGCTGTGGAGCCAACAGTGCCATGCCGTGCTTGGTACAGGAGTGAGACTTTTCACACAAGAGTGCGAAGAGTAAACTAACCTTGATGCTGGTGGACAGAGTGTGAGATATAAGAGGAAAAGAGAGGTGCTTGACCCTCACACGAATACATTATCCACATCAATCACACATACACATCATCTCTTGTTCTCGATTACCACCGAACACCTGTCCTTTCTGTTATATACAGACACGTACACATATATAGCTGCAATACAGTCTGAGATAAAGCATCTAATCAGTGACTCTGAAACACCAAAACCTGTCCACAACATGAATGTATAATAATAATAATAATGAAATATCTGTTGCTGTTATTATTATTATTTTACAGAAATCTTTAGTCTGTAAGAAAAAAATATGATAATTTTTCATGGTCCATATTGTGCTCCCAAATGCATGTTATTAGTTGTTTGATATTTTTTATCACCACTCATAACAGTCCTGTCCTGGTCTCCTTGTAGATGTTTTGATTGAGGCCCAAATAGGGCAAGTTGCTGTACTTTGTATGATCAGGTGGTTCACAGGCCTTCCTGTAGCTCAGACTGATCAAGAGCAAACACATTTATACACACATGAACTCAATAACCCTGAACGGCAACAGTACACATCACACTAAAACCACATGTGCACACACACACACACACCCCCTGTTTTAAAATACTTCCCTTCCTGTGCCAAAGCTAGAGATTAGACACATGTGAACACACTAAAAGCACAGATATGCACTCTATACACCTAGACATCTACACATCCCCATTATTTTGCCTACAGATCACAAACATAGAGCAGACTTTGTCTGTTAGACATTTGGAAAACATACATCAACAATATCCTGCACATATTTTGCATTTAAACACAGTAAGACATAACCAGAGGTGAAATCAGGTCATAAAGATTCTCAAGACAAACCAGACAATGTTTGCCAAGGTTTAAAACTACAGAGCTTGAGTATATGCGCGATCAAGGGAATAAAAGTGTGTGGGTGTGTCTAAACGTTTGGGTTGTACACTGTTGGAAACATAAATGGGTGTATCCCTCATATTAGTTACACAGTCTATCCAGCTTAAATAAACAGTACACACAGACTCCAGCACTAACTGAGATTTATACAAACAAATGCTGACTTGCATGTGAGCCATTCGACAACACACAGACAAGGAAGCAAGTATTTAGCATGATATGTGAATGCAGACAAAAGACACTTTCAAAGAATTTGTTACTTATACAAATGCTCAGTCATGGCCTGCATCAGAGTCAATGAACCAGAGTCACACTGGAATGGTTTTGAATTTAACATGCATTAGTGTATGAACGACAATTTGTCGTTGTCAAGATTCCTCAATTCAGTTTGAGTACTCAATTTTAAATCCTCGATTGCACTTTGCCACTTTCGCGTAACCAGCAAAATACCGGAAGTGACGCATTCCGTGAACAAGAATTAATGAAACACATTATTAAACGCTTTCCCAGGCTTCATCGTATATTAAATCCATTTAAAAATCAGAACAAAGCACAATGCTAATGTGAATTCACAAACGCTATGATTCACTTAAATAAATTTATGCAATGTAGGTTTAATATGTGCTCTTTTATTATTTACATGTGGGTAGGTTACGTACATGCGGGTCTGAGTGGCTTGGTTCACAGTAAATGCTGCTCCACACAAACTGTTATCATTTACATGTGGAGCATCTCAAACTCCATCTCTGCATATTGTATATAACATTCATTTTGGAATGCAATGTGTGCCATTTCCTATTATTTTTTTTGTAAATATTTTGTAGGCATGTTTTAACACAGGAGAATACTAGGGGTGCTCTGATTGATCGGCTACCGATCACTATCGGCCGATAATCGCTTTGGGATGATTGATCGGCAGTCCCTATAAAGGCCAATCTCAAAAAAACGATCTCAAGCTGATGATGCACCTGCCGTCAGAGGTATGGCACCTCATGTAGCACTGTCTCAGTCTCTGTCCGGCACAGTTGAAATAATTGTAATGCTGAAGGTGAGGTACAGTTCATATTTCTTCATTAAATAACTTATAAATTAGCTAATTTGAAAACTTTCTGTGAGACATAATTCCACAAACAGCGGGAGTCAATCACCGCACGCTCTCTTTCTCTCAAAATGCGCAAATGGTTTCAAATCAAACCGCATCTGCACTATAAGCGAGCTGCACACAGCACAGTTTACATAGGAATTGTCACTTGCACAATCGAGGCAGTGTCACATCATCACTAAAGTTTATAAACTGCATTTCTTTTTAATTCTTGCCACTGTTTAAACCAAGGTTCCTCAATAGGTGGCCCGCGGGCCACATCCAGCCCCTGAGAGAAAAAAGTTTGGCTTGTGCTAATATCAAATAATGTGGCATGAAAATTCAAACAGCATCAAAAAGCTACATTAACTTACATCGAGTCTAAACCGGACACGAACGGCGCAGCGCAATGCAATAAAATAAAATAGAACTCGTTATATTCAGTGATGCTATCTTGGATGCGGCACGACATGATAAATCCCCGACAGTAAATTGCTGACTCGTTCTATTTATAATGTACTGACACAACATTCAAATGATCTGCAATGCTTTGTCGCGTCCAGTGTAGATACGATGTGACAGCAAAAACAAGGTGAATGTGTAGAAATGAATAGTGGACATGGAAAATAGATGATCCAAATGTGAATGGCCTGAACAGTTTTGAGTGAGTGAGTAAGTGATATCTTTGTTATGGAATACACATGTTGGTTCGCAGTAAGTTCACAGTTTTAACGTACAAGTTTGCTTTAAATTTATTTTCAAGATGTGAGGTAAAAATATCTATTGTTGCTTTCACTATGGCTATAAAGATAATGCAAAATAACTTTCAAACTCACATTAGACACTTTTAACATTGAATAAAGCACATTATCTGAGATTATCACTATCGTATTTTGTATGTTGTTCCTGCCGTGACGTCACAGAAAATAAAAACCGTTCCTAAAATAGAATCCCATGTCGCTTATTGTCACGTGTCGGTGTCGCGGGTGGTTAGGACAAAAGCTACATGGAAAAGATACTTTTTTTTTTTTTTGCATTGTGACTGGTTGGGACACGTGTTACAGTTACGACTGATTGCTTGATTACCAAAATAATTGTTAGTGACAGCTCTACAACCATTATTAAATCAAAACGTTGAAATTGAATCAACATGGTTTTGTTAATGGATGATGTCAGTACTGGTTTGGCCAATGGACAGTTTCATATAGACATATATAGTACAAAATAATGACAGCAAATAAGATGTAATTGGCCAAGCTGGGTCTAACTATCAGATAAAGACGCAGAAATCATTACAAGCACAAAGCACCTAGAGCGAGAGACTGTTTAGTGCTGTATCATGTCTCCGTTGAAAAGAGGTGGCTAATGCTGGTGGTCAGGTTACTGTATGATGATTGAAATCGCGAAAATTACCTCAAACGATTAGTAAATAGAAATACACTGCAGAATGTTATATTTTCTAATGCACGCACAGATTGCTTGTATTCTGACAGATCTGCACGAGCTGCAGTGCCAGGGTTCAAAGTCCAAAACGCTAAACTTGTTACTCGTCAGTTGCTCAGTAACGTTTTGTGAATTTTCCCAAATTCGTAACGAGAATCATTTATAAATTTGCATGCTGTTGTCAACAAAAAGAAGTACCGAGTCTGAGATATTCCTGTGGGTTTCAGCCAAAATAAAAGCCGAGAAAAAGCAACAACTCTGTCGACATTCATAAATGATAGTAATTATTTGTAATTATACTGTCATTCTGTAAAATAAAATAAAAAAGACAATAACAATGATAATAATAATTACCCTACAACAGCTTTATTAATACATTTATTATAACATTCACACATAGTGTTCAAATTGTGATTTGTAATATATTCTAATGTATTAAAAGAAGTCTCTTCTGCTCAGTAAAGGCCTGTTCACACCGGGACGAATTTCGCGCGTGATATTCGCCGACGTTTAACGCCTCGTGACTAAACAAAGGGCGCCAATGTGAGTGTGCACACCGACGCGAAAAACGCCACGCGTAAAAGCGTCATTTTTTTAAAAAACGCCTCGGGTTCGTTTTTTTGGTTTGACGCACCGCGTCAAAAACTATACGACCAATGAGAATGGTGCTTTTGCACACGTGTCTGGAGCTTCTGAAGTTACAGTAAAACACAACTTGGGGGCGCTCAAACACAAAACTGTCTTGCTTAGCACACATAAGTAACGGCGAAGAAGATATACGCCAGTAGCGCCAAGTACGATCGTCTACACTGCCGGGAATGAAAAAATAAGACGAAGAAGATGCAAGGCAAGATGAATGTAGAGTTGCTGGTCTCGTTGGTGTCGAAACACAAAGAACTATATGACAAACGCGACAGCGATTACAAAAATCTTGATAAAAGAGAACTAGTATTTCTAGTATTTCTGTTTTACATTAAGCGCCATCTAATGTCAGGGAATGAATTTGCATGTTCACTCGGCTCATCGTCAGCGAAAATCGCTTGGGTGTGAAACACCAAAAAACGCGCTGAAAAACGCTGGCGAATAACGCGCGCCGATATTCGTCCCGGTGTGTACGGCCCTTGTGTTTGAATTTTTTTTTGTTGTATATTATATATTATTGATTGAAGTCTCTTATGTTGAGATAAGGATATTATTTTACTAACTTATAAATTTTAAGTTCAATTTTGCTTTGTTGGTATAATGTTAAAAAATGTTCAGTGTTAAGTAAATATTTTTAAATTGTTTTGTAATTTTTTTTTTTTTTTTTTTTTTTTTTAATTTTTTTTTTTTTTTTTTTTTTTTTTTTAAAGTAGGACAAAACAGTAAAAAGCACATTTTGGCAATTTAATTAATGCAATGGTGGAAAAAAAATGGCAAAATAGGCCTACATGGAGAAAAAAGGAAAAAAACGTGGTTTTTGGTATTCGGCCTTCGCCCCAGTGTTTCATTTTGTTCGGCTTTGGCCAAGAATTTTTATTTCGGTGCATCCCTATGCCAGACCTATTCATCAGACCAAAGGTGCGGTCACGTTCATCATTGATCAGAAAATTTCCACAGGCAAAATCCAGTAATTTCAAGAGATTCTGAAATGGGTTGGTCACATGGATTCAATGCGTTCACCTACAGAATGCTGCTTGGTTTGAAAGTGTCTTCTCTGTGAGCAGGTGACAATGGACCTTTCCCCACAAAATTTCACTTATGTGATTGCAACTAAAAAGTTTTTGAGAACAACAAAATCTTAAATTGCCAATAGCCAAATTGTTTAAGCTGCCAAATTACAGAACTTTAGAAAAGATCCAATTTAATGTCACATGAAATGACTGAAGCAGGCACACAAGAGAAATAAAGATTTAGTGCCTTTCGCTAATAATCACAAATAGATTTTAATTTGAAATATCATAAAAACTTTTTTTGCAGAGCTTCTCAATTATTTCAGCAGAATGAAAGGAAAGCCCTGGTGTGTTGCATCTGGACTATTCACGTTCATTTGTGTCTCTGCGCTAATGTGTTCACTGGTGGAACTAATCTAAACCAGAGCAAAGGTAGCATGTACATTAGCAAAACAAAATGTGCGAGAAGATACCGAAATGCTTGAAAACACACAATTTAACCAAAATCCCCCAATTTCAATAGGCACTTGGCACTTACATAATCACATCACACTGCAGCTTTTATCCATGCTCACTAGCTTTCAGTGAGTGGGCAAGATAATCTGATCTGCAGGCAGGATTTGTCATACACAGTCACACACACAACAAGAGAAAGAGAGAGAGACAGAGAGCAACAGACAGAGAAGTTTAACTGGCCTCTGACCTCATTCTGAATAGAGGACAGATCATGCGTGCTGAATGTCCGAGCTATTGTAGAGGAACTTTGCCCCTGTACTGCTGTAATGTTTCTCCATCTCCCCTCTTCCGCTATCATTCCCTCTCACTGTCAGTCTTTCACTCGCACAATTACCAACCCTCTTCCTTTCCATCCATCTTGCTTTAATCTCACTCTATCCCTTATTATCGCTCTCTTTCTAGAGGATAAAAGGTGATAAGACCACAAAACATCTTTTCAACCACTATCACTTATATTATCACAAAACAATACAAAAGGCTTATGTCTTTAAAAAAGCAAAAACAGACCATAATTAACACAGCCAAAACTAGACCAAAACAAAAAACTACAGACTACAACTGGCTCAGGTGCATTTCATTCTTACAACTTTAAGAAGTAGGGCTGCATTTTCAATTGTAGAACATTTGATTATGTATGCCAGGAAATTCTAATAGCACTAGTGGTTTTTCATCTGACTTGGATGCCCATCAAAAAAAGCAAGATGACAGTTCGGCAGTGGGGAAGGAAAGGATGTGGAAGAGCAGACATACACACCATACCCACACACAAACACTTTAGTATTCAAGTTAATCCATCCTACCAGCAGCTCTTGGTATCTCAGGGGGTGTTAGTCCATCTCCTGTGAGAACAGCCAGCTCTACTGTACCAGGCTCTGATTATACAGCTCTGCTCACACCCACACACACACACACACCAAATTCAGACTGAGGAGAAACACAGCTTTTCCCAATACACCCACACACATATTCACCACTGTGCTTCTTTTATGGCAAAAAGAATCACAGCATGGAGGAAAGGAAAACAAGATATTTTTAACCTAGCGTGCACACACACACACACACACACACACACACGCATCACTGCATTAAAGCAACAATGGTATGGATGAGAGAGTCACAGATTGGATTACGGAACACAAAGGTAAACGAAGAGGAAGTTGTTGAAATCTCCTGACCAAATATACTCTTGCTAACTGATTAAAGTTATGATATAATAACTAGGGATGCATGACATATCTGCTGCCATATTGGTATCAGCCAATTAATGTTCATTTTCACTGTTATCGTTATCGACCCAATAAGACAATTTGGCCAATAATTAAAGGCAATAATCCATTACTTCACTCGAAACATTTCAAACACACACTATTCTTTATGATGGTTTTTAATTGCTTTAAATATGATTGGAATCACTTTGAAAAGGGCAAGTCTGTCAAGGCTACATAAAAGTATAAATTATAAACACTATTATAATAAAACGTTGTTTAGTTTCTGTGTTTCATATCTGATTAATCTCATATAGGATGTGTTTCCTTGAATTAAATAAGCTGATAGCAAAGCACTTCAGTTTACCAGTGTTCATTCAGCTCTTCAGGTTCAGCGCATCCAGTAATGCACAAAAATAATGACTATAATTGGGAATGTCATATACAAAAAAAATTATAAAGAGAATATTACCATAATAAAAAGTTTTAATAAGAGTTTATTTGCCGTGTTTCAGTGCATTGTTACGGGAAGAGCCACTGCACGCACAACAGCTTGTTTATAATTGCATTCTGAATAGCGCATATTAGTTCAACATTGTTACGGGAAGAGCCACTGCACGCACAACAGGTTCACTTGTGCATTTATGTCTTTTTGTGGATATGTAAGTTATAATATTGTGTTGTAGAAATTTATTATTGTCATATGGTACAGTGCACGCAACTAAAAGAGCAATGCAGCTATTTGAATGCTGCTATTAATTTAAGATACTTATTTTTCAAAATCATTGCTACATTATTAATAATAACCACCACTTTTATTTTATTATTTTCATTAACAATATGGTTTAATTAAAATAATCTCATTATTGTCTGTGTGGAGGCCATTCCGTTTTATCCATGACACATACCTTTTGATTATTTACACATAAGTAATGTTGTCCATGCCACATTTGCATTATTTAAGCAGTATTTTTATTTATTTGTAAGGCAATTTTTTTAATTTTTTTTTTATAAAGTTTAAAGTTATAAAGTAATAGGCATATAAAATTAGTTTTAAAACATACACTGTGGCCAAATATGCTGCTGTACTGTATGTTTGATTTATTTAGAAATTGTTTCGGACATGGCTTTTAATTATCAGGCTCTAAAAATTGTATAAAA
Organism: Cyprinus carpio; assembly: GCF_018340385.1. Taxonomy (NCBI): domain Eukaryota; kingdom Metazoa; phylum Chordata; class Actinopteri; order Cypriniformes; family Cyprinidae; genus Cyprinus; species Cyprinus carpio. The sequence goes on along the minus strand of NC_056604.1, from coordinate 17,331,749 downwards.
ATTAGGATTTAGATTTATCAGCAAACATTCCGGTTATCAATTATAAAGAATTATCATATTGGTGCAAATAATGAAGAACTGCACAGATTCCCACTAGAGGACCACTTCAGACAACACTGGAAGAAAATTCCTCCACTCATATTGAAAGTGACATTCTAGAGCATCATCTGCTTCAGTCACCTCCTAAAGGCTGACAAGGGCTGTGACAAAACAGGACTATAAAGCCGGAAAAATAAGTATTGAACACATCACCATTTTTCTCAGTAAATATATTTCTAAAGGTGCTGTTGACATGAAATTTTCACCAGATGTCGGTAACAACCCAAGTTATCCATACATACAAAGAAAAGAAAAGAAAACAAATAAGTTCAGAAATTAAGTTCTGTGTAATAAAATGGAATGACCCAGGGGAAAAGTATTGAATGGTTATGGAGGATTACTTTGTACAAAAGCCTTTGTTGTTAATGACAGCTTCAAGACGCCTCCTGTATGGAGGAACTAGTGGCATGCATTGCTCAGGTGTGATTTTGGACCATTCTTCCACACAAACAGTCTTCAAATTTTGGTTCTGTGGGCACTGATGCCATTGAAAGGCTCACCAATAGATTGTGGGCAAAATGGGCAGCTAGCCTGAAGGATATTAATGGACAGGATTAAATAGACAAGATCTCAGTGCAAGGCAGCCACAATATATTCTGTTCGTGTGCATGTTTTGTACCTTTCACTGCCTGGCTGAAATTCAGAGAGAAGGGATGGTCTGCGACGGTGAGGCTGGGCCAGGGATCCATGGGACAGATGGGAACCATAGTCCCGAGCGTGAGGATGGTAGTCCACCAGTCCACCAATATCCTGAAATAAACACATGACATTTCACATACTCACATAATGAAACTGTATGAAGAATGCAACTTCTGAAATATAACAAATGATACTATCCCAGATAAAATGTAATTGTTTGCAGTTTTAATCATGCTTTTAATGACATGAAAACCAGAAAAATATCCCAGATCAGTGCTAAATGCTGAGAGCAATTAGCCTAAATCTTTGGTACTCAGACCAAAGCTTACAGATATTATACAGACCTTAAGGTGCAGCTTAAAGTCTTACTTTCTGCACGAAACTGTTCACGTCATATCAGTCATGCACTTACTCTGGAAAGTAATCCATCCACGAAAATGAACTTCAATCAAGAGTCTCAAACTTTGAAGTGTTACGCAGTTACTAGTTATATTGCTAGTTTAGGCTAAATTCTGTTAACACCAATATTAAGGATTACCACATTTTGACATCAAATGGTACAGCATAACATGAACATCTGCTTTGTGTCAGACAAAGGACATATTCCAACACGAACAAAGGTTCGGAGGATGAAGTGTTGTTCCACTTGGCTTCTGAGCTGGCTAGGCTTGAGTGCCACTGATTTAGATTTTCTGTGTGGTTAATAAAACCAGACAGTAATCTCTGCTGGATGAAGATGATAGCTGAGGGTCAAATTTTACGTGATAATCTTCAGTAAAGCAAGTTAGTCCTTTGTTACTAATTTCTGGTCAATGATCAGATCTGTATGTACATCACAATAGTGTGTGCAATGTTTAGTAAGGTGTATAATAGGGATGCATCGATTCGATTCTCAGTATCGGTAACAGCTCCGATACTGGCATTTTCTGCCGGATCGGGTATCGGTCAGACGACAGCGATCCAAATCTGATATTGTGCATATACTATTCTGTGTTATTGTTAAGCCTTATAAGCACCACAAAGTCAAAGTCCAAGTGTTCTGAAGCTGTTCCATAGTTTAATGTGAGGTACAGATGAATATTCAAGTTGACGTAAACTCTTCTCTCCGCTGCAGCTGTTTGTCATCCTCCATTCAGCATTCAAACTGCGGGTCACATTCAATTACAACAGTCAAGACAATGAAACTCTCTTCAAGAGCACACAGTAACTGAAATTTAAAACTGTTAAAAGAAAAGTCTCAAACTATTGCACAGATTTAATAAACTACGTATCAATATCTCTTTTCTTTGTGCTTTGAACTTCTCTAAGCGTAGCACTGTGACTCCATGTTGCTTCAAGTACATCATTCTGCACACTGGATGCAAATAAGCGCTTTGTGCCTCTCTGTATTGGAGCTTTTTGTATTATATTACTTTAGTGCAATGAAAGATTATTTATAGTGTTTCTTGTTCTGTTCTATAAAACTATTAATAATCTAATGTATAGCACAGTAATGGAGGCAGCAACATAGATAGGACTCCTCTATCTATCATATGTTGCTGCTTTGATTACTGTGCTATAAATTTAAAAGAAATGTGTTTTCATTTTATAGTTCATGTTTATAAATAAATACATTTACTTGTTTTCAATAATGTATTTTACAACAATACAAAGAGCAATGTGTAACATTTTACCAGATTTAGTCCTACACTTATTCACTTTTATTTGTTCCACACTAAATAGTGTTTCTAGTGTATAATTTTTTTTTCTTATTTTTACAGTTTAAGTTTTTTTTTCTTAGTTCACAGTTCAAGAAGTCCAAGGTTGCAAATCTGTTTTATGTGGTTGCAGATTTTGTTTTATAGTCAGTGTGGTGAGGTAGGGTGGCAGGACTAGGAAGGTGACGAGCATCCACAGCCCTCCGACCCTGAGGCACTGACTGATGGTGCGAGGACATGCTGACGATGCAACTTCCTCTACACACTGAAAGTGGGTGTGGTCTTGTCACAAACGCTGTGCATCATGGGGAGTTGAGTCCTGTCAGTCACCGACCTGAAAAGAACGAGAGAGAAAATATTGTAGATTAATTGTTGTTAATTAATATTTGTTAACACACATTCAATCTGTGAAGTCAAACAAAATTGTGGACAAAATCATACAGTGTGCACCAAACTTCGGAAAGCCAGGATAAGCAACTGCGTTTGATGACAAGTGAGAGAGAAAGTGAGCGAGAGAGAAGTCCTAGCCGCCACCTGCTGCTGGCCGGATACATGTCGGCACACTGTGTGAATGAATGGATCACTCTGTATTCCCTCTATATCCTCCTCCTCTTCTATCTCTTTCTATGCTCATTAGGGCAGCTGGTGTGCTCTGCTGCATGATGATACTCCCTTTTTCACAGGTACAGCAAAAACACAGTATGGCTAAACCAAGTTAATGTTCAAAGTTTCTTTAAGGCAAGTCTGTTCACTCAGCAACTATCATGGTAACATCTCTATGTAGACCATAGGCATGCAAGTACAACTCATATCTACTTAATGCCTAGATCATTTAAAATTTACGTTCATTGTGAAAGCAGGTTAAAACGTACTGTAAAACGTGCATAACTCATATAAAAAGACTTACTAGGAGCTGTTATACAACAGAATGTGTTTCACAGAGACAGCTGAGAAAATATCCGCAGAACTAGAATGAAACTGCAGAATAAAAGTACTGTCGTCATACTTCACATCTACCTTACATTTAAATGCATTTAATCCACCTAATTAATTATGCACTAATTAAAATGCATTGTCTGAACAGTCAGACAAGAGAGACTGGAGGGCCAAGAAAGCACTGCAGTTGTGAAAATTATTATAGTGTCAGTCAGAGGTGGTGATTTCCACCACACCATAAACTGGAGACAGAAAGAGCAAAGCACCAGGTGTTGAGAGCACCAGGCAATGCTTAAGAATACATCGGCATACCTAGAATCATACATGATGCTGTCAGCCAAATCTGACACAAATCTTGGAAACCAGTTGGATATGCAAGAACCTTGCCAAAGTTTTGCAAAAACGTCACAAGCAAGTGAGATCTACAGGATTTGCATAATGTTAAAGCAGTGACCTTACAAGAACCATCACAAGCAGATGTTACCAGCAGGGTTACTTTGTAACATGAAGCCAAGTAGCATGAATTACTTTGGTTCAGGGATACATTACATGTTAACATTAAGTTTTGTGGATTGTAATGTTTTGATCTGTTTCACCGGACTAATGATTGGCATTCATCAATTATTGAATTTTCCTTTAATATTTTCGGCATATATTTAGCTGAAAAAAATATTGCAGTGCTTAACTTGAAAAATGACCCCAAAATTAACAGTTTTGACACACACAAAAACATATGTTAGCAGAGTTCTCCCTTGTTACTCCGTCGCTAAAATCTTTAGCTATGAATTTTTAAAAACAGAAAGAAAAAAATGTTGATATTAGGAAGGTATCAAAGATATACACAATTTGAATATTATATAACGAAAACAAACCATAATGCAAATTTTACAATCCAGTCCAACAAAGTGAAGGATAATGATTATTTGAGGTGCTACCTCTGCACAAGAGTGCACAATCCCAAAGTCAAGGGTTGTACAAGTATACCAGCGGAATGATATTTCTTACTAGGAGTAATGCACAAAAATTTCAACAACCAAAAAAATACAGCCAAAACAGCAAAAATAAATAAATAGCTTTATAGGACCAAAAACCATTGAGCGAAACAGTGATGTTTTATTAGCACTTCTCGGATGATGTGTTTTGCCCATGTCAGTGTCTATTTTGTTCACACAACATTGATAACAATCAAACACGTCAACAGTGTGGACATACTCCCAAAAATGCTAAAGCAGAAATATGTGAGTTTTGTTTAGCTGAATATCAGGAACTGGCTCACTACCAAAGAACTTCAGTTTCATTTATCACCTGGGAACCAGACACCCTGAACAGCATACTGAGTTCAATTACCCAAATGTAATTACCCAAACTTTAATTACGGTTTCAGTGTTTGGGTAAAAAAACCTAATCATTTAGGTACATCACTACTTGGTAGACATTTCATTTAAAATTACAGAGACAGCTTCTTCAAAGCAAAGTATCTTGGCACCTTCATGAGACATGCAGATCTGTGGCGATTAGTGGTTTCTAAAAAGTAGTTCACATGTACCTGCAACCTATTTCATTAGAGGTGCTCTGATTGATTGGCTACCGATCACTATCAACCAAAAATCACTTTGGGATGATTGATCGGCGGTCTCTATAAAGACCGATCTCAAGCTGATGATGCACCTGCAAGTCAGAGGTATGGCACCTCATGTAGCACCGTCTCAGTCTCTGTCCGGCGCAGGTGAAATAATTGTAATGCTGAAGGTGAGGTACAGTTCATATTTCTTCATTAAATAACTTAAAGTAGCTAATTTGAAAACTTTCTGTGAGACATAATTCCACAAACCGCGTGAGTGAATCACCGCGAGCGCTTTCTCTTTCTCTCAAAATGCACAAATGGTTTCAAATTAAAACGTGTCTGCACTATACGCGAGCTGCACACAGCACAGTTTACACAGGAATTGTCACTTGCACAATCGAGGCAGTGTCGCATCGTCACTAAAGTTTATAAATTACATTTCTTTTTAATTCTTTCCAGTGTTTAATCCATTCAGTGCTCGCGCGCTCTCCTGGAGACTGTGTGCTCATGCACACTCGCAGCGCACACACATAACGCCAGGTTCACATTATTATACTCCATTTGCAGTGCGTAGGCAGTTAATTTTTTTACGCGCTCATGTTAACTGATTAAAGCATTCGCAATGCACCACGCAGTGCGTTCCAGGAGCAGTCTGCAACAGTGCAGAGATCGTTTCCGCACTGACCAAGTCCATTTTTGCTGTGCTGCAAGCGCTGAATCAAAGTAACAGCGATGAATTAAAGTAACAGTGCATTGTTTGTGGTAAATATGTACATGGATTGACACGAAAATGTAGTAATTACACCATAAATGCATATAATTAAAGTCTACTGTGTTTCACAGTCAACATAGGCTATGGCTTTTTGGCTAGGTTTAAAGGAAATCACTTTTAGATAAACAAGGCAAAAATCGATGGCACTCGTGGATGTAGGAAAAAAAAGTTCAGGATTGCTTGTAATAAAGAATTAAATGCAAAAGAAAAGGCAGTAGAGCGGACTGTTTCTGTCAATGGTAAGTTTTAATTTAGAATGTTTGTGATAATGTAGGAAAAGTAGTTTAAATGTTTTGCCACTTGCTTGAGCAACTTCATATAATAATCTAGAAGTAAATTACAAATTAAGTAACTCACAAGAGACACCTAAGAGGGAAATTAATTTTCAAAAATGAAATTTAGGCCCTGAATAAATGTTTAAAATTCTTGATTGGAGTCTTGCTATAAATAATTCTACATGATAAAAAGAAGGCTTTAAAAAGATCGGTATTGTGATCGCATCGGCAGATACTGCTTTCTGTGATCGCTGATAGGTCTCAAAAATCCTGATCTGAGCACCCCTATATTTTACCACTGGGCATCCAATGGAATGACATTACAAACCCCTTCGTACCATCAGGCTGCTCTAGTTAAAAGTTAAAGAATAGCCCTTTACACACTGTGGTTTCAGATAAAAAAGGAAGTAGCGTTATCACACTAATAAACACATATGCAAACAGATAGGCTTCTCTGAATGTGCTTTTCCCCCTGTGGCTGCTGTGTGTCAATAGCCCTCCTGCTAATTACAGACATACAAACCACTGCCATCTCAAGGGGCCTCACAGCTTCTGTCTCACAGACACACAAAAATTACCATGTGAGTGAAGTCTGTCTCTATAGATGAACAGTTGTGTGTGTACATTATCTAAAACAAGGTCACTGAGTATTGTCAAATACTTTGACATTAAAACAAGGCGTCAGGTCCTCTGCTCTAAAGCCCTGTAGCTCTTCTACAACACAAAGAGGTGCACGCTACCGTCCTCCTTCCTTCCTGTCTGTCACTGAATGATTTACATGGAAAGTGCACAGTGTTTTACTGTGCTGGGGGAGGAGATTCAATAGTCCAGGAATGTTTGGAGCTCTGAGGAGGAACAGAAATTCTTTGTCATCCTGAAGGCACTTTGTAGACTCACACATAAACATGAACACACATGCAATACCAAATCAATCACACATTACTCACAGAAAACACAAGTCTGATGTGTGTTCCTTGTTTTTGCTTTAAAGAGAACTTTTAAAAAACAGTGTTTATTTGAAACAGAAATCTTTGGCAAATTTATCAATGTCTTTACTGTCCCTTTCGGTCATTTTAGAACTGTGAAGCTTGTAGTTTCACACTTGTATAAATTCTTCTAAATTTTTTTTTATTTTTTTTTGCCATTGCCATTTGCAGTTAGGACTTCTCCTCCAGGTGAAGGAACTTCTGTGTAACTACCACAAATTCCTGTGGATAGTAGTTTACAGTATTTACCTGGTCACTACATGAAATGCAAACTCTCATACATCAGAATGAACTTAAATCAAATAAATAAAATCAAATGGTTATTTCAATTACAATTAGCCTTTGCATTATGGGTTTAATCACATGGCGATTGACAGGCTTTACAAACCGACCACCCAAAGATGAGTCCCAGAGAATGAAGATTTATTTAAAAAGGAAGACATTGGGTGTGAAGCATACATGTGTCCGAATTTGGCTGATCTACTGGCACAGTATGAACTGTGGAAATCTGGAAACAAACTTACCACTGTTTTCTGGCATCGTCAAGCTTTGTGAACGAAAAACCACAACTGCTATGACAGACATAAAGAGAGACTGGGAGAAAAAACAAGAAAAGAGGAAGAGAGAAAGGAAAGTAGGAACAGTCAAAGACTTGGAGAGTGGAATGAGAAAGAAAAAAGGAGATATCTCTCTATGAGAGGGGGAGAGAGAGAGAGAGAGAGAGAGAGAGAGAGAGAGAGAGAGAGAGATTAAGCCCTTAGACAGAAGGGGAAACACATGCCCTGGCACGGATACAGACACCCACAGGCAAGCTCATGGCTGCCTGCCAACAGCACGAATGAACTCACTTACCCCTCGCTCTCCCTCTTTCAATCACAGTGCTCACTCATTCCTAACCCTTTCTTCTCCCTTTCTAGGAGTGGCAGGCTTATGTATGATCGCTCTCTCCCTTTTTTCCCTCCACCTCGCTCTTGCGTTACATTTCTCTTCCTACCTTTTTCTGCCTCTCGTTCTGCTGAGAAACACACATGGGCAGTTTGAAAGAACTGGAAAGAACCAGGGCTAACAGCCTTACCATTAACCACTGTGTTTTCTCTCTCACACATTTTAGGTTTTGACATCTTTTATTGACTCTCACAAAAGCTGAGCCCAGTTCTACTGTCTGTCATGATGGATGTAATAAATGAGAGGCCTGGCAGTTTGCGTTAGTACTGGAAGAAAGGCATTAGCTGATGGGCCGCAATCAGGTCCCTCCTGCTGGCCCAGTAATGTCAGAGACAGCATGAGGTGGGGCGGCCAAGTGTGCGTTCCCATCCATCTGCATCACCGACGTCTACGCCACAACATCTCCCATAATCCCACAGCACAAAATGCCACTCTAATCAGCAACGTCATTATCACTTCTAATTTTCCACCTTCAGCAGTTAAGCTCGAATGTTCAGTCTGGGTTTTAGTTTGAATCTGACAGTCTCTGTGAAGCATGTTGTGTATTAATTAGCACACCACATTTAGACTGTAGAAATGATGTCAATCTAATTTCTATCCTCTGAAGACAGGCTGTATATCATCCTCTGGTGGAAAAGGAATGTCTTGCGGCATGAATTTACTGAGATGCGCAGCTCTTCCTTCTCGATTGGACCTTCCAGTTCCGGGATGGAAAAATAGGCTGTTAAAAATCTGATCAAAATTAGATCACTAATAGTATAATTTATAAAGCTGTCTAAATTAAAACACTCAATAGGTTTACCACACAGCTGCTCCAGCCAATTTATTTTCTGCAACCATCTAAAAAAAATTATTAAAATTATTGGTAATACTGCATAATAATGTTCAATTTATTACTAACAGTTAATGTACTATCTATCAATGAATACATTTACAACATTTATAAATCTATAATATTAATTTCAAAAGTCTAGGCTTTGAAAAGTTTGTCTTTACTTCTGATCAATTGAACACATCCTCGCTGTATATATCGATTTCTAATCCAAACCTTTTGAAGGTTAGTATATATTAACACATTTATGAAGGTGGAAAAGGTGTTAAATAGTCTCCATCCTGGCTATTTACAAGATGTTACAATCCAAACAAAGCAAGTGGCAAAGTATTTTTACTCTTCATGCAGGCTGATGTTTTATTTAAATAAACTTGTTTAGATGCAAGCTTTTGTATCAGCAAGCATGTGGTGTAAATTTTGTGGAATAAGCTTTCAAAGTAGCAGTATTTATAGAGCTCACACACACATTCATTGAGCAGAGAAATGGCATATGATCAAGGTTTGAAATTAACACCTGCCAACCCGCCAAAAGCGGGTAAAAAAAAAAATCAGCTGTGGCGGGTAACGCTGTCAAATCACTAGCCAATTTGGTGGGTTACCTTTCGTAAATTATGTTCACAGATTAATTTCTTGGGGAAGTTCATGTAAGCCAAATCTGCTATGTTTGGTGGATTTATTGAAATTGTTGGTCTTGTTGGTATTTTTGATATATTAAAATTGTGCAGCACCTGCGCATATCTAGCTTACTTGAACATTCCCAGGGAGGGATGCACTGGCCATCGGGAACAGGACATTCCCGGTGGGCTGATCGCCGAAATGAGGAAGGCTTCCCCATATTAGGTGCAGCTAGCTTATAGTGCAAACGTAATTTGGTTTGAAAGCAGTTGCGCATTTTGAGAGAGAATCCCAAAGCGATTATCAGCCATAGTGATCGGTAGCTGATCAATCAGAGCACCCCTTAAAGAAAGTAAGTCATACAGGTTTGGAATGACATGAGGGTGAGGAAATGATTTTATTAGAGGTTAATTTCCTGCATTCTAGCAAAAGAAAAAAAAATATGGTTATAATGTCAAGTGCATTTCTATGTGACAAAAATGCAGTATAAGTTTGTTGCATTTACTGTGAATTCAGTAATATCATTATTTGCTTCTGTCCTGTTTTATTCATTCATTTACTCCAACTGAAGGCCCTATAACCCAGCAAAACATTCACAGGGAACTTGTGGGTCAGATGGGCTGGATTTGTCCAGGGCTGAATTATAACCCCAGTCCAGCCTAGGGGTCGACCGATTATCGGCGTGGCCGATTATCGGCGCCGATATTAAGCATTTTTATTGTTATCGGCATCGGCCATTTTCAAAACCGATTTGCCGATAAAACCATTTTATTTTGAAATGCGCGATCTGGCACTGATCCAGCCACCTCAGTCAGAGCGCACCGCTCTGTGGCCTAGACTAAGCCCCGCCCATCGTCCGTCTGATTTGTTGGGAGTCACGAGCCTGGCCAATCAATACGGCTGGCGCGGCTGGAAAAATGTTCGCTCTCACACCGAAAGCACAGGAGCTGCTTCAGTGATCATCATCACACATCAATAAGTTATCTCTCGAAGGTAAGAATGCAGTAAACGTTACTGAAGTTGCAATAAATCCACTACACTGAAGTTGCAAAACACCTAAGTATAATCGATTTATGATGACAAGCCCCGTTCAGTTATTATACCGTGAATTCCCGGTCAATGTCCGTCATTGCAGTGATATGCTTTAACGGATCATCACATCAGTGCTGCTGAGATAGGGAAACTAAAACCTACTTCTCTCACCATTCGGCCAACTTAACGTTATATTGTGAATAGATTATCAACACGAATGAATTCACTCACGTCTGCTGCGGTTTTTTTTTTTTTTTGTGTTGTTCACATAGCTTCACTGAACAGCGTCCGTTCCGTTAGGGCTCTTAGTCAAATAAATTGCGCATATTTGGAGAAATGTTGCTTTATTCTAACATGATTGCAAAATAATTTATCATACAGATTCAGAATTACCATTATGCAATTTTGAAGAGCTGAAAGGGTATCAAGCGCGAGCTCTGACGCCCTGACGCGACGCGAGCTCCCTATTCCCAGTTTAGTACGTTATCTCCGCGGCCGCGCTCTCTCATTTCACTAATAACCAGGGTGCTATTTGCCGGGGGGCATGGGGGGATTTCCCCCCTTCTGGTCTATGCATCCCTGCCTCTGCTGAATAACTTTTATCCCCGGTGGGGATAAAAACATCATGCAAACCCGCTCTGACGTCCAGATCTGAATCAAATGATTCGCGATACGCGATCCGATTGAAGCGCATCGAAACAGTGAATCATTTTGCGACGCAATGGTTTAACTGATTCGGAGTTTCAAAAAAGCTCCGTTGTGTTCTTTGCTCGCTTTCTCGATGTAATTTGTTGTTTGAATAACCGTGGACATTAAATCATTACAATTAATAGGCCTAACGTAGGCTTACAATGTTTTTATTAAACTGAGATCACACTAAATACAATTTCCGTCGTATTAAAAACATTTCATAAAATTTTTCAAACGCATCCCCCCCTTTGTTTATTTCACAAATCGCACCCTGCTAATAACCCTATGCTAATAACGTAAATTGTCAATAATCTCACATTGCACGTTTCTGGATGACGCTGTCCTGTATACTTCCTAGTTTGTATCGCCGTGATAAACAGTCAAACAAACATTTTACACATCAAAAAATAAAAAAAAACACTATTACAATATGGGTTGTGTGTGATTTTAATGCAATTCTGGGTTGCAAATAAAATGCTAAATATAACACACACACACACACACACACACACACACACACACACACACACACACACATATATATATATATATATATATATAGAAAAATACAAAAACAAAACTACAGATAGATAGATAGAGAGAGAGAGAGAGAGAGATTACATTTATTTCCATTATTTGTTCATTTGTTGCGGTTTAAATTTGCTTTAAGTTTTACTTTGTTTATAGGATGCTGGCTGATGGATGCAAGTTTTACTTAGTTTACAGAATGCTGCTGATGTATGCTCCCAGCACTTTTTATGTTTGTTGTTATTATTAATATTAATGCTGTTATTATGAACAGTTCTCAGAATTAAAGATGTGTTAAAATAATTTAAAGAGAGTCTTTGTCAGAGGTCTTTTTATTCTTAATTTTGACATTAATTTTCATTTTTACACAAGACACATATCGGTTCAAAATATCGGTTATCGGTCTCCTTGATCTGTAATAATCGGTATCGGCATCGGCCCTGAAAAATGCATATCGGTCGATCCCTAGTCCATTCTTTTGTATTCATCACTCTTCAATTAATAATTTTGTGGTTAGGCTTCGTTTGTGTTGAAGCAATGTTGAAAAACACCTTAAGATTCACACCGTCTACACCGGATGCGACAAAATACTACAGAACCCATACTAATCAGTGATGCTGTCTACACTGGATGTGGTGTGCCGTGACACAGGCACAAATGTCTGACATAAAGAACAAATGATTTGCAATGGTCGCTTCCAGTGTAGACAGCCTCAAGCTGTTAGTTTACCTCCAGAAAAAAAATATATATATATTTATTTTTTTACATTTTTGACTAGTACAAGTTATGAATGGCCGGTAACTAAAACATTTAGTAGCGAAATTGGCTGGTGAATGTAAAAGTTAATTTTAAACCCTGCATACGACAGCAGTTGGGAATGCACCTTCACCTGCATCCATGCTCATAAAGAAAGCTTTTCATATCACTGCTGCTCACATGCACAGTGACTACAAGCAGATGAGGTTATTGTGCCTTCAGTGGGCCTGATTTTAAAGACCTTCCCTGTGTGTGTGTGTGTGTGTGTGTGTGTGTGTGTGTGTGTGTGTGTGTGTGTGTGTGAAGACAGACTGTATTTCCCTTTTTCAGTGCCTCTTTCTGTTCTCTCCTCTGTACCTCCCCTTCTCTCTCCTTTCCTCCCTCTTTCCCCTCTAATCTGACCTTTCCATTGTTCCTTCAGCCAGTGGCCCCTGTAGGTTATTTGGGGTCATGATGCAGGGCAGCTGTCTGACCTCTGCGACAGGCTGTGAATAAAAACAGCCTCCCCCTCCTAAAACAAAGTTAAACTCTCTACATTCCCGCGTCACTTTAATCCCTGGACTAGAGTCAAATGCCTACAGCTATGTGCAAAATTACATTCAGAGCAAAGAATGCTTATTTCCACCTTTAAATCAGGTCATCAGCCATCGGCCTTTCAACACTGCTGATAAACCACACCATAATTCATATTTAAGGAGTTTCTAAGGCCGATAAACAGTATGCTGATTAGGGCTACGTGATTAACCGAAATAAAACTGAAACTGCAATATGGCTTAGTGGAATTATCAAATAGGACAGGCTGAGATTTTATTAATAAATATATGCGCAGCGTGTCTCAGAGTGAAACGAGGCACTCTTACATGTGAGCAGCACATTACAGGGCTCTAGACTGCAACCATTTTTTTTGCCAGTGTGACTAATTTTCGTGTGCGGTCGCACTGGCACGACCACCGCGTTGTCCAACTCATAAGCGCTGCCATTTCTGTTGCATTTGAGAAACATCAAATGGCAAATGAAACAAAAGCGAACCTAAACCGTGCTACGTTTAAGCTGCGCAGCACGGACTGCGACGCAAACAAACTTGCCAGAGCTCAGAAAAGCTTTACTTGGGAGCCAAAGTTGATTTCGCGAAACTGTTACGGCACACTGCACAGATGCAACAGTGCTGTTAGATCCAGTGAGAAGCATTTGTATTCACCACACAATGATAAGGTTGCTGCGAGATCTATCAAAAATCACTGAAATTCTGCACAGAATTCTCTGTTATAAACAGCGCTGACATCTGTCAGGAAACCAGAGGCGGTAACACAAACTGTAACCATGGTGTTGTTTTAGAAATAGTCAAATGCATTACATCATTCATTTTTAGGGTTTGTACAACCTTTTGAGAAAGAAACTCAAGCACTTTTCAACAGTGTTGGGCAGAAACTAGTTACTAATTTAGTTACAGTAACTAGTAGTGTAACTACCATCCATAAAACAGCTTAGTTACTTTTGATGCCTCAATCCCACTTATTTAAAATCCAACAATCAAATAATTCCTATATTTATTTTCATAATGTTCACGACTGCACATGTATGTGATGTCCCCAGTGCAGCAGGCAAGCTTGGAATATGGAAAAGCTTACATTCAGCAGATAGAAATATTGCATTATACTGATTTTGTCAGAAAAAAAGATGATCTGAACACTGTTGAGTAAGTTGTGGCTTTACTTTACTCTGGCATTACATCCCATCCACATCCCTCTGATCAGCATGTGGTACATTATATTACTATAATTAAAAATCTTTTTGAAAAATTAAAGTTATAGTTCACACAAAAATGAAAATTTTATGTTTATCTGCTTACCCCCAAGGCATCCAAGGTGACTGTTTCTTAAGTAGAACACAAAAGAAGATTTTTAACACAAACCGTTGCAGTCTGTCAGCCATATAATGGAAGTGAATGGGAATCACATTACCAGAAAAACATACACAAACAAGTTTCTTGCACAGACTGATCGTTTCGTGTCTTTACACATCAATGTATCGTCACAAGCTGCAGTGTTTAATTTGGTTTTGTTTGTTTTTTGTTTGTTTTTTTGACTGTCAAAGCCGCGATTCCCATTCTCTTCCATTATATGACTGACAGACTGCAACGGTTTAAGTTAAAAATCTTGGATTGTGTTCTACTTAAGAAACAAAGTCACCTACATCTTGGATGCCCTGGGGGTCAGCAGATAAACATCAAATTTACATTTCTGGGTGAACTATCCCTTTTAACAGTTTCTCACAAATGTATATGATTTGATAATATACATAATGAAATATAATCGTATATGGGTAATGGAGACACAAGCTACACTTGACAATAAAATGAAATTAGAACACTTCTACTTGAATGTCACTATCAGTCACTATTAAGTGTTTGTAATAACTTCTGACTGCGATTCAATGTGGATTTTGGTCAAATGATGGGGCAGAAATAGTAACATTCTAGAAGAATTTTGTGTGGAAGATACACAGTTACAACTGTGGGGCATGAAGAAAAAGTAATGTAACTAGTAGTGTAAATAATTACTGTTGCCAGAAAGTAATAAGTAAAAATATTTCTTTTGAAAGGAGTTACTAGTAATGAGTAATATATTACATTCATTGAGTAACTAGCCCAACACTGCAACTATTTCCAGCACTTTAAAGCATGTGAGAATGGGAAAACATGTTTCTGATACCCGAACCATAAGTAATGGCTCCCCTCAAGGCTGTGTTCTTTCTCCTCTCCTCTTCTCCCTGTACACCAACAGCTGCACCTCCAGTCCCGAGTCTGTCAAGCTACTGAAGTTTGCGGATGACACCACCCTCATTGGGCTCATCTCTGATGGGGATGAGTCTGCCTATAGGTGGGAGATTGACCATCTGGTGACCTGGTGCAATCAGCACAACCTGGAGCTCAATGCTGTAAAAGTGAGACTTCAGGAAGAACCCAGCCCCACCTGCCCCCATTATCCAGTGTAACTCCTCAGTAGAAACTGTGGATTCTGTCCACTTCCTGGGCGCCATCATCACCCAGGACTCTCTAATTAAAAAAACACAGCAGAGGATGTACTTCCTGAGGCAGCTGAGGAAGTTTAACCTGCCAAAGACAATGATGGTTCACTTCAACACTTCCATCATTGAGTCCATTCTCACCACCTCCATCACCATCTGGTATGCTGCTGCCACTGCCAAGAACAAAGGCCGACTCATGTGTCATGTGCTCTGCTGATGCAACCTTCCATCTCTTCAGGACCTGTACACTTCCAGGACCCTGAAGCGGGCTGTTAAGATTGTGGCTGACATTTCTCACCCTGGACACAAAGTTTTTGAAGCACTCCCATCTGGCAGAAGACTGCGGTCCATCAGGACCAGGACCTCACGCCACAAAAACAGTTTCTTTCCATCTGCAACTGTCCCTATCAACAATACCCATGACCCATCAGGGCTTCTTACTCATGCCCATGGACATTACACTTGACATAAAAAATAAATAAAAAAAAACACCATATACACACGTATTGTTTCACACGTGTTACATTAACACACAACTCTGGCTGCTATATTCTCACATCCCAGACTGTAAGCTTTTGCACTGGCTCCTCGCTGCACATTTTGCACAATGTTCAGGAAGGTACAATTTAAGTTTCAACTGTGAACATTTGCACTCTCCCACTTTACATATTCTGCACACATGTAGAGTTAATGTTCATGTTTATTTTGTATTTTATATTTTTATCTTCCTCATTTTTTTTCCTGCTCTTATTGTATAGCTTTTTACTTGTCTTATTTTTTTATTTTTTTTATTTTTTGTTTTTTTATTTATTCTTGTTTTTTTATGTCTTTGTCAAGCATCAATTTACCAAGACAAATTCCTCTACACGTATACATACTGTACTTGGCAATAAAAGTGATTCTGAAATAAATTTGTTTTGGCTTGTCGTTTACATGGCTATAGCTTCTTATATTTTTAATTCTTGTTCTTTTCTTAATACTGTTAATTAGAAGGATTTGTTGTGGAGTGAGGGGAACTAAAATAGCCTAGCTATGTGTACAGTGTTTATTATAATGTTTGTAAACATTTCACATGGCATTAGGTCTATTTCTGAATGAAATAATAAAATGCAACTTTTTTTCTCTCTCTCTAAAAACTACTTTTTTTTATACGCGTATTTTAACCATGCAGCAAACCTTTTTAAATATTTTGGTAAATTACTGAAAAAATACCTAAAATGACTTTTTGTATTAACTGATTGTAACTGATTGTATTAATCGGTCAAAATTCTTAGTCGGTTAACGGTTAACCGGTTAAAATTAACATCCCTAGTAAGACTTTCTCGCTCTGTCTATATCTTTGCGTGTGAGAATAAAAGCAAAGTGACGGCGAGTCGTGCACCTTCACACTAAAGTTAAATCTGAGAATTTAATAGCCAGTGGCTAATATTAGACATCATTTAGTCGCCCAGAGTGAAGATTTAGTCACAATGTAGAGGGTTGCATCTCTGCATCTGCTCTGACTTTGGGTCGCTTTAACACTCATTTGAGAACACAATATGCAGCAACCATCTTCCCATACATGTTTAAAAAAATTAAATAAAATAAGTTTCAAGAATTTCCATCAAAATATTTAAAAACACTTTTAAAAGAAGGCAGCCATAAATATTAGTTTTGACATTTTACAGTTAAAAATTATTTATTATTATTATTATTATTATTATATTAGAGATGCATTGAAATTTCAGCAGCTGAAAATTATCAGACGAAAATGGCATTTTTGGTTTTTGGCCAAAAAACAGCCAAAAATATGGCACGCGCATCCTCTGATAATACTAGCTTTGTAGGACTATACATTATTTGAGTAGTTAAAAAAAGAAAGAAACAAAGAAATTTTAAAATAAAAAAAAGTTAAATCTGATTCTGTTGCATAGATCTGAATAAAAATAATGTATTGATATTTAATATTAATATATTTTCTGTACAATTTTATTATTTTACTTTCAATAAAAGTGTGGTCTTGTATTTTTTTAATTCTATATCATTAAAATTTAGCCCAAAAAAAAAATCTTATTTTTATATAATTTAATAAAAGATTATTAAAAAGCATTTTCATTTCAGTGCATCCCTAATTATTATTATAAAGCCATATTGATTTATCTATAAAAGACAAATGCTCTGCATGCTAACATTCAGTCCAGATTTTAAAGCTGCAGCCCAAACCACGGGAAATCCCACCATTCCCTTCTGTTTCAGTGTCCAGTAACACTAACCGCACTTTCACAGCACACTGGCTTACAACCCGACATCCTGACATAGTATTTCCACTCTGCTTTCAAATAGTAGATCTCTGACCCATCCCCCATCTCTCAAAACACACGAGCACAGACCAACCCCCACCCACTTGTACATCAATTCCTAGACTGTACTCAGCAGTCATGTTTTGACAAAAACCAACATGACCACACAGAAAATCCCCAAACAGCACGTGTGAACCCAACCTGAGTGTAAACAAACAAATCTAAAACAGGCCTACAAAACGCTCATACACCAAATACATATAGAAGCACGCATACAGCCTGGTCTTTTACAAGCACACACACAGAGGAGAAGCATTTGTGTTGCATAACAGCAGAGTGAATAACTTACCATTAATGTGCAGGACAATCTAGACTAATCTTCTCTGCCTGCATCACTGACGATCAGTGTTTTTCTGTATGAGAGAGCAATACCATAACTGTTTTGATCAAGGTCACATAGTGAACCACAAGGTGCTACCACACATCTGTGATGGCTGGGTAGAGCATACAAAACTAGCGACAGAGATAACACAAGATGTAGACAGCCTGTACACAGAGTGATGCTAGATTCCTGTGTATGTATGCACACACAGACACAGTGGTACAAACGCCAGTAACTGTGAATGCTTCATTTTTACTTTGATAGAATCAAACCAATAAAAGGAAAATAAAAAACTGGTTTTGTACAATTGTTTAAAAAATATATATTAGACATTTAATCATGCTCATCTGACATGCTAGTATGAAACGGAATAGCTTTAAACTAAGGCATTAAAAAAAAAAAAAAACGCAAGACACAGTGGCCAAATAAGTCCATTTAGCTTACATTATGTTTACAAGTACTTTAAAACTGAGTTCAGTTGGACAAAAACAATAACTCATTGTTTAAACACTTCAGACCAACTGAAATCACACTAGTTTATTTTGACTTAAGTCGACCTAGATAATGTGATGGTAGCTTGGCTTTTTCCAGCAATGTGTTCACATTTATTGGACTTCAATTGACCTTGATGTAGTGTGCTTATTCCAAAAGACTTTGATGACATCTATTAAAGCAATACAGACGTTATGGTTTACAGTGATTTTAGAACAGCTTTGGGGAATTTTTAGGGCTGGACCAGAATATTCGATTATTCAAATATTCGTTCGGTGGGTTGGCATTCGATTTTCAATTTTGAGATTAGAATATTCAAATTTTTTCTTCTTTTTTTTCGAACACCTGGCATCCCCCGCGAAATGGTTCTCATTCACCCTTGAATATAAATCGCCCACGAGTGAACATCCTGATTCACATGATGAGAGAAGACAAAAATGCCAAGACCTCAGCTGTGTGGGAGCACTTTAAATTGAGTGAGGACAAGACAAAGGCAGTGTGCCAAATATGCGATTTGAAACTGGCCTACCACAACAGCACATCAAGTTTGAAAAATCACCTGAGTTCTGCAAGTAGTACGCCTATAGTATATTGTTGGAGTAAAACCCGCCGCATCCACTGTAGACAGCATAATAGGTTTGATTGTATTTTGTCGCGCCGCGCTGTTCGTGTCTGGTGTAGACACAGTGTTAGAGAGAAGAATATGTTCAGCCCCCTCCCTCTGAAGCTTCGAATATTCGGTGTTGATTACTACCGAAGCTTCGAAGCTCAAAAAATGGTATTCGGATCAGCCCTATTCCTAGGCACAACTTGGTGCAGTAATACTGATGCAGTTAGGGCACAAGTGTAGGCTATGTTTACAGAGGTTTTGGCTACACTTTAAGGTACCTTAAAGAGCTGGTTATCCAAGAGCTGGTTGAAAATCGATTCAAATATGTGTTGATTCAAATCGGTTGAGATGCTAAGCAAATCGTGATTCATTTAGGGGTAGGAGTTTATATAAATGCATGTCTGAGGGGAACTTACTGTCTTTAGAATAGTTTAGATGGTATTTTTTCTTTTCATCTTGCCTCTTAACGTTCATAAGTGCAGCACTGGTTCGTTTATAGAACAAACCAAGGAAACGCTTTAAGCACCACCTGCTGGCAGAGAGTGAATCTGCGTCTCATTCAGCTCATCTGCCGTTTCATGCAGATATTTTTATTAGTTTCACAAAACTGAAGTCGAACCATTCTGTTTTTAATACAAAATTATACAATCTAATTTAAATTAAAAACTGCTCATGTTGCATGTATTTAGCATCTTTGTTTGGATCATGATTAAAATGCAGTGGTTGCCTCTAATTGTAAATGGAAAGAGCACAGACAAAGCCTTATTTTGTTTATATGAAGAGATTTATTTTATTTATTTCATTACCATTATTGTGAAACACGCAAGACACAACAAAAACACAGCTCTGATCACAGCGTCTTCCATCCTCCTGTTGTTAACGTTGTTCTTCTGTTTTCGTTGTTGAACGCCGCGCACAAATGACTTCGCTGTCGACTGGCTTACTTCACTTCCTAGTACACACTGTTGGTGCGAATGCAACCCTTTAAATGGTACTGGGAATTAGTTTGTGCAAAATCGTCTCAGTACTTTAGTACTGTACATTTAGTTCTGGAACTAAAGCAGTGCGAAAGGCCCTATTGTAAAGTGGTACCTATTGGTCTTTTTAGTTCTTTTGCACTTTAATCTGTGTAAAACTTTTAACTTTATTTTTCTGTATTGCTTTATTGTATTTAAATGTTCAGTTATTTTTGTTATAAGAAAAAAGTTATTAAACCTGTTATACTGTATTATGACCATTTTTTAAACTAAATTTCAACACCTCTCATATAGCTAATTCAATTTTGTGTGCCAAATATATTTATTTGTATAAATTAATTGTATAATTGTAATTACATAATATGACTTTCAAAAGCTGAAGTGATAACCTTAATTTATCTGTTAGAATATGTATAACTCAAAATATTTTAACTAATTGCAAAAGCTGAATAATCAATAAATGTCTACTGATTAATCAGCGAAATAATCGATTCTAACCATTCTAATAATCGTTAGATTAATCGATTGTCAAAATAATAGTTTGTTGCAGCCCTAACCCTTATGCATAAATCTCGATTCCTCCCACAGGATGAATGAGAGTCGCATCAGGTGTGTGTGTGCAACTGATAAACATCTCCACCCATTTCCTCTCACCAAAACAAAACCCACACACAGTTAGCAGTGGAACACCAGTAGTCTCTCTCCTATCTCTTCAAACCCCAAACACACTCCTGCTGGCTGTCGGTAAACCAGGGCTCTAGACTAACTTTTTGCACTGGTTACACTGGTGCGCCTAACTTTTTTTCTTAGGTGCACCAGCACAAATGTTAGGTGCACCCAAATTTTTGACCGCATCGCATTTAACACCGCATTTTTACAAGGTCTATAAATTATTTTTTTATTTATTTATTTTTTTTTAAATCACTGTCCATATAGGCAATATTGACTTGTAGCCTAAATGATTAACTAACAATCTGGTCAACAAAGTTCTTTATTTGAAGCACAATTCTACAAGAAAGGTAACTTACTGAAAAAGTGTTGGTGCTTTAAGTGCTTCACTGAGCTGAAATTTAAACTTAAAACATCTCAAGATAAATGAAATAAAAAGAAAATCTAAATTAAGTGTTTTAAGGGCTTTAAACTGAACATCTCATGGCTCAATATCTTATGGACTACACTCCATTGCAGTCACATGCACCTCGGATGGCCAACTCCTGTAGTTTGGCCTTCTTGATCTTTGGCCTTGGCTAAACCAGCTGGCCACACTCTCTCTAGCAGCAAAATCTTCCAGACTTGGCCCCTCTACACTGATTCTTATCAGATTTTCCACTGTGTCTGAATGAAGGGATGCTCTAGTGACTGATTTGAACAGCTAAAAAGTCCCTAAACAGCTTATACTACTGTTTCAGCTATTAAATAGTTCAGTTTTGTATATAATAGTTAAGTGATTATATTTAGTTAGTTTTTTTAAGTTAATTTAGAAAAACGTTAGGAAGAATTTTTTGTTTGTTAAATATAAGTTTTATTATTTTTTTTTTTTTTTTAAGTAACGACTAAGCAGCTAGCTGTTAGGGTTAGTGACAGTGAGCCTATGTTTGATCAATTTAGCCTTCTCAAATCATCACTACCTGCCTAAAATAAAATCTATAGATATAAAACAGTACAAGCATATCAATATTTAAACGTTAGACCCAGATAAATGTGCGCTATATCCAATAATTTGTGCGGAGACGCTTTAGGACATGGAGACGCCAGCGTGATCGCTTGCATTTTTTCAGTGGATATGCATTCATTTTTGCTCATAAAGGTAAGAGTAATACATCATTTGTAACTGGAAAGGGTCTACTTTTATTTGTGTGCACTCACAATATCAACAAAACGTTGCGCTTTCTGCCGTGTCATCTTTAAGTACAAAAATGAACCGACACTCAGTGAAAACATGCCTAAATGATAAATATATCTATAGACATGATACAGTAAATAGACATGATAAATATATCTATAGAAAGCTTTAAATGACTACTTAATGAAATAAAACAAATGGAAAACAAAAACTTTCATTATAATCATAATCTATAAAGATGCACTTCTCTCTAAAGGCGCGTCTGAGGAGATGGCGAGTCAGGCTCGGCAACTTCATCCTTGCGACACAGACTCATAAAACACAAGTTTATTAGTAAATAATTCAAATATCTCCTTACTATTTCCCCCGTCACATTTATGGTAATTACTTTTGCCGGTGCTTTGCGGCAAGCTTAAGCCTATTGCGTGTATTTGAACACAGAACTGTTCAGCTGCGCTGACAGCACACACCATACTGCTGCTGCAGGACACTAAACACCGTCCAGCCACTCTTGACAGTCGCGGTAGCACGGTCTCGTGATTCATCACTAATTGATGGATGTCTAAAATATAAAAGTAAGGAGAAGTCTAAAACAGGCGGGGGGCCTGGTCCGCGTCTGAACTATGACGTGAAAATTGGCCCAAAGCCCAGCTCGAGGGGCGTAAAAAAGTCAGGGCCCGTCAGGCTCGGGCTGAAATGCAGGGCTCTAGTCTCTGTTGTTTAACTACAGGGAGACTTTCAGAGTCGCAGAGACTTTTTTACCCTCAAACGGCTGGTCGCACCGGTGCGACCTCTGATTTTTTTTTAGTCGCACCATTGAGAAATTAGGTCACACTCTAGAGCCCTGTAAACCTACCTTTTGTCTGCCAAAGCTGCTTCAGACAGCCATTTTTCAGCAGCAGTCGAGCAGAAAATGAGATTCCACCATCAATAACCTGCAAGCCTCTTCTTAGCAGTCTGGAATTTTCTCCTGAGCCAAGCACTCACATCCTCCACAGTCTAGAGAGAGATGTCTGAGATGAGGACTTTACAGTAACGCTATAAATGGATATTAGAGAAAGACTGGTGAGAGGGCCCTTTGGAATTAGTAAAGTCTCAATTCTCAAACTTCTTTTGTCTCCAATGCTGTCTCCTTTTGTGCAGAAATGAAACCAAGGGTCATGGTTGCTGAGGGTTACTCTCAACAGCTCACAATCTCTACTCCTCCTCAATCTCTTACTCCATCTCTGCTTGACGCTTGCTGAGTGTGTGTGTGAGAGCGTCTGAACTCACTGACCCAAATTTCTCATTCTCTCTTTGTCTATCATTGTTACTTAGGTTATTTCAAATGTGCAAAAAAACACAAAAGCAGTCAAAACCCTATGGCCCCATTTGGTCATCATGCAAGTATTACAATTATGTCACACATTGTCTATGGTTTTGGTGGCTAAAGTTCAGTGTATACCTAATGTGTTCCTTCAGATATCAAATTGTGCTGATGGATGACAGTACAGCACAGTGAAAAAGTCAGTTTGTAACCTCAGTGTCGCATTTAAAAGCATCAGACTGCATTTAGATAAAATTAAAGATAAATAACAGTGAGTGAGAGAGAGAGAGACATGAATATTAAAGTAGGTGAAGAGATGTAAGAGATGAAGATAGAGAGGGAGATCCTTAACTCACATAGTGAGAGAAGATCAGTGATAGCTGCTTTGCTCTTGTGCTGTTTATTCAGGTGCACCAAACAACCCTCTGGCATTCTGTTAGCATGACTTCATCATTGCTTAACATAATGCTCTGAAGAGCATGACATCCGTCTACATTCTAGCACACTCTGTAAAACCCTTCCAAATGTATACATCTAGATATTTCCTAAATGTCTAAATTCCAATGAATAAGGAGTGCAGCTGTTTTTTAAAAGGGTCATCTAGATGCCCATTTTCCACAAGTTGATATGATTCTTTAGCAACCCTCTACATTGCGAGTAAATCACTCGCATATGTGACTGAATCTTAACTCTGGGCGACTAAATGATGACTAATATTAGCCAATGCCTAATAAATTTTGTGATTTTACTCGCCAGTTTGTAGGGGTGTAAGAAAATATCGATACAAGTGAGTATCGCGATATTTTGTTTGGCGATACTGTATCGATTCTCAAAAACGGAATATCGATATAAAAATTATTCATACAAGATTCATGGCAGTTGTTTTGTTTTGAGTTTATATCCTGGCCGCTAGAAGTCAGTCTTCATCTCTGAACAAATCCTGAGTGACAGGATATACTAGCATTAAGGCACACTACTAATGTTAGCATTAATATAGTTCGCTGCTAGTAATAGAGGAGGAAATAATTGTCCCAGTTCCTGTTTCGGTGTACAAAGCTGAAGTGTGACGTCATTTGGGCTTTTGTGGTAACGTCCACTACGGGACCATGGCGCGGGTGCCACCTCGGTTCCGCCGATTGCCACGTCCCGTGTGAAGAGGCTCGCACGGGGTGCAGCAGGCGGAAGGGTCGCCGCACGGCTGCAGCTTTCTCTCATTTTGGGGCCGTTTTGTGTAGTTGGGGCGGCGCTCACATCGCGGTCTCAGTGATTCCACACATAAATACAAATCTGTTTTTTTTTTATTGTTTTACAATTGTTTTGTTTTCTTTAGGAATACTGTA
The DNA here is from genome assembly GCF_018340385.1 of Cyprinus carpio. NCBI lineage: Eukaryota > Metazoa > Chordata > Actinopteri > Cypriniformes > Cyprinidae > Cyprinus > Cyprinus carpio. The sequence goes on along the minus strand of NC_056604.1, from coordinate 17,307,127 downwards.
AGCGCTTTATTTATTTTTTCATTGATATTAAGCAGACGTTTTTTTTCATATCAAAATGTTATGACATTGTATGTTACAATTGTAAACTTAAACTGTGAACCTTTAAATCAGGGTCTAAAAATATATATGGTCTTTTTAATAAAATACATTTTATACGTATTATACATTTAACTAAAGGATCCTGCAAGCACTTTATTTTTCGACCCTTTACGCATACTGCACAAAAAGTGTTTCAATAACATTGAATGTTACAGGGACTGATTATTGCAAATGTAGATCCCACTGTATTCTGGTTAAATAATTTTTATTTATATATTTATTGCTAAGGTCTGCATATGGTGGTGTGTTCTTAATGACAGCTTTCCTAAAAATATATCCTATTCCTAAAATAAGAAATATCCCAAATATATCGCCTTGCTTACAGTATCACAATGTATTGCAACATATCGTATCGCAACCCCTGTATCGTGATTAGACTTGTGCCGGTATTCGGTAATGCGATATATCGCGGTAATGAATATGCACGATATTGTTATCGTGGGCACTTTCAAATACCGAGAATAATTATATATTACAAATTATTCAGAATTTGAAATGCATTTTAAGAATACTTTTCCCATCAACTGGTCAAAATGCACAACACCGTTTGTATGCTGCTTTAAAGACCCGATGTAAACAAGCACGCACAAGAAGCACATGGAGGAACACGTGATAGACGCGCTGAATGAAAGCACATTCACTCTCTGACAGCAGATGGCGCTAAACTGCAGTAAACTACCAGCCCTTACCCTGGAAACCCCATAAATAAAAGCAGCTGCTACTTTCTAAACATTTAAATAATATAAAATAATATTTATACATTTCCATAATTTTTTTTTTCCATTTTAATCTGGACTACAACATGTCCTAGATTTTGTTTGAAAGTGTTTGATTCTTTATTGTTCATTAACACTTTACATTAGGGCTTCATTAGTTAACAAACTGCCAATGAAAAATTCTTCTGAACATTCATTAATCTTAGGTATTCGAATATTTAATAACACATTGTTAAAATCGAAAGTTGCAACTGTGTTATTTAATGAGCTAACATGAGCTAAGACTTGTATTTTTTAACAAAGATTAGTAACTTCTGTAGCAAATGTAGCTATTGCTCATTGTGAATGTTAGTGCATTAACTAAGGTTAACTAATGAGGTCTTATTGTAAAGTGATACCTATGGGTCTTTAAAGTTCTTTTGCACTTTAATCGGTGTAAAATTTTTAACTTTAAATATATTTTTGTATTGCTTTATTTAAATGTTCAGTTATTTTTGTTATAAGAAAAAAAGTTATTTAACCTGTTATACTGTATTATGACCACTTTTTTAAAACTTAATTTCAATACCATGATAATACCGCATACCGTGGTAAAACATGATCAATTAATCGCAACATGAAAATTTGATACCGGCATATCCCTAATCGTGATACGTATAGACAGAGCCGTAGATCACTGACAAGTTACGCAATATCACATTCATTATCAAAGGCAATTCATCTGCGATAATGAACGCGATATTGCGTAACTTGTCAGTGATCTACGGCTCTGTCTATTAAAGGCTGCTCCATTTGAAAGCAGGTGATGGCGATTTAGCCATAATCAGGGAACCGGCTTGACTGACTAAATGCGAATTACAATCACATGCGATATATCGCCCAACCCTAGATACGTATCATATTGACAGATTCACGGCAATACACAGCCCTACCAGTTTGTATACTGGAGTAATGGCTGATGGAACTTCAGCTTTTCATCACAGAGATGAATTATATTTTAAAGGATATTAAAATAGAAACCATTATTCTATATTGTAATAACATTTTGCAAGATTACTGTTTTTCTTTCTGTATTTTTGATCAAATAAATGCAGGCTTGATGAGCATAAGAGACTTCTTTAAAAATTCCGTTTTTTTTTTTTTTTTTTTTTCAGTTTTTATTTTTTTTTTTTCTTTTTTTTTTTTTTTTTTTTTTTTTTTTCTTTTCTCTTTTTTTTTTTTTATTTATTTTTTATTTATTAAAAAGCATGTCTAATTAATTAAAATCATGAAACATACATTTTCACATCAATTTATTTAAAGATTAACAAAAATTACATGTTTAGGGCCCTATGAAATGTTTTATTTTTTCTCAACACTTTTTTTTTTTTACCAAATTCTGTGTTTTAGCATGTCTAATTATTTTAATGTATAAAACAACTTAATTTATTCTTTTTTATTTATTTTTTTCTTAAAGTAGCCTTCTGAATTCTGTGTTGTGGATTTACATTTTTCTGGTTATTAAATGAAAGCATAAAACATCAATTTCATTTATCTTTTAATTATTGAAAATAATTATTATTGCAAACTATTTTTTGGCAAACAAAGGGAATTTACTATTATAATTAAAACATGTAAGTGATGTTGTGTGATTATTCCTTAAAATAATAATGTTTGTTTCACTTTAGTAGTAGTAGTTGTAGTAGGCTATGTACATTCTACTGAAAAATAATAATAGACACAATGTCTTCAAATCAAACCGCACTTTTATTTTGATGGGTTGCCATAAATACCTTTACAGTTCTGTGTGATATGATGCTAGTTTTACTCAAATCAAACATTCAAATGCTCATGAAGTGACTCTCAGAGCAGTTCTGGAAATGTTGTTCATGTGTTTACGTCCTTAATTAGTGAGACGGCAAACACTGAAATCACCCCGAGACTGTTTACTTTAGCCACATTCATCGTGAAACTTGCCAATTAGCACATTATTAGGAAAGGCGATTTGCAAAGATTCATTAAAAAAAAACCTTACACTTACTTTTTCTGTTGGTGAAGCTGGATCACCAATGATTCACACAAAGACAGATGCATTTATGTAGATCGGGGCACATTCCCTTCAGCATTTAGGCCTACTACATAGAGCCGTAGTTCACTGACAAGCTACACAAACAGCTTTCATTAACACAAACGATTTCAAAATCATGCAATTATATAGCTTTCGACTGTTTTTGCGTAACTTGTCAGTGAACTACGGTTCTGTGTAGTAAATGCTGCTTCATCTGAAAGCAGGTGATGGAGATTTACTACTAGTCACAGAACCAGCTTTACTGACAAGATTCTCATGACAATCGCATTCAGTTAATCGTGAAACCCAAGTACAACCCCACATGCAATTATACCGACAGAGTAACATAAAAATTATAATCGGATTGTCTAACAATGTAGGTGGAGTCCCATTTGAGAAGCTAATAATTTACAGCATCATTTCAAATTGTAGTAATAACATGTCATGTATATACACCTTAGATTCTCTTGTCATCATTGACAAGATCATTGTCAGCAGCATTAATTGTGAGCAAATGGCTCTGTGCAGAATGCACTCAAATGTGATGCTGGACCACAAACCAGTCATAAGGGTAAATATTTTGAAATTGAGATTTATACATCATCTGAAATAAATAAGCTTTCCTTTGAGGTATGGTTTGTTAGGATAGGACAATATTTGTCCGACATACAACTATTTGAAAATCTGGAATCTGAGCGTAAAAAAAAAAAAAAAAAAAATCAAAATACTGAGAAAATCTAAATGAAATTCAAACCCTATACTATTCAAAAATTAAGTTTTGATATATTCACAGTAGGAAATTGACAAAAGATTTTCATGGAACATGTTATTTACTTAATATCCTAATGGTTTTTTGGCATAAAAGAAAAAAACGATAATTTTGACCTATGCAATGCATTGTTGCCTATCGTTTCAAATATTCCCATGCTACTTATGACTGATTTGTGACCCTGGACCACAGAACATGTTATATTGAGGGGAAATAATGTCTATAATCAGTGTTCATCTTTGCAGATATCTGAACACTGCTGTCAGTGCTGATTACCATAGATAAAACAGTCAGCCTCTGCTTACTGTGGACTGCTGCTGATATGAGATCAACAGACACTGATAGAAAGCACAGCTCCTCTTCCAGTAAAGTCTTGGGCACTCTTCCACATGAGTCAATACTTTATTATGCTGCCAGAAACACTCTCACACACAAAGCAATCTCATCCTGGGACCAACTTCCATATAAAATCCACAAGCTACAGACCTCATACATAACATTGGGCAAAGAACAGAAACCTGTGGAGTATTCATACAAAATTACATGGGGAATGAAGAATTTATTACAGTTTAGGAACAAGCACTTAAAGATTTAAAAGGATGATGGTAGAGACATATTTAAATCCCAAATGCAGAGCTGCAGCCAGATTATCTCTCTAAATGGGCCACTCTGGACAATCCTACAGGCTTATAAAGAAAACAATGGGACATAGGAAGTGTCAGAGGGATTTTTCCAACAGGCGAGTTCCACCGTCTTGTCATTTCCTGGCCTTACTTTAGTTCTCAATCTCGACTTGGTTACTTTTCCTCCCTCTTTTAATATTTAACTGTCCCATATGATTTTTTTCATCTGAACTTCATAAGCTACTTTTGTTTTTATAAGGAAACAGTAGTTTTGGTTTACATCAGGAAAACAAGCTTTTTGTTCATGGATAGGATGTAAGATCGCTGGCCTCGTTCAACACACTCAATATTTCCTAGATCATGCAAAGAAATCCTTAAGCTAGCATTAACATTCAGAGTGACTTGAGTGGAGAAAGATCTAGTGAGATCAACAGTAAGTGGCTGATAGCAGGAAGGTGAAGCTTGTTTCTATTCCGTCTTCACACACATCTGTCAATTTCACCAGGTCTTACACACACAGCTGCTACAGGCTATAGGCAAAATTGTCCACCCCTCACATTCTGTTTCATAAGCAGTTGCTTGTTTCATAATGGGCCAGCGAGTACGAAATCCTGAGGCAGAGAGAGTCACAATCAATACATTAAACCCTCACAACTGCTGCAACAGAGAAAACACAGAGGATAATGAAGAAAACACATCAGATGGATGAGTCAGCCCACACACAGCCTTAAAGGTTTACTCCACCCCAAAATGAAAATTTTGTCATTAAATCACTTACCCCCGTGTCGTTCCAAACCCGTAAAAGCTTAGTTCGTCTTTGGAACACAAATTAAGATATTTTGGATGAAAACTGGGAGGCTTGTTACTGTCCCATTGACTGCCAAGTAAACTGCACTGTCAAGGTCCAGAAAAGTATGAAAGACATTGTCAGAATAGTCCATCTGCTATCAATGGATCAATCTGAATTTTATGAAGTGAGATATACACTTAGAAAATGTATCCTTCTGTCATGGCTGACACAGAATAGTGTACGCAATTTGCGTTCAGCAGATGTTCTCCAAAATGACGCTACTGTGATGCGAAGTGACAGAGAGGAGACAAATTGTTGAATAAAGTCGTTATTTTTTATTTCTTTGCGTACAAAAAGTTATCTCGTCGCTTCATAAAATTCAGATTGAACCATTGATGGCAGATGGACTATTCTGCTGATGTCGTTCATACTTTTCTGGACCTTGACAGTGCAATTCTCGCAATTCAAAAATCTCGATGGTCAAATTTTTTTACTATATTCAATATATATCTCGATATGTTTGCATTTAAATAATTTTAAAAAACATGATTTTCTTTTGTCCCATTAAAAAAACAAAACAAAAACAATTTAGATTGATGAACACATGTAGGCCTATATGTAAATGAAGTAGTGCAAAACAAGCACAGAAAGTGCATTCTGTCAACTTTTTAGTGCATGCAATTCACAATTTAAACTATGCAACTGTGGGAAATAATTAAACTCGGATAAGTATTTTCTTTTTTTACAAGTTATTTAGCTAAGAACACAAGTCTGTCAACTGTCTGCGGTTTTAAGAGAAGCTCTGTGGCATGAAACTATGCTCCCACTGACACATATATATATAAATAATGAATACCAAAGACTTTTGCACTCTCTCTGTCTAAATGCATAAATTATGAAAACTGGTAAACATAACATTGAAATTCCCTAATAGTAAATCCAAATGGCAATAGCCTGTTTCTCTATTCAAACATAAGTACATTTATTCAGCGATCACAATCGCAAACATGACAGAACAATCTCATGACAGAACACAGACCAGCTGAACGACGCTTTCATTAGCACTAAACTCCAGCTTGTTAGTGTTTTCAGATCATTGTCGGTGGCGCTTCCACAATGAGGAGTGAGCACGTGCGCATGGTTGCCAGATTGCTTAAAATAAATGTATGGCCAGAAAATGTATACTTGTAAAAGTGAAGCTCTGATTCGGCGATTTAAACTCTTGTTATCTGGCCACCGCTCTCATCAAAGCTCTCGTAGTAGAGGCGTGTAGAGCAGTCCGCAGTTACATGTTCCTTTTTTGGACGTTCAGCGTGTTCTTTTGGGAAATATATGCTTGAATTTGAAATATTCGATATTCACAATATTTTCAAATTTTACATCGTCATCAAAACTATTCAGATATTATCGCTAATATTCAATATATCGCCCAGCCCTAATCACAAGCCAGATATTTTCAGCGGAACCTTCAATTTTACTATTCAGTTAAACTAACAACTCAGTTGTTCCTCAATAGGCAGAGCATGCATTCATACTATGCCTGCAGTCGACTTGCTCAATGTCAGAAACACACAGGGCTCTTTCAGCAGAACACACAAATACATTCTATCACTCAATACAGTCTATCCCTCAGCACTCCACACCACAATCACTATCTGAATACATGCTGTACTTGACACCCAGTGTCACATGAACGCATACAGACACGCACACCTAAATTTTTAGTCCCACTCGCTGGCTGCTCTCCAGATTACTAAAAATTTCAGAGAGGTAGCAGCTGCTATTGATGTGGCTGTGCAGACAGACACTGACTTTCTCCACAGACTGCCATACCTGCAAGTCTACTGCCACTTGACACTAGTGTTGTAACGGTATGAGATTTTCACGGTATGATAATCGTATCAAGGTAAACGGTATTAAATAATCAAAACAGTTTTTTCCTTTTTGGTTGAACATGTTCGAAAGCATGTGTTTACTCAAATTAAATTAATAAAAAATAATCAAGTTAATTTCATCATTGATTATATATTAGTTTAACAACTTATATTTATCATTAATAATTCACAACAATTCATAAATTCTGGTTTGACTTAATTTTTCTGGATTCTGTAGTTTTATTATATAATACAAATATACTATCAAAAATGGTGGTAATGAAATACATGCATAAAGCTTTTACAATTTAATGTATTAAAATGAAATCAAATACAAATGAAAATAACTTTTATACTTTCATGTTTTCGATTTAAAGCCTTATGATATAATAAGGGCATGAATCGATTCGGCATCGATTTATCATCCCAGCCCTAGTTGATAAGCAGTTAAATGTGTTGGTTTACACACAAAGAAATGTGTAAGCTTTTAATAAATACAAAAATAAAATGATTAATTTACGTAACATGTTAAATTTGATTTACAGAATTTTTTGTGCTGTTTTCTATCAGCTTGGATTTGAATAGAGATAAAACTTGCACTTAACCTTTTCACAGGCACTTTGTTTTCATAGTTAGACAGATATCGTGATGTATCATTATAGGATTGTCTAGCAATATATCGATTATCGCAGAATCAGTGTATTTGTGATATTATCGTATCGTGAGCCATGTATCGTGATTCATATCGTATCATGATGTACCGTGCAATTCCCACCCCTGCAGCTGACAACTACAGAAGTCTTACAAAAAGCACAAACGCTGAGTGCACACCCAAACAAGAGTGCATGCAGTTAGTTTAATGCATCGATACATTACAGCTGCACTATGTATGCTCACTTCCTTAGGAGTGCATGCAGTTAGTTTAATGCATCGATACATTACAGCTGCACTATGTATGCTCACTTCCTTAGGGCATCTGCTTTGACTGTTTACTATATTGACAGAAAATGCTAAAGTTAGCGCTTTCAAAATGAAAATGAATCGCTTAAAACAATAGTAAGCAAAGTAGCTATAAGCAGCGTTACTATCTAGCACAAAAATCAGTGGCCAGAATCGTTATGCTTTGAACATAAAAACGCAATCAGACTGCCTGTGCACTTTTAATAATTTATTATCAAAAATACCAACTGGTAAACAGTTACATGTTAAAATTCGTTCTTTAAAATGATTAAAACCTAGGATGTAACTTTACAAAAAAACAGGAAAACGCTGTTTAAAACACAAAAAAATATTGTTTCACAAGGAAAATTAAAATCTATTGTTCAAAAGGAAAATTTAAAAATCAAAAACGAAAACAATAATTAATAAATGCACATGGCACAATCGCACAACGCCAAAACTTAGAATAAAAAGGCGGCAAAACAAATCAACAGCCTAAATTTGATTTGAAAAAACTGCCATTTTATACCTTGACCTGAACACAACAAATTTAACATCAGACTATCTGGTTTTTCTTACAGCTTGCAAAAACAACTTCTGCATTATATAAACGAACCAGAATAATATGTATTTATTCCTTTGTATAAGCCTACCCGTTTATTAACCGCGGTTTTTTTATATAGCCTAACAAGATAGCAAACAGAAAATTACAAAAAGGAAATTTCTTACCTAAGCTTTTCAATAAGCAAATTATTTTTTTTGGATAGATGTGAGAGGAACACCAGTGTCCTGTGTTGGGAAGATCGACTTGTTCACATCTTTTAGATGCGCTCTGAAGTGCGCTTTGGTATATACCGCGAGGCACGAGATCTCGTTGATCTCTCGTTGCTTTGATGTCATGTCATACATGAATAAATGGTATCTTATTCTCTATCACAATTGTGTCTAGCATATTTATCTGATAATCTCAGAATCAGTCGTGATTATATCATGTTTTATGAGCCATAAAAATATCGTGATTCATATCTAAATCCTGTGCTACCCGCAATTCCCAGGCTCCTGCAGCGTTAAAAATAAAAAATAAAACAACTACAGAAGTCTTACAAAAAAGCACAAACGCTTTTGAGTGCACACCCAAACAAGAGTGTTTCGTTTTGTGATCGCGCTGTTCCAGTGACATTATTTCTCATTAGTTTTTTAAAATGCATCGATACATTACAGCTGCACTATGCTACTGGCCCGAGGCTATTGCTCACGTTTTAAAGCCCTTCCTTAGCGGGCATCTGCTTTGACTAACCACCTACTGAAAGAGAATTGTATAAAGAAGGAAAGGATACGTTTAGTCACCTGTTGGGGCAGCCCGATCTGATTAAGAATGTATACAAAGAAGGAAAGGATATGTATACTAAGAGTGTGCACTATCCATAATCACATCATAAGCAAATAAAGCAGTAGGCAAAAAGGAAGTTGTAATAGTTCTATTTTGCTTAGCAGGAAATACTCACAAAATATTGCTGATGTGAATATGATGGATTTATGCTATAACCACCTTCTATAGTCAAATCAAACAGGCTAAGTCTGCCAACAGGGCTTGGACTAAATTCTTAAATCGACAGAATTAGCATGCATACAGTTGCTGGTGCAGATGTATGCGTGTCATAAGAAGTAAAAAAGTCTAAAATACTTTGGAGTTATTTTAAGCTGTGGTTCTGTGTAAGTCACTATTGTGTAACAAAGAAAGAGGAACTGATTGTAAAGATAAAACGGGAGGCGTCTGAGAGTAGAGGAGAGGTGAGTAGTGGCTGTTTGCCCAATCCCTGTAAAGGGCTGCGGGGAGGAGTTGACAGTCAGACCCTCCAGACAGTGCATTTAGTGAATGTTAATGGGGCACTCAGCACTACTCAACTCTGACCATATACAAAATTGATGACAGATCAAGGACTTTTTCTAAAGAACCCAGAAGGGCGCTGTGCTCTGCACTCCACAGTACACCAGACACTTCAAGTTCAAATGACCTTCTTATAATGCATTCAAATGTTTCAAAACACCACCCACTAACAAGGACACTAACATATACATCCCTTGAAGTAAAAACAAAGGCTCCCTTACCTTCAGCATATGACCATTTGTCTTATATTCTAAATGGTATTTGCAGCCTATTTACTCTGGCCTTTTTTAGCAATCAAACACTTAGCCATGGGCACATGTTTACAACACTCACAGTAGGCCTGGGCAGTATCACAAGTTTGTATGATATATCAATATTTTCTTTATAAGCAACTTGATATGAGGCAACACCGTTTATATCTATTTACAGTAGTTTGATACGAGCACATATGAAAATATAGCGGAGGACAAAAACTAATTTGTTTATGCACTAAGTTTAAATGCATAAACTAATTTGTTCTAAACATGTGACAAGCTTCATATTAAGGCCTTAAAAAACTGGTAAGACATAGTTTATAGTTTCGTTTCGCATATTAGATTAAACGGCTTGGCCCGTCATATGCTCTGACAGAAACAGAGAGAGACACTAGGCTACTCGTGCTAATTAATGTGTTTGAGATGTGCTGTCTTCCTGAATGCATAACTTACATTTCACAGGTATATTCTCCATCTAAATATTTCCATCTTTTTGTCAGAAGTGCATGAGCCTCTACTAAACATCATAGACTTCAGTGAACAAGCGCTGCCATACGCATGAGCGCCAAACAGACAGCGCTCAATTAAGCAGAAGCACAATAATTCTGACTAAAATATACATTTCCCTCAAATATTTGTAGTTGGACAATAAATGTGACATGTAGAATTTTAAACCCACAAGTAATAGGGTTGGGCCGATAGACAATGCCATCGTCCATCGCCAATGGCTGATAGACATCACTATGTTGAGCCGGCACTGTAGACATCGTCCGATGACAATTTGTAGACATTGCCCAACCCCAACAAGTAAGTCTATTTTTATGATAGCACTGACTGTAAAATGACTGTAATGGGGTAATCAAAATAGCCTAACACAACTTTTGTTCTCATTTATTTTAATTTTTAGTTAAGTGAATTTAACTTCCGCTTTAAAAGCCTTTTTTGTTTTTAGACTGCAATGTTACAATGTTAGAATGAAATGTGATTGTAACCCTTTTTTGAACATAATATAAAGGCTTACATGGTTTCATTCACTTTATTTGTTTTCATAGCCTTTAATATTTATTGTTTTGTTGGACAACATTGGGCGGTAAGTGAAAAATATATATACATGTATATATCAAATACAGATTTTTTTAATCCAAATACAAAAACAAAAATACAGAGATATATACCGTATATCGCAAATCAACCAAAAAATACAGAGATATTCATTTTTAATAACTCATAGCACACACTGACCACCACTAGTACAGGACAAATAGCATGGGAGTTAGTCCAAAACTCTGCCTTAACTAATGGGATCAGTCAGGCTTAATTCTGATAGAATCAAGTCATATACATCAGGATTATTTAAAGTAACATTTTGCAATTTTGTATAAAAAAAAACTTGACTATATAGTTCTGTTATTGTTACTGTGTAGTCAATTACACATAGCATTGTCAAATAGCTTGTCCATTTCAGCCTCTAACACTCATTCACTTAAACTTTCATTAAGCATTAAACATTCATAAGCTGATTTTTTTACTTCTATATCTAAATTGCGTAACACATTTCTCTCTTAATCTGTCAAAATTCTAAATTGAAAAATATTTTGCCCTAAATATATCTGACCAGCATAAACTTCTCTCCAGATATGGTGCCATCAAGAGCAGATATGGGGTATTATTGCCTCATTGAGCTAACAAACACACCAGTGTCAACATTACACATATAACACTAGTGGTTACGTCATGCTGATATCACTTCACCACTGAGGAAACTCCAGCAATTTGGCCTTATCTAGCTGTGTCTGATATGACACAACTGCTGCTGATAGCAAAAAAGAGAACTGAACACAACGGTGGGTTAAAGGGGAAAGCTCACAGCCCACTGTCTAACAGGGATATTTCACTGATCCAAAAGGCCTGTAAAAATGCTCTTTGAAAGTGGTTTAAAAAAAAGGTAAAAGATGGTTATAGTGAAGTGCTCTTTGTAAACTTATGCTAATTAACTATAATGTGTAACATGTGATTTGTTAGTCTAAACTATCCAAAAACACTGCATTTAAAGGAGGTGAACAGCAGAAAGAGCAGATAAGGTATTAATGTCATTAATACATAAATTATTATTTTAATTAAAACTTTTGTCCAGCGAAGATGCATTAAATTGATCAAAAGTGACAGTAAAGTCACTTATGTTATAACAAACATGCAAATGCTGTTCTTCTGAACTTTTAATTCCTCAAAGACTCCAGGAAAAGTACCATGGTTTCCACAAAAATATTAAGCAGTACAACTGTTTTTAACATTGACGATACAAAATGTTTCTTGAGCAGCAAAACATCATATTAGAATGATTTCGGAAAGATCATGTGACACTGAAGACTGGAGTAATGTCTTAAATTAAATTAAATTAAATTACATTTTAAAACATACTCAAGAGTTAAAATAAAAATATTACAACATTAATTGTTTACTATATTTTTGATCAAATAAATGCAGCCTTGGTGAGCATAAGAAACTTTTTTCAAAAACATTTTAAAAATCTTACCAACCTCAAATTTTTGAATAGGGTTTAATATATAAACATGAAAAATATATAAATGGCAAATAACACCTATAATAGCACAGAACAAATTGCCCTTCCAATTGTGAAAGAACAACATTTTTCAATACACAGTGATTGCAGGAGGAGCAGTTCTTCTGGAGCCTTATAGAGGCAGCACTGCAGCAGGGGCAAAACACAGCCAACGCAGCAAAGCAGTCCACCACAGTCGATTCAAAGACTGACGGCATGATGACAAGCCAAGGAGTCTGCTTACACAGAAAGCATTCTGCATACAGTTAATTTCCTTCGCTGTTCCACTCTAGCTGCTCATTTATCAAAATGAAGAATGGTCAAGGACAAACACTTTGTAAGCTATCAACTCCTTATCTTGTCCCTGAATAGTACTTGTGCATGTTCCGCAGTTCATATAAGCAGAAAGAAGGCATCTGACATGAATTAACGAAAAGCCCGGCTGTAATAAAGCTTGCAGCTGCAAAACTGCTGTGCACTGTGTATTAGACTCTGTGCAAAGCATTTTGAAAACAGACAGAGATAAAGTGGTAAACTAGTTCCACATTTCAGCAGACAATGCTTAAAAGGCAAACTCATTTCTTTTCAGTGCTTATCAACAATCTGCATGGAGCAGTGAGGAGAGCGAGAAAGAATATCATTACTCAATACACAACACAGAGGGGTGGAACTGGAATTGATGTGAGTCCAAAACAAATCTGTTGTTTTCTGGCCATGAGTCCTGGCAGCCCTGTGGAGCAAAGAGGTTGTCTGAGGCCAGTTCTGTTTTGGGTTCAGGCATCTCGCTGGTCCACTTATGACACTGTGCTTTGTTCTCTTCTAATGTACAGTGGGAAAGAATGCTGCTCAAGAGAAAAAAGCCCCTCTGCTGGCCCATGTCCAATTACACTAATACACTTTAGCTGTGTGGCCTCCATTTTTCACATTCCACTGCCTTTCATGTGCAAATCAACAGCTGTTGACAAGCATTTGGTATCCACTATGATTTATTGACCCTTAATAACAACATCCGAGATGGAGTGCAGTTCCAGCCTCATCATCAACAAGCTATGAAGGTGTTAGAGAGCTTTGTAAAGGGGGCGGGAGGTCCACAAACGATGTTACCCGTCGTGTTTATGCAAGACTTCTCAACGCTTTCCTAGTGATATTTACAGTACAATGAAGGAAACCAGAGTCTCTGAACAATTGCTTTTCAGTACATCACTGCATGAGCTCTAGCTCTAAATATGGGCTCACAAACCACTGTTGAAGTCTGTGAAAGCTATTCCCATGCACTATTGGTCTTTAACCCTTAAATGTTATCTATATACTGGGGGCATATTCATTTGAGAGGCTGGGTGGGAGGGACAGTGAGTGGTCCCATTTTCTGAGAAAAACATTTAAACTCTGACACCCACTTTTACATTATCTAAAAGCAACATTGGCAGTTTTCCAAGAGTCAAATGGTGTATAGGTTTGTATTTGTTTGTGTGTGTGTGTGTGTGTGTGTGTGTGTGTGTGTGTGTGTGTGTGTGTGTGTGTGTGTGTGTGTGTGTATATATATATATATATATATATATATATATATATATATTACTGCTGTCACATCCAAAATAAGTTTTTGTTTTCATAATGTGTGTAGTGTGTATATTTATTATGTATATATAAATGGTTCAAAGACATTAAAATGTCCGCATCAAAATAACTTTACAAAAGTGATTTTATGTCCATAGAAAGCACATTAAATGTAAGTAAAGTGTCTACTTTTAAGGATCCAAATAAGTTTTTGGAGAATACAATGGCAAAATGTGGTTTAAATAATGTTAAATTGTCATTCAGTGTAAATATATTTATGTAAAAATTCAAACATCATGCTTATTCTGACTTGTTCAAATTAAAATATATAAAAGAATAAGGGAGCACATTAAATTGTGCAAATCCCAGGATAGTGGCAAATTTTAAAAATGTAAAATTACAACTAATTAGTATTTAGCGTGAAAGTAATTAGTCTTTTAACATGTCATAAATTGATTTTTGTTGTAAATATGCGAGAAGATTGTTACACTGAATGACATTTTAGTGGGTGTCTTCTGTAAATCAGGGGAAAATGTATCATATCTATTTTTTGCTAAGAAAAACAAAAACAAAAATGCAATTAAATTAAACAGAAAACTTTTTAAATATAAAACAACAGTTTAAAGCAGTAATACACTTACTGTTTTTATGCTTTGACCCAAATAGACGCACATACAGTATATATATTAAAAGTATTTACATGTATACATTTGTTACATTTATATACTTCTATTATATAAATATTTACTGTATAAACAACATTTTTTTCTTAAATGTATACATGCACGTGTGTGTTTATATATACACACAATACATTTACAGAGTACACACTTATTAATAATCGTTGGAAATCGCTCCATATATATGATTATTATTTATTAATAAATTTTATTTATTATTGTTATTTTATTTCGCTAAAAGTTCTGTGTCAGTCTACCTGCAATTATTTTACTTTACTAGGACAACAAAAACAGCCAACTGACAAAACGATTTTGATCAAAGCTCCTTGAGTGCATCATTATGCAGCTCTATTCTTTCTAAACCGAGACCATGTTGCAGCACGAGTAAAGATTCCCTCATCTGGAGTCTAATAATATGATGTTGACTAGGAAATTCTAAATAGCACGGATCTAATCAGATTAACACCCTAGAATAACATACAAAACAGACTGAAACTATACGTCTCCTCCGTTGCTTGCACCCGGCAGCGTTACTACAGAACTAGCCAAGCATTCAATACAATATAACAACACATAATCCGAGCTAACTCAGCTAGCTCAACAGCCGACCCCCCAAAAAATTGCTCAACGGAAGACACTGTGCTTAGCAAAACATTGTTTATAATGCTAGAAAGCTAACTGAATACATAACGTAACGTGGCGGTCATAATTTAACATTATTCCGTCTAACGTTAAATCACAAACACCGCTAGCTATGCTAACTAGCCGGCCAGTCTTCACGGAGCGGTTGATTTCCGCCTTGCTCGGAGACGCTCATTCAATGTAGCAGAGGTTCAGTGAAGGAATAATGGCCGTTAGACACAGACAAACCCCGTGACTCCGACAACGGCTCTGAGAAGTCTCGGCACCCCTAAAACCGATAAACGGCTGACAGGCTCGTGGTCAAAACGTCTTGTAGTAACTTACCTCTCCGCGGAAGGTGAAGGTCTATCGCTACTGGACGTTTATGTAGTTTCTGAGGAATAGGAAATTAAGAAATTTCCACGAATAATCCACATGTACGGTGTGCTACGGGCGTGTTTTCGTCCTCGTCGGGTTGAGCAGCAAATCCAGTTGAGCGCCGCGCGCCTGTCGCGTGAGAAACCAGACTGCTCTCGCGCTCCCTCGATGGGCTCGGCCTTCTCGCGCTCCTCGTCTGTTTTTCTATCTCCTCCGTCTGTTTTACTCGCGTTTCCGCCCTCTTATCTCCAAACGGCTGTGATTCGAGAAGAGCAGGTCGTGCCCATTCTATCTAGTCGTTTTTCGCAGCGGCAGCTGTAAATACACGAAGCGACTGAAGGAGAATCTCTGCGGTTCAGAGATGACTTGAATCCGTGTGTGTGTGTGTGTTTTTTTGTTGTGTTTGTGTTGATTGCTTGTTGTTGTGGAAGAGAGAGTGTGCTGTGGGTGAAGTGCAGTTTCTCAGCTCTTAAAGGGCCAGTGCGCTCCTTTTGAAAATAGGTCCCACTGCTATGTAAATCAGTACAAATCACACCACTCGTCAGATGATATATGAACAGAATATGAAGATATACTAAAGATTTAATAAATAAGTAATTTCCTAGGGAAACCATATAGAGGACATAAAAAAAATTAAAAATTTTTATTTAAAAATGTTATTTAAAGAACAAAATGTGGGTGGGTGGGGGGGGGTTACAAGTAGCAAGAAGCAATTGTGTTTAAACAAGCAATGCTCATTTTTATTATCTCATCTGACAGACAGATAGATAGAGAGAGAGACAGAGATAAAATACTTAAACTGTAACAAATATGAAATATAATTTCTGCTTGACATTTCATTGTCATTATTAATCCAGTATGACCGTGTCATAATTAAAACTATAATCTGCTCAAACATCCATATGGGATGATACATCATTTTAATTGTAATATTTTTTTATTTTATTTGTTTTTATTTATTTTATTTTGTTTATTATTATTATTATCATTATTTATTTATTTTTTTACATTTTGTTAGGAAACAATGTCAATAATTTAATGTCTAAAATATAAAGAATACAAAATAATAAGAGAAGGTTTGCAGGGATAGTTCACTCAAAAATGAAAATTCTGTCACTGAGTACTCAGTCTTGGGCCGGGCGTCAGATACAAACCTATGTAACTTCCTTTCTTCTGAGGAACAATGTTGGTAACCAAACCGTTTCAGTTCCTATTGATTTTCTTTAGTTATTTGGTTTTTCTAAGAACAAAAACTAAAATGGAAGTCAATAGGAACCAAAACTGTTTGGCATTACCAGATCCATGAATTTGTGACTTAACTTATTTAAACCACAAACATAATGTCTACATAATGATCTTAAATAGTTTAAAATGGCCAAACTAAATATCAAAGGTTCTGTCATCCAAATGAAATATTACTGCATTTCCAGAAAACACATGCACTCTTTGGCAAATGGCTCATGGAGACACTAATGTGTTGTACCCCCTGAGCTGCATCTCTCCAGGCCCTCCACATCTGGGCTATTTGAAGCCCGTGGAGACACAAGCTGTGGATACAGTGTTTTAACATTGAAGAATAGTGTCATAGAGATCACACTGTGGGCTCAGTAAATGACCTGTGGTTTCGCTAATGATCTGAATCCTTTTCTCTGCAGCTCAGCCACCCACGGCCATCAGGCACTGACAGCCACGCATCCGTGACGCTACAGAATTAATCAACCTTTCACACACAATCTTCCCGAGGAGTCTTATATGTCAACAGAGTTTCATTTCCATATCTCTGTGTAAATGATGTTGACCCGCTAGGGGCACATTGTTTGTGTGGGCAGCTCTTTTCAAGTCCTTGTGTAATCGGCGGTTTATACTGTAAGCATCATTACATGTGTTCCTGCTTTTCTAAAGTAAAACAATATGGCGGTGATCTCACAGGATGAATCTCTGACACACAGCCACCTCATATTGTTGCCTCATGGTGTTAATCTCATGTGTGTGTGTCTGCGGATTTGCATGTTGACATTTACAATGGATGTGTGTCAGGGTAACCTTCAGAGAGCCAGCAAAAAAACAAAAAAAACAATCCCTGATTTGACATTCATAAGCGTGAGTCAGTCGTTTTTCACATTGCCTCAAACGCTGGATGTTTCAGTGCTCTTTCATCTTGACGGAGAGGCCAAACTAGAGAAATTAAAGGGATAGTTCAGTCAAAATTGAAAATAATCAATTACTTACCCTCAAATTGTTCCAAACCTGTATTTGTTTCTTTCTTATAAAATATACTATGAAAGTCAATGGGGACCAGAAACTGCTTGGTTACCAACGTTCTTCAAAATATCTTCTTTTGAGCTCAGGAGAAGAAAGAAACTCTAGAGGTTTGGCACAGCTTGAGCTCATTATAAATGGTGACTATCCCTTTAAAACAAGAATAGTGTTAAAAGCACACTGTTTGATGTTTTGATCAGATTTCCATTAAATATATATTTATGCCTTAGCCATCTGATCTGATCATCTGCCTGGTAAAGTGTCTTATGTGTAACATTAAGAGTAAGACCAGGTTGGGTTTGACCTACATTCAGTTTCCAAGTTGCTCCATGATGTCAGGGTTTGTTTTTCTGTAGCTCTGTTTTTCTTTCTGCTCCACAGTCTTTTCATTCTCTTTACCCATCCAGCTTTCCGCCCATCCATACTGCCGCACCACCATCCCTCCCTTCCTCTGTAGTTCTCTCTCTCCTTGGTCACCCACCACTGAAGAGGAAAAAGGTTGTTTATTTTATCAAAGTTCCCCAGAGCCTGAAGTGTCACAGTGTTATCTCACCATCCATCTCTACAATGACCAATTACTCAGCACTGCGATAAAGTTAAAGCAGTTACAGTTGCCTGTGTGTGTGGATTAACAGACAAGCAAACCCAGTGGGGTATATCAAATACTGCAATCACATTCCACCACCCATTATAACTTGAGTTTATTTTTATTGTTTTGCAATGGATTACATTGTGGTTTCCATATAATAAACTGCCCACGAAAAACAAGTTCAGAGATTTGGATGAGAATTGATGAACTGTATAAGAGTAAAACAGGATATTCTGCTCAAAAAAATGTAGGACAGAAATCAAGTGAATGGTGAAAGGCGGCCATTACAAAATAAAGGCGAACTGAATTGCTATATGGCTATTGGATTGCATTTGGATTAATGATATGCTGCTCTTTTTCTCAGGTATTTTTGCAAAAAACAAAACAAAAACAAAAAACAGGAAAGTATAACACATAGAGGACCCCTGCAGGGTCTCTAGGTTAATATGTCTTTTAACATATCAGATTATGTGTCCTTGTTATGACAAGGCACGGTTAGTTGTTGTAAAATGTCATGTGGTGCAAATCTCCAAAAATGGAATTTATGACTTAATATAATTCATGGTATTTATAAATAATATAAATATAAACATAAATTTGCGATCTAACGAAGTAGCTAGAGATATTTTCTCTTGTATTGTGACATACATCTGATTGTAATGAATTATTGGGAAAACAGGACAGGGTACAATTTACTGGTAGGCAGTTTTTATTTTATTTAAAAAATAAACATTTAAATTTTTTTTTTATATAACATGCATGGATGAAACATTCACAATAACATAAGCTCAACATACATTTAGAAAATCGATTAATTTCCATTTTTAGGAATTTGATACATGAGTCTTAAACCAGATATTTACAGTTCTTTAATTTTGCTTATCTTTCATCTTAATTTTTAATCATTTAAATGTTTAGACTTTAAACTGTTGCTTCTAGCTAAAATATGAGTCCTCTGTCCATAATATTGCTTTCTCTAAGTGAAAAAAAGTCTTCTCGTCTGAATCAGGAGAGAAATATGCACAGATCAAGTAATGTTTACAAGCAAAAAGATCAAAACATCTCTAAACAAATTTGTTGCTGGATTTTGATGTGAGCGAACAACAGGGGATGGATTTTATCACTGCGGAAGCTAGTGTTATTATAGATTATAGATAAAAGTGACAGTTTAAAGTTGACTGTAGACCTGTGGATACCTTAGTGATAGATTTGTTCCTTACAGACATGTAATAATTGATGGACTGGAGTCATGTGGATTATTTGTGGATTATTGTGATGTTTTTATCAGATGTTTGGACTCTCATTCTGACGGCACCCATTCAATGCAGATGATCCATTGGTGAGCAAGTGATGCTAAATTTCTCCAAATCTGTTTTGATGAGAACAAACTGATCTGGCCTGAGGGTGAGTAAATGTAACAAATTTTCATTTTTGGGTGAACTATTCGTTTAAGAAATTAAATACAGTCCATTTTTTTAATTCCATGTTGTCTTTGATAAATCTTTAGAGAATTAACTTATGAATAGCAGACTTTCAGTTGTCTCTGTATATTAAACTAAAAACAAAATTTTTGTTGAAAGATTCAGTGGAAGCAAAGCAGTGGAAGTCCCTTCTCACCACAATGCCTTCCTCTTCTGGTCTTTTGTTCTGTCAGGCTTTGGGGGAAAAAATCTGCTCAGCTGCGCGCACACTTTCATATCTAAGCCGGCATCAAAGTCTTATCCCTGCTGGTTCTTCTGCAAGCAAAGCTTTAGCTACAAGCTATTGATTTCAAAGCCTCTAAATTGGTGGTTATCTAGCAGAGAGCCATTAGCCTAGCTCAAATTAATGATGAGCAACATCAACAGAGGCAGCGGGCAGAGAGAGGGGGGTTGGAAATGATGGAAGGCGCCCAAAGTAACTCTCCCTGTTGATACAGCTGAAGACATTACCATGGCACAAAAGTGACAAATGAATTTGGCTGACAAGAAAGAGAAAAAGAAAACGCTGCTCTTATTTATATACTCTCAGACGGATGGTTACTTCACACAGCTACATCTGTGATAACAATTCCACATGCTCGATTCCTCGGACAGATCATCTACATTCCAGACTCTCACCACACAGATTACTAAACGCACACACACACACTCTCCGTTACTCTTTCTGTTACTTCTCTTCTGCAGAAATGAAGCTACCCGTCAAAATGGTGAAAAATGAACCCATTTTAGGCATTACATAATTAGTCGGAAAAAGTAATAGGAATAGATTTGAGCGCAGATAATAAAAATGAGGAGACATGTTTGGAACTGCGTGTGGGTTATTTATAGCACCGTTATAATTATATCACAAATTCTCAATCAGCAGAAGAAGGACACGCAGAGAGAAAGAGAGATGTACACGCTTCAGGTCTAGACAAAATTTAACGTACCAAAGCTGGTATTCATTACTGCAACCAGAGAACAGGGGGAACATTCCAGAGAATTATCCCTCCCCAGCCGAGAGAGAAAGAGAGGAAGAATAAAGGAACAGAGAATATGAAGAGCAGGTGACATTTGCTCAAAAAAGGCAAGAGAAGGAACAAAAAATATGTCTGTATGAAATATAACATCAATAAAAGTGAGGATGTAGGGTGGCCTTTAAATTAATCTCATATCCTCCAGCACACCACACACACACACACACACACACACACACACACACACTGGCAGAATGGCTGTAGGGTGTGTTGAGTAATGGTAGAGATAAATCATCAGCTCTTCAATGTTTCTCACTTTGTTTAGAGGAAGAAGAGCTTGGCTTTAGGGTTTACAGAGTCAATACGGTTTACATACACAGACCTCAGAATCTATATTACTGAGAAAGTCTCATAGATATAAACTGTAAACATTTCAACCCACTAAAACTGAAGAGTAGTTCAACTGCAGCCTTTAATTGAAAGTGAAATTAAAGTTGCAACCTGCAATGAAAAGCACTTTGAATTTAATTACTGATAAAAAATTGAAATCTTATCAAATCAAGTAGAAATGAGAGAAATAATTTTGACCAGTTTAATGGATGGAAAAAAATATGTTATTTAGCAATATCACATGAGCAAGGGTGCTGTATTGTGTTTTATATTGTTTTCATGCAACGGTTCAATAAACAAGTTCATATCGAGTGGCTTACGTTTTGGCCAAAATCTGTTTGGAATGCACAAACACAGAGAAGCGGAGTGATACAAACAGTAAAGGCCCATTCACACCAAGGAGAACAGCTGTAACTATAAAGTAATACACCACAACTATATAACAATTATGGCACAGAGCAACAATATTGCTGGATGTACTTTCAGAACGATTTTGTCCACCTGATGAATTGTCCAATTGTTCATTGTAGTCAGTGGTATAGTGCTAAATAAAGCACAAAACACACAGAAGTCACTTTCAAAACAAGCAGCCTTCTTTTGGTCAGCACTGCAACTGGCTGGATTTTGTCTGTGAAATTTTGCTGAACAATGGTAAATGTGATTGGATTTATAGTACACTAATTTCGGTTGATAATACTCAACAGATGTTTATGAGCAATGTATCACACATTTCTGCTAAGCCTTTAAGAACTTGCAGTGTAAACCACAGTCTCCTGTTTTTGGGATCTGATAGAGCATTTGCTGGAAACCACAAGATGTGTGACATCAGACTTAAGCTGATTGATCTAATCAAGTAGATAAGGTCTGAAATTATTTGCGATTCTGTTTGAATCATTTGGACAGTTCACTCACATGCTCACATGCAAAGCATACACATATATTGTTTTTATAGAGAACTAATTATTATTACTATAGACTGACCCTAACTTAAAGCCTAAAATGAAACTTTCTACATTCTTTGAGGGAAAAAAATTAAAAATCACAAATACTCAAATGTGCAACAGAGCTGAGATAAAATAATTAAATACATACATGTACCCAGTGACACACTGGTGTCCAGGGCCTTTTGTGTAATCACTCTTCTTTCTTTTTTCCTCTCTCTTTTTCTTTGGTTCTTTAGCAGGCATACACAGATGGCCCTATTGACCGCTCACATACTTGACATTCCAGCCTGTATTCCAGTGTCTGCCTTCCTCAGGCCTGCAGCCAGGGCTCTTTTCTCAAGTTGTTATGTTCACCACTCTCAGAAAAGCGTCTTTTGGTACTAAATACAGCCTGGTAGACTGCAATCACAGCACTCGCTGTACAACCGTCTGTTACACACACACAGACAGAAAGAGAAACCACTCACATTTTCCTGTCCCGTATATACAGCTGAAGCACTATAACAGAATTTGGCAAAGTCACTGGTCCTGTCTTTCCATTACAGACCATATGTCAGCTGGAGTGTTTGTATGACTGTAGAAACAGATTTATATATGTTTGCACTATAGATCCCGAGAGTACCCATCATGGCAAGCATCCATTAAGGCAGTTGTTATTTTTGTCCTGAAGAACTGTAATCTGCATTCTATTAGCATTAATCAAGAGATGAGGAAAACCAGTGAAGGATTATTAGTGTTGGGCTAGGGATTTGAACAAACCTATAAGCCTAAGTACCACTGCCATACACTTCCATATGCTTATTTTATGCAAGTTTTGGGACACTAAATTAAAAAGGCCAAACAGTAACACTAAGATGCAAATGAAAATGTCCAAAATGCAAATAAAAACAAATGTGTGCTTGCTTTAGGTGTATAATAATAATCATTACAATTTTTTTTTTTTTTTTTTTTTTTTTTGTTTTGTTTTTTTTGTTAAGAAGACATAAATGATGATGGAAACGCAGTTTATGAATAAAAGAATAGAATATTCATTATTCTCCCATTTTTTGAGATGCAGAAAAAGTCAAGTGATTTAATAATTCACTCAGACCAGACAATGGGTCTTATTCACTAATCACTAATCTGCATTTTCACATACAAATCATGATTTATTAATAGGTTTCATGCTAAAATTAATTCTAAATTTATGAAAAAAAAAAAAAAAATGTAGGAACAACTGAAACCACACATGGTTTTGAGTTTGCTTTGAGGATGACACACTTTTGACGCTTTGTTTGAGGATCTTGCTGCACATTCTAGCGAGACTGTGTCTTTAGAGGGCATCAAAAAAGGCTGTGGAAACCTTTATATGGTAATGGTTTGGGTGTTTTATATGTTAATCACTAACCTCCAGCATACAGCCACTCGTTAAGAAAACAATAAATTTAATAACTTTTGATAAGTGTTAACAACCAATTTAAGTGGGTATAATGTTTTATGAACAAGTTGTCCTGTGTGTAAAATACAAATAATTCACACAAATGAACAAGACCAAATAGCAACTGTCTGTCTGTGCACTTTATATAAAGTTGCTTTAACATTTCCAACTTCTGATTGTTTCAGAACTGACAATTTTGAGATGGAATGGCAATGCTTTTATAAGCAATCAAATTTGCCAAAATAAAATCCATATCTAGGGATTAGAATATCACAAAGACCTGGGAGTGATTTAGCTGCACACCTCAGCAGCCACCTAGTAACACCCAAACATCAAGCACCATGGACTTTTTCTTTTCATTCCCAACCCTTGTGCCACATGAGAGTACACAGGCTATTTTTGAGTTCACAGTCAAGGAGAAAAGAGGTTTGAGTCGGTTTGTCTTCCAAGCAGGAACTTGGCACAAACCACGAAGGAGAGAAGAAAGACAGCCTGTAGATCGGAAAATCCCATATTCATCAAAGAGAGCCTATTAAAATGCTCTCTTGCACCCTATAACTCTGCAGGGATCAGGAGATATCAGGGAGTACAGAAGGGAAAAATAAGGACACCGCATTAACATTTGGGAAACGGATGATCTGCTGCGTTTAAAAATGCAGCAGGCAGGGAAGTAAATCTTCCGAGATTATCAAGCTACGATCCACTGAACGTATCATAAATATTTATGTGGTTACAGACATATTATCTCGCTGCAACAAAACAAGAGGGCATCATTCACGGATCTCATACATAAACCCTGCGCATTCTCCCAGAGCTGTATAAAATAACTCATCACGTGCAGTTTTTTACACCGCTCTGTCAGTTTGCTTGCCATGAATAAGGTGAAGATCCACAATGGGAAAAGATAAAGATGCAAGTTCAACGATTTAGGAGAAAAGATAGGAGAGCTTGCCAGCATTCTGTGGAAGAATGAAAGAGAGAGCAGAAGAGAGAGGGACGATGGGGTGGAAGGAGAGAGAGGGTCATCTGGGGGCTGGAAGGCTATAAATAAGGCTAATGAAATGACCGTGCTTTAGATGGCTGAGGCCCAGGCCTTTAGCCTGATTTATTCTGATTGTGTCCCAGCACACAGCAGACCCATCTATCCAGACCTCCCTCTCTCTCTGTCTCTCCTTCTTTCCTCCTCTCTTCCTATCACCCACCCCCACCCCAGACACACACATCCTATTCCAGGGTACTAATATCATGTTGCTCGCAGATATCTAGCACCCACAACCATGAGAAGAGGGCGTAAGAGCCAGGGGTGTAAATTACTTCAGTAATTGTGCTTCATTACTATAATTACATTTTATTTTGGGCAATTTGTACTTTACTTGAGCACCACTGAAACTTATTGCTTGCCTTTTTATCCAAATGACATTTCTAAGGTAGGAATGATACTTTTTTACCACTTACAAATCAACATTTTCACATTTCAGGCGTTGGAACATTCAAGTAAACAATTTAAGAGGGCAAACATTTAAATTTATGAACATTTAAATTCATTTTATAATTATCTATGTGAGAAGACAGTCTCTCCCTCAGAAGTTAGGGATTATAGCATTATAAAAGTACATTAAATAAAGAAAATGAAAATGAAAAAAAAAAAGTGATAGATTTACAATGTTAATTAAGACAAAATTGCATCAATGTGGTTTGTGAAAATGATCTATTTGGAGGTCCCTATAGGAGGCCTCAGCAAACTTCCAAGGATACGGCAGAATGACTTAAAAGTATTTAAATGAATAAATTATTGTTCTTTTATTAAAATAATCTAAATAATTGACTGGAGAACAGTTCTTGAAACTGCTGGAATCACAAAAGGAATTATGAATAATTGCATTAAATATATCAATTCTCACAGTTTCTGTTAACAAAAACAGATAGTTCATAAACAGAAATATTACAAAAACTGAATATTCCTTGGACAAAGTAAAAAAGGTTGAGAAGTACAAGATATACATATTTCACCGATCATCACAGTGTAATCCTATCCTCATATTTTATTAAAACAAATTTTGTGTTTTTCTATACCTGTGAATTTGACATACTTTACATTTAAAGAAGAGTTTCTGACCTAAAGCATAGTGTTTCCATTATATTATAACCATCACAAACTTGACTGAGTGTGAACAATCATTCATCAAGTCTATAAACTACTATACTGAAATATCAAACAATTATAATATCATCTGCGGGTGAATGTTCAGTGATTTCGGTTAGCAGGTTTCTGTTTAACATCTGGTGTGCAATTAAATGTGGAAGCGTTTTTACTTTTCTTCAGTCAGTCAGTTTTTGGCTTGACACTTTGACTCTATGTATTCTTTCTGAGTACCTGCTAAGAGCTTTCCCAGGCCAGAACATTGAGGGTTAACTGCTTCCTGTGTCTCCTGTTCATTTCAAGGTCTTTCATCTCCTCTGTCTAATACATACCAGTCTAAAATCTCAGTCGGACTGCAGAAACCCAGGAGGATTTCTCTAAAGTGACGGCACACACAGGATTGGTGTGTAATATTGGCACATTTGGAGCTCTTTGGAATGGATGTGTGTAGGTAGGTGTGTGTGTGAGAGAGAGCTCCAAATCTACACGTCTCAGCAGCGACATTATTCATCACAGCCTGGAGCAGCACTCCTGTGGGCTTGTGTTTCATCCATTTGTTAGAATCTTTCTGCTTCTCTCTCGTTTTCTCATAAACACACATATCCACAGCCAAGACGTATGTCTTAACATCACATTGTGATATACAGCTTCTGTTTCAGTTGTTACATCTTTATCGGCGCTGCTTCTCTCAGCTGTATGTATGATTGTGTTGTCAGGAGATATTAATAACAGGCCCACGGCCTGCTCGACAAAGACTCACATCAGTTATAATTATCAAGCTTATGGAGGGATGTAACAGGAGAATCAGTTCACACCAGTTGTTCCTCTCCATACACATTTATTAAACCATTACAGAGTTTCTCTACTTAATAGTGGGATGAGATTTGGGGGATTTGGAATAGCGTATGCTGTTGTCACAGTGGAGGTGGAAGTGGAATCTTGGCAGACTTGAACCTGCACCAATCACATGAGCACCTCGGCTCAACACGCACAACTGATTCCAATGGAGTTAGGCATGAGCACATGCTGCTAGGCTAATGATGTGATAATCTGATAAAAAAAAAGTTGCGACCCATTTAGAAGTAATTTAGATAAAGCCTTTAAATTTCAAATTCAATTCCTGAGTTTAAAGGGGTCATATGATGCGATTTCAGGTTTTCCTTTCTCTTTGGAGTGTTACAATCTCTTGGTGCATAAAGAAGATCTGTGAAGTTGCAAAGACTACAGTCTCAAATCCACATCTATGTCACTATGTGGGAAGATTTGCATAACACCGCCCAAATGTTCACGCAAAGAAAGAAGGCGTAACTTTGATTCTCACTGTTGCCGCCGGCGCCATGTCATGGAGACGCTGTTTCGTTGTGAAAGAGAAATTACTTTGTTTGGCCTTCCAAAAGAGGACACAACTAGAAATCAGCGGTTAAGTGCACTTCTGACTCACAGTCTGTAAGTACGTTTACATATTTAAAAGATGTGCCACTGATGATTCATACGCTCTGCACATTTTGTATGTTTCTCTTATCGCTTCAGACGTTTGTTCTATTCAAAAATAATTGCCCTGCGAATTGGACATCACAGGATATTCTGCCATGATTCCAGTTCAAAGAGAACGTATATGTTCCATTCAAAGTGCATTGAAGTGTGTGAGATGTGAATTTAAATTATTTATTTACAGAGGTATATGATGTTACACTTGTCTGTGTGTGAAGACATTGCGCAGCACAAATCTGTGAATGAATGTTCCAAAGTGAGGTAAACTTCAACAGATTTCCCCTGCTCAGGGAGTAGGGAGCAATGAACACTGTGTAGGGAGCATGTCAATGGGAACACAGTTCATGCACGGAGCTCACTTCCAACGAGCTGATTATCTGAATCAGGTGTGTTAACAAAGAGAGACGTGCAAAATATGCAGAGCGGGGTTGGTGGAGGGGGGTGAGGACTGGAATTGTTTGTCGTTTCTCCAATCACAAATGCAGACATGGTTTTATGTTAACTCGGCGCTATGCAACGCTATGCAGAAAAACACAGTTTAAGTCATTATAATCTGTAATTATGTCCCCACTGGATGCAACAAATGGCTCATTTGTAATGGGTTTTATTGTTTTTGTCTTGTGGCGCAGGTGTTCTGACCAGGACATGCATCACAGTATGTTAAGGTGCGTAACATTTCCGTCACACGCTTGAGGTATTTGGCTAATCACAACGCACTGGATAGCTGGCCAATCAGAGCACACCTCACTTTTCAGACCGATGAGCTTTGTAAAAAACAACGCGTTTCAGAAAGGCAGGGCATAGAGGAGAAACAACAATGTACATTATGTGGAAAATTATGTGTTTTTTGAACCTTAAACTGCATATACACATTTAATTACACCAAATACACAAAATAGTGTTCTTTTTAGCAACATCATATGATCCCTTTAAATTATGGAAGCAAATAGAATGTAGATTCACAATTCAAATACAAATTTAAGTGCAATGAAGTTGCAATGAAATGGAAGTAGCAGCAGATGTTTCCGTTCCATATTTTAATGTACATCCAAGTAAAGTGGATTATCCAAAAAGAAAAAGGATGAAAATTGCAGGGCGGGGACTTGCAGTCAACTGTAAGAAAGGGGCGGAGTTTAAGCAGACTAAATGACTGTGGCTACATTCAAAATCGCATACTTCCCTACTATATACATTAGGTGAAAAAGAGTATGTGACAAAAAGAAGAAAATGTCCTAATTCACTCACAAAAGGGTACCTGGATGACCTACTACTTCCAGTGAGATTCTGAAGTGTGCATATGATGGACCCTTTACTATCTGTTAAGTCCACAGGAAAGGATCTGTGAATGGCAGAAAAGCACCACAACTGATGCTGGTAGGTCACATGGCATTAGCCCCTTTCACACAGTAATACCAGTAAATTGCTGTAAAATTACCAGAATGACTTTACCGATAAATACAAAAATCCTCTGTTCACACAGGCAACGACTTTCTGTATTTTTACCGGTAAAGCACCATTCACACATCGGTTTGAAATTTGCAGTAAATTCTGTGACATCATTAACAAGAAATGACCTCTAAGCAGTTGTGTCTCCCAGTGTTGTGGTTGTAAACATGGAAGGGTTTACGTGGTTGGTCAGTGTTTTTGTTTATGGTTTCATTTTTGTGTCAAACATTCTCATTTATGCAGTGCTTTTGTCCCAGAGAGATTGAACTATACGTCTTCAAACTGAACTACAGCGTGGAGTAAATGCATCATCTGTGTCTATATTTTGAATTTCGACGGCTCTAGATTGGCCTAGAGTAGATGTCTTACGTCAGCGCTTTCTGAACTTGTGAGAGCTCATACTGGTAATCTTCATTCTGTGTTCACACACAGCATCATTCCAGCAATTTACTGGTTATGTTACAACTTCTCATACTGGTAAATTGCCGGAGTTTACCAAAAGGTCCAGTTCACACATGATCTCTTACCGGTAATTTACCAGTAATTTACCAATGAAATCTGTATGTGTGAAAGAGGCTAATGATAATATGGCGAAACATAGTACGTCCAGATTACTTTGATACTACACACATTCATACAATATAGAACATACTTTTTTTAGCGGTTGCCAAATAATTACTTCAGTTAATTCTAAATAAGCATCTACTCAAGAGTATACAATTTCAGACCCAAACTGTATCTCATTTTGAAGGCTATGCACTCGGGAAGACACATTTGTCAGCTGCTTCCATCATGAATGCTTCATTTTAGAAAAGTAGTTTGTAACAAATGCGGCTTCCAGCCTTCACAACAAGACACCAAATGATTGGAGAAGTTCTGTGTTTGTCATCAAAGTCTGCAGTTTCATTAAACAACATCAGTGTTAAATATATATATATATATAATATATATATATCAGTGAATAAATATGTATAATTTGTCATAATTTATGGTGTCATTATTTGTGATGTGTTGCCTGTGACTAATATATTTCTAATAATCGCAAGATAATTTCTCTGTTGTAAATTCTTTGTATTTGAATTACAATTACAGTTAATGATTATAACAGAATTCTTATATTCTGAATTGTGCCAACCCTGTCTGATAAGCAGAGAAGATACTCACTCTCTCTCTCTCTCTCTCTCTCTCTCTCTCTCTCTCTATATATATATATATATATATATATATATTCCACAGTGCAATTGAAAGCAACATATTTTCCAGAGAGCTGTGCCTTTGTCACTTTTCTGAAAGCAAACGTGTAGACCCACCGCAAAGAAAACATTAGTGGAAAGATCCAAGAAAGAATATTAGATCATACATTAACATCCCCCTGAGATGTTTTCTTCAGTCACCTTTAAAGCGATTATCACAGATGACCAAATTTCGAGAAGTTCTGCTAATTGCTTTCCTTGGCCTCTTACTTAGGTACTTGACAACCTCTTTACCTAAATTAGTCTTCAGCATTTCCAGTAATGGTCAGCGTTGGTTGAAGCCAGCTCCATTTGACTTGGCTTGCGCTGTGGGTAATTAATTATACAGCAGAGAATGAAGTGTATGAAGTGGCGTTCAGGTTATTCAAAGAGCTGTGAGCTGGCAGAGGGATGAAAGAAGTAGAGGGCGAGAAGAGGAGAAAAATAGAACACCTCAAACTGCTTTCAAAGGATCTCCATCTGTAAAAGAAGCGAACGGTGGGGACTCATGCGTGGGAGGTCTGGAGAGAAGAGTGGGACGGATATCTTTTGGATGGTTTACTGTTCATTTTTATGCCTTTCTTCTTCTTCTCCTCCACAGAGCGTCATCCTTCTTTCTCTGAGGGTGGGCTGTTTTTCTCTCAATGTGAGTGTTGTATGAGTCAGTGCAGCGGGCCTACGCATTACTCCTGTGCAGGACAAAGGACAAGAAGAGAAAGGAGAGCAGTCTCAAGCTGTTTATACGCTCTGCTGTTGCTAGATAGATATACCTCGAAAAAACTCTAAAACAGCGCCAGTGACATTTAATCCCTCTACACCCCTATGAGCAATACAACACATTTTTGCTAATTTGACATCACAGCCTGTTCATTATCAAAATAAAATACAGTTAAAGAAACATAAAAAGTTACATTGCTCAATTGAAATAGTCCGTAGTAGTACAGTCTGTGCAGTTCAGTGTGACCAGCGCCTCACTGCTGATATAGTCTATGTGTGAAGGATGATGCTTTACATTGATAATGCGAGTGAAGGACAAAGACTATAGTTTACATAATAAATAATAGGTTAGCATCCAGATACTTCACGAATATGGAAACAGAGAGGTAGGCTTCAGTTTTATTTTTAATTTCATTTGTTTAGGCTTGATGCTTATATTTAGCCTAAATGCAACTTTAGAGGATTTGCTGTGGAGAGAAGGGAACAAAAATAGCCTAATTGTGTTTGTAATTTAGCTGTTATTTACCATTATTTTAGCCTACATTATTTCTGAAATGTAATAATAAAATGCAACGTACAGCCTACTAATTTAGTTGTTTTTTTTTTTTTTCATATTTAAATTTTATATTATTAGGATTTTTGATTTTTAATCCGTGCTGAAACATTTTTAAATATCTTGAAAAAAATTATTTAATTCGTTTTTATTGCGTTGACAGTTTTTTCTTTTGTTTAATACATTTGGTCTTTGGTAAATCTAGAAAAGATGATGCTGTATTGGCTATGACTAAGAGAGATCATTCAAGACTCTCTATATGATGTTTTCCCCCCTTTTAGAGTAAATTAAACACTGTATTTTATTATTATTATTATTGGCAAAGAAAAAGTTTAAAATATAATGTTATTAACCAGTATGTTTTCTACTCAAATTGGTTTCACAGAGGAACACAGGAACAGAAAAGTTCAAATACTGATTCTGCTCGGAGTGAACCAATCTTTATTTTTTATTTTTCTCTTGTTTTAAGCCCTGCTTTATGCAACTGACCAATATCGGTATCGGAATCAGCCAATAGTTGTTTGTTAAAATGGGTATCGGTATTGGCCAAATAAAATCCATCGGTGCATCCCAAATAAAAACCAAAGTATTCTTTAGACTTCACAGTGCATTTTGAGAGCACTGCCCTAGTAGCAAGCTAATTTTGCATCATTTTGCAAAAATTCTGCCAAATTGAGGTATCTTAGAAAGTAACATAATTTTTCAAGTCGGCCTTCAAATCGGGAACATGTCAAATGCCTAGGTGGGTAGCTCAAGGTTTCGGAACAGAGCAATTTTGGTAAAATGTCTTTCATTAGTGCTTATTTTACAGCCGTTTTTTCTTCCGTTGAGTGTGTGAAGGCATCCAGTCTAGTCTAGATATAGAGTCTGAAGGTTATCTGCTGTTAACTGTGTATTTTTCTTTCTGTCATTGCTCTCTGCACGCTGGTATCTGTGGTGATAGATGATACGATAGAGCGGCTGGTGTGTCTCAGCAAAAATCTTCCCCTCCCCCTCGACATGCTTGCTGTTAAAGGTGGAATAAGCAAAGCTGCTCTGAAAGTGCTGAAATACCAAGATACTGTAAAGTCGCCTTCATTGAACCCAGAGTGCAAAAAAACACAGAGAAGTGGATGAAGGAGAGAGAATCCAAGACCAAGGGGGGCTCAATTAGCTCTTAGACCTATGCGATAATGTATGCCAGCGTGAGTGATCCATAAATATGGATGAGCATGAGTGTGCGTGCACATATGTGTGGGGGAGGCCACGGTATCCTGAGCCAAGTCTTCTCAGAGTGTGAAACCTAATGAGTGCATATACTCTAATCTCTGACACATGATAAAAACTATCAATGCCTCCACAGTGTTTTTTTTTTTTTGTGAGAGGAAATCAGTAATGGAGAGTGTAGAAGAGCAAGACCTGAACTGTTAGAAGGCTGTAATGCGATCGCAGGCATTCCTGTCCTCACGGCAGAGCCAAGTATTGTAGGTCTCAGGCTGATAGAATACACTTTTGTCCTCTACAGATATACTGAGTCATCTTGATCTCACAAGGGACGAGGGAGTGAGAGAGAGAGAAAAGGAAATAGAGAAAGACATGTTTGTCTTTGATGAATGTATATGGAATACTTCACCACCATAAATCTTGGCAGATTCCCTCATCCGCCCCAACTAAATACTTTGCCGCAGGCATTTTCATGCCATTGCAGTCAGTAGGAGGCCACACCTGTTTACTTTATGCCTATATTCCACATTCACAACATAAACCTGTACACTTATGCTCACCAAAACTGCATTTGTTGGTTCAAAAATGCAGTAAAAACAGCAATATTGTGAAATTTACAATTTAAATAACTGTTTTCTATTTAATTATATTTTAAAATGTAAAATGTCACATGATCCTTCAGAAATCATTCTGATATGCTTTTCTTATTATTATCAATATTGACAACAAGTGAAAGACCCATTATAAAGAAAACAATATATGGGGAAAAAAGTAAAATTGTATTAAGGCATGATGGTACAAAATTGTACCCTCTTTGTTAATGTTGCTATGTCTAACAAGCCCTGGCACTCTTTCAATTCATACATCACGCAGTGAAAAATACATCGCGGACCAAAGAGGAAACTGACAACGTGCCGACAGACAAGACAGAGCAGGTTACTTTTGGTATGAAACAAAGTCTCAGCTTTTTTGTCTAAAGAAATTCAAACAATAAATACCGTTTTGTGGCTCTTTAATGTACTGTGACAGATCGCTGTAGCACCTCAATTCAAGAGGCACGTGAACCGATCATCTCTTTCTTTATACTAGTTAGAGCACAAAATAAACATGAATGAACATCATAAGGTATCATTTCAACCACGGAAAGGCGTCAATACAACGTTTTTTAAAATTCAAGTCCACCGACGTTAATCTACTGTCCAAAGCTGCATTTCCCAAAAGCAACTATGGTCACAATTTCAGTCATTACCAATAGAGTCCAATGGAACTAATGACCATAGTTAGCTAACGATGCTTTTTGGAAATGCATCCCTGTCTGAATTTTTTGTTGGACAAAAATGGCAGATTCTGCCTTATGATTGGTCAGATCGAAGGGTCAATTCAGTTAATTGTAATTGATTTAGTTTACATATAATTCATATTTTTATTTGCATATTAAATTTACATTTGCGCTTTTTTTTTTACACTTTTTAGCCCCATATTTCTGCATGATGTTGGGTAACTGCAGTGAGCTCTGAGAGACATTTATAAGACTGTGAAGTTTTTCTCCAGTAAAGGTTTTCCAACCCCAAGAGACATCAGTGTGTGAATAAAGGACAGAGAAATACGAAGCGACTCTTCTCATCACTGTCCTCATCTGCTCTTCCTGCATAATGTGCCTCAGCAAACGCACGCACACACACACTCCTCTGTGTTTTTCTCTTTCATTCATTCTATCTCTTTCCCTTTAATGATTCCTGGGCAGTCTAGTGTGCATAAGATGGCTATTCTCCTGTGTTTCCTCAGAGGGGTTAGAGGCCAACAACAAAACACACAGACACACACAAGCAGAGACACACACCGACACACACACACGGGGGTAGAGGTCAGCGGTGATTAACACAGTGAAAGGGACCTTTCCCCTAGAAAAAGCTCTCTCAGTATCAATCATAGTCAGACCCTATTCAACCCTAATAATGGCAGAGTAGATTAATGAGTGTCTCTCAGACAGCACACACATCCTCACACGCACAATCAGAGGAGACAGGGTTTATGTTTGACATATGACCATGTGTTTTTTTGCTTAAGTCTGTAAAATTGTGTAGAACTGAATAAACAAGGTAGTCATTTATATACTATCATATTGTCCCCACTGAGTTCCTGTGTGATTTTCTTCCATCAGTTAAAACAGAAAAGATGCATTTTTGAAGAATAATCCTATAAATATAATTAAAGAGATTGAGGACTGGGGCTGTCAAGCTCCAAGATGACACCATTAAAGTATCACAAAAGCCCAAATTAATTGTGGACTACATTCCAAGTCTTGTGAAATCATATGGAAGCTTTGTGAGAGGAACAGACTAAAATGTAATAATCTTCTATTTCAGTGAACTGTTAAATGCTGCAGCTGGATCATTGAGTCAGTGAAAACTGGATCAGGCTTATTTGTGAATCATTCAGACTGATTTAACCTTCAGATCAATTTGTGAATGAATCATTAAAACTGAGTTGAACAAATCATTGATGATGAGGTTTTGTGAATTATTAATTATGATTTGACTTTGATGTAGTTTTTTGTTGTAATTGATGATTGTTGAAGATCAATGTGTACAATCATGATTGAAGACCTCAGCCATCCTCTCTTCTCCCCCATCTCTGCTCTCTCTCACTAAGAGTCATCAGACGCTGTCAGAAGCGGCCATTACTCAAGCTGTTTATCACCCACGTGTGTGCTTGCTCTCTCTCTCTCACACACACACACACATCTACAAAACTCGCACAAGCTCACGCAGATTCCTATGACCCCCACCCTATGTGTTTAGCACTCACACACACATACACACTTTAAAATGGGTTTTCCAAGACAGGAAAACACAGCGATGAGGACGACAGGAGATGGGATCAAAGCATCCAGATCAGATGAATAAAAGGGACTGTGCCAGCACTCTCCTCAAAAACACCTTATTCAAAGACACACACAGATATGTGTTTGCACAAGGAAACAATTCGGCCTGAAGGACAGGAGGAAATGGTTACTGTCTAATAAAATCTAATAGTGAGATGCCATAAACATCATTTAAGGGCAATGGACTATATTATACTTAAGCCTGTGTATTAATTTTCTTAGTAGTGTTTATTAAAGTAAGCATTGCTATTATTACAATTAAAAAAAAACCAACTGAGATATTTATTTTCTATGCAATCTTGTGATTTTCACCTGTGGATGATAAAACAGTTATATAAAGTTTGTGTATATAAAGTCAAAAGTTTGGGATCAGTAAGATTTTTTATGTTTTTAATGAAATCTCTTCTGCTCATCAAAGCTGTATTTTATTTGATCAAAAATACAGAAAAAAAACAAATATTGTGAAATATTATTGCAATTTAAAATAACTGTTTTCTATTTTAATAGTTTATAATTTATAATAAATATGTAATTAATTATAATATATATATATATATATATATATATATATATATATATAAATTATTTTCAGCCT
The DNA here is from genome assembly GCF_018340385.1 of Cyprinus carpio. NCBI lineage: Eukaryota > Metazoa > Chordata > Actinopteri > Cypriniformes > Cyprinidae > Cyprinus > Cyprinus carpio. The sequence continues at coordinate 17,271,038 of NC_056604.1, read as the reverse complement.
CATTACTCCAGTCTTCAGTGTTGCATGATCCGTCAGAAATATCATTCTAATATGCTGATTTATAATCAATGTTTATATATATATATATTTATATATATATATATATATATATAAACATTGATTATAAATATAATGTCATGTATATACTGTTTTATATACATACACATCTATGATAAACCTACACTGTGTATTATGTTTCTGTTATAATATGTAATATGCTTGTTATTGTTTTTAACATGTATGCTCTGCCCTATGATGTGCTAACAATAACTAATCAAATGCAATTAAATGCACACATTAAATGCAATTAAATGTGTGTGAGTATATTTATTTGTAAGACTAAATACATAAAAAATTATAAAAAAAGGATCAATAGTTTTAACTGCTACAAATTCATTTAAGCATCACAACATAGAGAATAAAAAATATATATTTAGCTTTCTAAAGATTACATTGTGCTATTAAATTAAAAGATTCACTTTAAGTGAGAGTTAGATGACGTCAAAGGTTATTTACACTACTTAAATCATTAAACTTGAAAAAAAGTATCAGTTTACACAAAAATATTAATCAGCACAATGGAATGATTTCTGAAGCATCATGTAATTGTTAAATGGCTGAAAAAAGTTTGACCCCTAACATTTGAACAGTAGTTTACATGCAAAAGAAAGAAAACGCACAATTTTCATTAGAGCACTGCATCACACTCTGGTAACAAACAAAATAGGTTTTAACCAGGAAACCTTAAAAGCCTCCTAAGCGATCCTGACCGTATATTTAATGATTTTTAGCTCTCTGTATGTCATAATAGGTCTTTGGCCAAAACAGACAAATGTATTGTAAGCAAATGCACTGTTGTTGTGATTGCTGTAAGCAGTCGATAGGTAAAAGCTTTGTCAAAAACCTCAGGTCAGAGATCCTTTAAGACTAACAGCAGAAGAGAATGAATATCTGCTCAATGACTCTTACTCTGCAGATGCTAAATTTCATAATGAGATGCATGGACATATCAATTAAAATGGAAAGCCTTGACGTCCTTAGCAACACATTGTTTCCTTGACAACTGTTATCCTATAGTAACCCCTGTAAGTCTTGCAACCGGTAGAAATCCTTGTCGCAGATTACAGCTGTAAAAACTCAATAACCTACAATCGAACAGCAGGGAACATTCTGACAACTTTGACATGTTTCTCAAGAATGTTTGTGCTGATAGAAGATTAGATCAAGTTCACTGGGGTTCAATGGCCTCTGTCTCTTTACATAACCTTGTGTAAAGGCCAGGGGCCCTGCTTGAATGTTTAGGGGATTGGCCCTTAAACAGCTACGCTCAGAGATAGTAAACAGTGACCTGTCTGGGGAGTTGTGGGGTTATTGGCTTTATAATTGTGAGTGTGTATGAATGTGTACATTGAGTGTTTGTGTTTGTGTGGGACTGATATTTTTTAGATCAATCTTCCTGCAAAATGCACAAACACACACACACTAACAAATTCACAGAGAGATAAAAAAACAAGATAAAGCCACAATTCTCTCTTGTTTGTTAAGGCCCTGATATACTTAAAGTGAAATCAAAGAAAGAAATGCTGTGACATCATTTCAGACAAAATTCAGCCAAACAGGTTTCTGGAGTTCAAAACAGCTTACTTTATAGTAGAAATAAGTATAAGTATAAATATATAGTATAAAGTGCTACATACCTGTAAATAAATGTGACGTGACAGTGCCGAATTTCAGAGCTGATGCAAACATATCCACATTGCTATGAACAGATGCTTTCTTAACTGCTGTTTTCTCACCACTATCATTTTTGTTGTGAGTTTATTTTGTTTGAGAGGAAACTGTGCAGCACATGCAGTACATATTCATCTACAAGCCACAGAATAGGTGGCATTTTAATATTTGCTAACAGTAAACCGGTGCTCACATATCTCAAACCTAAGTGAAGAGTAATGAACTTTGCTGTGAATATATTGGGTCCTTCATGAGCTGGTTCTTTTAAATGAATCAAAAACAGAAATCAAGCAGTGTTCAACTCTTAAACAAATGACTTTTGAACCCCCTTTTTTCCAGTAAACAATACAACACAATTAATGTAGGTAATTTCCTGGACATATGACTCTTATGAGTTGGTTTTTTAGTGAATCAATCACATGTAGTGAAACCAGTGTAGCCCAATTCCTGGACAAATGATTTTTATGAATTGGTTCTTCAGTGAATCAATCACATACATTGCAACCAGTGTAGCCCGATTACTGGACAAATGATTCTTATGAGTTATGAGTTGCTTCTTTAGTGAATCAAACACATACAACGCAACCAGTGTAGTCTGATTCCTGGACAATTACTCTTATGAGTTGGTTCTTTTTAGTGATTCAAAAACATACAGTACTACCAGTTTTTTTTACTGAGAAAATACCTCTTATGAGTTATTTTTAAAGAATCAAATAAATACAGCACAATCAGCGTAGTCTAATTCCCAAACAAATAACTCTTAAAGGGGTGGTTATGGAGGATATTATTGAAGAGGATTGTGCAGAATCTGTGCAACCACGGCTGTTAATGATGGGCCTATGTTTTTGTTTGTTGTTGTCTCATACTTTTAGATACGCTGTTATTTGTAAATGCTACTGCTTATTTTAGCTTTTAATATACAGTTTTATCCTGATTAAAGCTTTAATAAAGTAAGGCAACTGCACGCATGTCCATGTTTAACACTTCTCATAGCTATTTGAAAATAAGTGTATAATTGGAAAAGTTTATTGCTAGAGCCGAGCTGAATATGAGAGAGAGAGAGAGATGCAGAGTGTGTGCAGAGCAGGGGAACGAGAGGAAGAACCACTGCATTAGGACATTGATTTTGAAACTTGTGAATCCATTAGAATCATTAGAAGACAGAATCGCGATTATGAATAGATTTTTACATGCACCTCTAGTTTTCTCTTCCTCTTCTCTAAAGCAGCGCAGCATGGCCTCGCCCCCTTTGCTGCCTTTTCCCGAGGGCGGGGTTTATCTGGGTTTGTGATGTAGTAATCAAGGTTTCTCTGTGGACAGACATGTGAGTCTCATGTAGCTCCAGGCTGCTCCCAAATTAGTGTGAACATTTGACAAGGTAGTGTGTGTTTTGTGATAACAGCACAGAACATTCTCTCTCTCTCTCCACAAACATAAGCACATGTACTGTATGTAGACATGTTCAACTAGTAAAAAATAAAATTCTGTGAGCAGAGGTGAAGGAACAAAGAGAGTAAGGCAGTGCTACATCCATATTTCTCATGTTTGTAATGGAGGACTAGGCAGACCCATGACATTTCCCATATATTGCTGATATAAAGCTGATGTGACCTTTCCCCCGATTACACAGTGTGTTGAGACACATAGCTTTGAGGAATGTAGAGGAATATTATTGCAAAAGATCTGTGAAAGGAATCACAACCAAGAATTTTACATTAACCTGTGTGTGTCTGTTTGTGCTCAAATGAATTTTAGTGAGCTTGCTCATTGAGTTATTAGGTGTACGCTATTAGATATTAATTATTCAGCCAACAGCACAACAGTAGTGCACAATAATAAGGTTTTGTTCCTGAATTAATCAGTGTTTTTGAACAAATTGGTTGAGTGAATGATTCAAATGACTCACAAGTAATAAAAAAACAGTTACTTGTTTTGTTTTTGAATGAATATCTTGAACATAAATCTTCTGTTTGTAAAAATGAAAAAAAAAAAAAAAAATCAAATGTTTACTCTTACGAGAAAGTGTTAAATGTTTAGCAATTACTCAGTACAAAATTTTAAAAAGTGCCAAACTGTAAAGTGTAAAACTAGCTTTAAAATACAGTAAAACTGTAATATTGTAAAATATTATTATAATTTAAAACGACTGTATTCTATTTTAATAAATTTTAAATTTTAATTTAATCCTGTAAAGCAAAGCTGCTCAATAAACATTTCTATCAGTGTTGAAGACAGTTATGCTGCTTAGCATTTTATGTGGAAATTATGATACATTTTCCCAGGATTCATTGATGAATAGAAAGAACAGCATTTATTTGAAAGAGATTCTTTTGTAACAACTGACACGGTTCATTTCTTTACTGTTCTGAACTGCAGTCTATAAATATTGTCACTATGCTTTCAAAATAGTGTGTATTTTATAGGTTTATCCAAGTGTAAAGCCTTACACCATAGACTTCCATTGTGAGTGCTTGAGTGTAAACTCAATTTTTGCCTAAGGGCGGTTTAAAATTATTTTCTTTGGTGACTGACAGCATGTCAGAGACGTGCTTAGCTTGTATTGAACCCAGAACATTCCCTTAATATATCTAATGTAGTAGTACAGCACAAAAATAAAAAATAAAAAAATTACTGCTTAACAGGCATCCAATCAAACGCACCACCAGGAACTGCTCTCTACATCGCTGGCTCTTTAAAAACAACTCTGACAACACATTTTTTCCCAACAACAGTCTGTCAAATCATGCTGAATAAGTGTGCTTGCCCCAGGCCTCTCTGGTAATGAAATTGTGAAATGGCCTGGCAAAATGAGACTCGCCTCTTCAACCACACACACACACACTCATAACATACATGCACAGACACTGAGACACGCTCGCTACGGAACTAAATAAGATCAATGAGAGTAACTGAGAGTGCAAGAAGGCTCCATGAGATTTGAAGCATGACCAATAAATAACATCCTACCGTGACACACACACACACACACGGCTTGAAAAGAGCCCCCTATTATGACACACAGAGAGCGGGGAGGGCCTCCTAACCTTTCACCTCCATTTGGCAAATGTCTGTGTTTGTGCATGTGTGTGTGTCACAGGGGTTTGTGGACAGAGGGGGTGCTGCTTAATGATGTCTACTTCCAGATAGTACTAAAACCAGATACCACATCACACACACTATTATGTGGGGATGTTTCTCCAACAGATCTTTCTGTTAAACATTAGCCACTTTTATCTGTCTGGCAGAAAAGGTTTCGTCTTCTCTTTCTGTGTCCCATAACACCACTCTACAATCTCCACTCTTCCCTCTTTAAAACATCTGTTTAGCTTTATTTCAGAGGAAAAACCCCTGACAAACATGATCAGCTACTGTCAGCTTCATTTGACGTGTTTTAAGGAAGGAAGCCATTGCATGGAGTAATTCGGGTCAAGTGACTCTGGCTCTCTGCCGTTCTCTGGGTAAATAAATAATAAGAACTCTAAAAATAACCCGAGCTCAAGCGCTACGATTTAGCCAACACGAGCACACAGTGACAGCTTTATATGTGAGCTGAGGGATTATGGGAGAACTGAAGCTCTGATGAAGCAGATACTTGTGCGGCACAACTCATGACGCTCAAAGACATGTCTATCTCTCTCCCTCAAATGTAAAATACATAAAATATGCACTTAAAGTACATCTATTCCATATTATTCAATCATAGTTTTGTGGAATGCAAGACATGCTCTTTGAATTCAAAGCTCTTTTCACATTATACCTCCCTCTCTCAAATGTAAAATACCTAAAATATGGCCTTATATCATAAAATACATCTATTTACATATTATTTAATCATAGTCTTTTGGAATGCAAGACTTGCTCTTAAAATTCAATGCTCTCTTTACAACAGCTTAAAACAGAAACTTCCAGAGGGGCCCTAGTAAGCACCAAAATTCTTATTTTATAGCCTCAGTTAAAATGCTAAAAAAAATAACACTGAAAATAAAGATGTACAACATTAAACTGGAATCATATTTTTTATGTTATTTACTTGCATTATACAATTTGTATTATAGTCCAAACAGCTGTTAAAAACATCACAATAATCTACAAGTAATCCACACGACTCCAGTCCATCAATTAAGGACATGTGAAGTGAAAAGCTGAGTGGTAAGAAACAGATCAGTCAATTAAGCTTTTTAACTTTAAACTGTCTATCTGCCCAAAATAATCCATATTAACACTTCTTCCAGTAAAAAAAAAAAAAAAAAAAAAAACATCCCCTGTTGTCTTCTTACATGAAAATACTTGTTTAGAACTGCTTTTGCTTTAACAGTGTTTGATCTGTGCATATTTCTGTCCTGATTCAGACAGATGACTTTTTCACTGCAGAAAGCATTATTATAGATTGAAATTAATTTGAAATGTAAAAATTATGAATTTGTTCCTTATAAACACGCAGATTTTTGCTAATATATTAATTGTTTAACTGGAGTCATGTGGATTATTGTGATGTTTTTATCAGCTGTTTGGACTCTCACTCTGACGGCACCCATTCACTGCAGAGGATCCATGTAATGATGAATTTCTCCAAATCTGTTGGATTGAAGAAATAATCTCATCTACATCTTGGATGGCCTGAGGCACACAAACACCACCAACAACAAATAAAGCCTTCATCTTTAATTAAGGTTAAATTTGTAAACATGAATGTATTAGGTACTCTAAACAAATGAGTTTAACTAAAATACTTTTACAGCATTTATTAATTTTGTTAATCTTAATTTCAAGTTATACTGTATAAACGAATATTAATGATTATCAAAGTACATAAATGAACATTAAACCATAGTAAATGAATAAATTAACACTAACCTAGATTAATAAATGCTGGAAAAAAAAAAACAAAAAAAAAAAACTTTCTCATGCTGAAAACAATGTGACCAGAGAATATCTTGTTTGTGTTTGTCCTTGTTTTATAAGTTGCTATGGACGGATAACAGTGCCTGCTAAATGAATAAATGTAATGTAAATGTTTGCATGTGCTACTAGTTAGACTGAGTAAACGTAAAATCTAAATACTGCAAAACAGATGAATCTGTTACAAATCTTTCATCAGAATCTGGAAGTAATAGATTAGGAGAAATGTGAATGTAATGACGTAAATATATGAACGCCAAGCTGTTTTCCCTATTTTGAATAAGAAGTTGTCGTCGTCTATTACTTCATAAATATTTCTTAATGAATGTTTCATCCGCTTTTCCGCAAGCCTGCAGACTGCAAAGCAGCTGTGTGGAGGAGGATTCCTGAGAGAATAGTTTTTCTTCCAATATCTTCATATATTAAATCAACACTGTTAGACTACATTTCCACTGTGACTGTGTCATGACTTAATAGTATGAAGCTATTGGGTGAATCTCACAGGCTTTCATCTCACGTTTGAGCTTGAAAAAAAACCCATTGCATTAAGGCCGCCTGAAATGCATTACCATGATTCTCAGCGGCAGCGCACAACTGACCACATTATTCACTGTTGCCTGTCATCATACACACACACACACACACACACACACACACACACACACACACACACACACACACACACACACACACACTCAAATCAATGCTATACATCAACCCACACATGCAGCCTAATGTATAGCCAGCATGAGGTTGTCATGACAACTAACTGTTGAAGCTTTAGATCCTGTTGATCTCAATGAGGTTTTCTCAGAAATTGTCCTCCAGGAACAAGCATCTATCATGTCCTGTGGGGATAATAAGCTGTGAAACATACATAGACCAGTGTAATTTCAGCAGCATATATATATATATATATATATATATATATATATATGTGTGTGTGTGTGTGTGTGTGTGTGTGTGTGTGTGTGTGTGTGTGTGTAGTATATATATATTTGTGTGTGTGTGTGTTTGTGTGTGTTTTTTTTTTATGCCAAAAAATCATTAGGGTATTAAATAAATATCATGTTGTATGAAGATATTTCGTAAATTTCCTACTGTAAGTATATCGAAACTTAATTTTTTATTAGTAATATGATATATATGACTAGATATGAATATGACTTACACTGAACAAAATTATAAACGCAACACTTTTGTTTTTGCTCCCATTTTTCATGAGCTGAATTCAATGATCTAAGACTTTTTCTATGTACACAAAAGGACTATTTCTCTCAAATATTGTTCACAAATCTGTCTAAGTCTGTGTTAGTGAGCACTTCTCATTTGCCGAGATAATCCATCCACCTCACAGGTGTGGCATATCAAGATGCTGATTAGACAGCATCATTATTCCACAGGTGTGCCTTAGGCTTGCCACAATAAAAGGCCACTCTAAAAAGTTCAGTTTTATCACACAGCACAATGCCACAGATGACGCAAGTTTTGAAGGAGCATGGAGTTGGAATGCTGACTGCAGGAATGTCCACCAGAGCTGTTGCCCGTGAATTCAATGTTCATTTCTCCACCATAAGCCGTCTCCAAAGGCGTTTCAGAGAATTTGGCAGTACATCTAATCGGCCTCACAACCGCAGACTAGGTGTAACCACACCAGCCCAGGACCTCCACATCCAGCATCTTCACCTCCAAGATCGTCTGAGACCAGCCACCTGAACATCTGCTGCAACAATCGGCAGCCAAAGAATTTCTGCACAAACTGTCAGAAACCATCTCAGGGAAGCTCATCTGCATGCTCGTCGTCCTCATCGGGGTCTCGACCTGACTGCAGTTCGTCGTCGTAACCGACTTGAGTGGGCAAATGCTCACATTCGATGGCGTCTGGCACTTTGGAGAGGTGTTCTCTTCATGGATGAATCCCAGTTTCACTGTACAGGGCAGATGGCAGACAGTGTGTATGGCGTCGTGAGGGTGAGCGGTTTGCTGATGTCAACGTTGTGGATCGAGTGGCCCATGGTGGCGGTGGGGTTATGGTATGGGCAGGCATATGTTATGGACAACGAACACAGGTGCATTTTATTGATAGCATTTTGAATGCACAGAGATATTGTGACGAAATCCTGAGGCCCATTGTTGTGCCACTCATCCACGACCATCACCTCATGTTGCAGCATGATAATGCACGGCCCCATGTTGCAAGGATTTGTACACAATTCCTGGAAGCTGTAAACATCCCAGTTCTTGCATGGCCAGCATACTCACCGGACATGTCACCCATTGAGCATGTTTGGGATGCTCTGGATCGGCGTATACGACAGCGTGTTCCAGTTCCTGCCAAAATCCAGCAACTTCGCACAGCCACTGAAGAGGAGTGGACCAATATTCCACAATCAACAACCTGATCAACTCTATGCAAAGGAGATGTATTGCACTGTGTGAGGCAAATGGTGGTCACACCAGATACTGACTGGTTTTCGGACCCCCCGGGTCCCGCGTTACAGTAAAACATTTTAGAGTGGCTTTTTATTGTGGCCAGCCTAAGGCACACCTGTGCAATAATCATGCTGTCTAATCAGCATCTTGATATGCCACACCTGTGAGGTGGATGGATTATCTCGGCAAATGAGAAGTGCTCACTAACACAGACATAGACAGATTTGTGAACAATATTTGAGAGAAATAGGCGTTTTTTTTATGTAAATAGTATTTGTTATTTGTTTTTGTTTTATTGTATGATGGGTGGGGGAAAAAAAGTGTTTGTTTTATAATTTTATTCAGTGTAGATAGATTTAAAATATCTGTTTTAACTTATTTTTAGCATTTAGTATGTATTTTTCAGGCATTTTTACAAATAAAATTTTAGCATGTAATAAGAGGTCATAAAAACCACATAATTGTAAATAAAGACTACTCACCACAAAAATGCGAGTTCACATTGCTTCTGGAAACAAATTTGTAAGCAAGAAAAAAAACTTGTTAGCACTAAGCAGCACATTTCTTTCACTATAGTATTTAAATATTTTCTGCTTTATAACAGGTACTCACTACTCAGTTCAACAGGTTTCACTATATTAAAGAACATTTTTAAATAGTAGAGGACACTTTGGACCTCACAAGTATAGTCAAACCTGTACAACCAGTACACACACACACACACAAAGCAGCTTCACAATTCATGTTTGGGGGCATGAATTTAAGCCTTCTTTACCTTATCTTGTACCACTTAAGCACAAAATTTATTTTTAATTACATGTGTAATTCTAGTTTTGAGCAAACAAGTAGAAAATGCATTGACAATTCACAAAACATAACAAGGAAACGCACACCTACTCACACACAAATGCAGACTCAACCTCTGTCCACATTAGCAGCACCGCTGGCTGTAAACCTTCCCCTCATAAACAGCACTGGCTTTCTCACATACAGAGAAATACATCTGTAGGTGTGCACGCTCTCTCTCTTTCTCTGAACTGCAGTGTTCAAAGGCTCGTGTCAGCCGGAGAGAGATACAACATCTGACAAATCGCTGGAACAGCCTTGCCCTGCGTTACCAACATGCCACCCGCACCAGGGAAAATATGTCAGTGCCAATAAACACATCTAGAGCACGCGGATACACAAGGAGAGACTGTGGAACAAAGCTGCTGAGGTTGTTCCCATGTTGCACGCTTTAAAGTGTCTTCAAACGAGCTCTGCGGGTGATCAGGGTTAGTATGCAGTGCGAATATACCTGTCAAAGCTCTCTTGGAATACTTGATTCTGATTGGTCAATTGTGACATTCAGAGGTCAGATATTTCTTAACATTTACCGCTGTACATGGCAACACAGTAACAACCGCAGACTGACACCATCTTACATCTCAGTTAAATGACCTTTTAAAGGGATAGTTCACCAATTTTTGTCGTTTGCTCACCCTCATGTCGTTCCAGATCTGACCGTCCTTCTCTTTAATTAGTTACATTCACTGTTGTGCTGTAAAATTTTGCAGGCTAAATTGCAGTTCAATAAGAATCCACGTGATCTCGAATTTTACAAAAAAGGTGCTTACACATGAATGAAATTTGTGAAATTTTGCCTCAAAAATGTCTATTGTCTATAGACAATAGTATAGCGACATATAAAGCACCACTCACAAATAATTCATTTTCAAACCAAGCTGCTTGCTTTCGGTAAACGTGGAAAATTAAACTAACCTTTAATTGAAACATCTGCGATATCTGCGAGGAGAAATCTTTTCCTCTCAAAAAGATTTCTGTTGCATGGATTTTTTTTTTTTTGCATGAAAAAAATAAATAATAAAAAATACAAAAATTCACAGAGCAATGGTAAATGCGACCATACCGACTTTTAGGGATTGTTCACCCAAAAATGAAAATTCTGTCATTAATTACTCACCCTCATGTTGTTCCAAACCCATTAGACCTTCATTCATCTTCGGAACACAAATTAAAATATTTCTGATGAAATCCGAGAGCTTTCTGACCCTGCTTAGACAGCAACGCAACTGACATGTTCAAGGCCCAGAAAGGTAGTAAAGACATTGTTAAAATAGTCTGTTCCATGTCAGTCTCCGACATGAGTTCAAGAGAGATCCATGACACATGAGTGTGCAAGTGGTGCCTCGTGCACTGCTGAAAGCAGACAATGTAGCTTTTTTTTTTTCTAATGTGACCACTTTTATGCAGACACAGGAGATATTTTGAAGAATGTTGGTAACCAAACAATTTTACTGACCATTAATTTACACTGTACACTGTTATGGACTACTATTTTTTGTTTTAAAATAATATACAGGTAGAATTACACAACAGTAATTCAATACAGGTTTATGTTTTGCATTGCAAAAGCTTTCACAATTTAAGGGAACTTCTGTGCAGTTGCAAGTGTGTTGCTATTTGGTTACTAAAAGTCAGATGTCCATCCCTTTTATTATGTCTAATTACTTGGGAAAGGAATAACATACCCTTTTCTCAGCATGCAATTTGATTTGAGGCATCGTCCATAGCACAAACCGTGCGAGAGGAGTAAAATTAAGGTCTTATCCCTGACATGCGAGAGGAGTAAAATTAAGGTCTTATCCCTGACCATAAGCAATGATCACAAAAACTGAAAATTAAAGAGCGCCCCCCTATGGATTACCCAAGATATGAACACTAATCAAATTAAAGCTTGTACAAACCTCACCTTGCAGTACCAAACATTCCTTCATTAGGTCACTACTAGATCTTTTTGTAAGCTTTTTAAACAGGAAAAATGACCATGATTGTGGCTGCAATCAGTATAACATACTGCTACAGATGAAAACCGCTGCTGCTGGAGTAAAATGTGTTGTTTTTTTTTTTTTTTTGTTGATATTGTGTTATTTATTTTGTTGTATTGCTTGTTTCCCTGGTGTGCTGACACATATACTGCACTCAGCAAGTCCACACACAGACGTACAGGAATGCATATCTATGGACTCCAGGCAGAACTGCTGACTTAATGTAATCCGATACCCATCTAAGACAGCTTACCGAATAAAATACAAACATGCATCCGGACAAATAAAGACAGCATAAGCCAGACGTGTGTAAAAACATAACACTTTATACAAGTAGGCTGAAAAAAAAATTAAATGAATACACAACTACTTTACAAATACAAATGCCGTTGTCTCCCTCCCGAGTTATTTACATGTGTTCCTGACCCAACATCAATACAAAAAAAGACGTATTTATGACCAAAAGCCCCAACATTATATGATTTAGATACACAGAGGGAAAGTCTTGATTTAAGTCTGTTCGTCACTGATAGCAGGCCAACGTAAACACTAACAGTCAAGCTGAGGTCTGACTCAACTGACTAATGGTGACATTGTTCATAACTATGCTGACATTTCAGCGATGACATTTCTTCCAAATCGAAGTTGGGAGGGCGATACTTCCCACAGCTGCCGCTACCATGGATTGGCTACAGCACGGGATGGTTTTCTACTAATTTACTGTTAAATCACGTTCTGAATTGTTGTACCACTAAACAAACATTTCACACACAATTACACGTCACTTGACAGTTTTCAGATGGTATCCATCCATGCAGCTGGACTTGTGTATATGGTGACAAGAATTCGTTTTAGGGGGGTTTCATGATACAAGCTAATATATTCAATTCTTCTACAGAGAGGGAACTTTTGAATGGGTCACATATAATCGAACTAAAGGTAGTTTGCCATTTCTGGTGTTTTTGGTTCGCCGAGCCTTGCTAATCTTTATTATCGTAATTAAATGCTTAAATAAAGGGATATTTACTGACACAAACAGCAAAAGGACAACACCACCACACCTATTAAAAAAAACATTGGGGGGACACATATAATTTGACTTATTGGACATTATGAATAATGTTGAGACGACCTGCCAAAAGAGTTCCTGGCACGCCAAATGAAGTGATGAAGCTGATGGCTGTTGTGAGATCCAAAGCACTTGATCCATGACTTTAAGGATGTGATGACGTTAAACACTATAAACAGAGCACGTAGCATGGTAGAAAAAGTACAAGCATTTAGTGGCTCAGTAAAGAGTTCGATATGAAAACGAGCCGTCATACTGTTTTAAAGTCATGCTCGACTCCTGAGGAAGGAGCTTCAGTAAATAAGCTGTAAAAAAACAAAAGAAACGGATTGGCCATACAGTGAGGGCCGTTGGCAGAGTGATGTTTGATTAACATGAGATGTGGTTAGCATATGAGTGCTGCTTCAAATTGTAAAAAGCTCAATCCGGACTGTCAACGGTGAGTTTCTGTATTACAAAGGGTTAGTCTTTCCAAATCAAATGAAGGGAAAAAAACAGTCCTGTGTTGTGCCCAGGTACCTTCCTCTCTGATCACTCTCTAGCTGCCACCGCTGGGTTTGGCGGGGGTTTTGGAGCGCATGGCAGCCCCAGTGCGGGTGTTTCCTTTGCCCTGCTGGGGCTGTGGGGTGGTAGCGGCCTGCTGCGCTGGAGACTCTGAGGCAGATTCGGTTGAGGCGGTGGCGGCGGTGTGGTTCTGGTGTTGGGTTTGTGTGTGTGGGGTCTGGGTTTGGGTTTGGGGTGATGCTGCTGTTGCAGTATGATGCTGGAGGTGCTTCTGTTGCACCACCTGTGTGCCTGTGGGGATGACCTGCGCCTGTGCCGAACCTGCTGCGGGTGCTGCCTGCGTCAGGGTCACTGTCTGAGGCTGAGCCTGGATCTACACACACACACACACACACACAATCAATTCAGCTGTCAGAAACAGGAGTTGCAATATCTTGAAATAATCAAAGAACTAGGATTGAATGAAAATAATATTATTAATAAAAAAAGAAAAAAATATTAGAAGAATCTGATATAACTGGGATAAAAGTGTATATATAGTACTAGTATTAAAATGTGTGTGTGTACAAAAACACACATTTAATGCTAGTACTATATTTACACTTTTATTATAATATATACATATTATCAGTTAAATGTAGTCTTATATAATATTGTGAAATAGTACAATGTAAAAGAACTGTTTTCGATTACATTTTAATTTAAGGTGTCCCTGTTAGAGTGTAATTATACATCTAAGTACTGAGTAATATTAATTAACTAAATGCACTTAGTATATGGTTAGGATTAGGGTTTGGCTTAGGGTTACTTGCATGTAATTATGCATAATTTATTGTTATTATAATAGTAAGTACATATAACATGTAACAAGGACACCTTAAAATAAAGTGTTTTCTATTTGAATATATTTTAAAATGTAATTTATTCCTGTATGTGACGAGTGGGGCGGGGCCGAGAGCCGTGGGAACGGAGCGAGGCCGGTGGAGTGATTGGGAAATGAGCGACACCTGCTCCACTCACCGGTCTCGAGTCCCACGGAGGAGATTGGGAGGATACAAAAGAGGAGCGACGACAGTGAAGGACGAGAGAGGACCAGGCCTGGGCTTTATTTTGTGTTTGGTTTTTGTGTGTGCGCGGCAGTCGTCCGTGAGGGGCTGTCGCGCTGTTTTCTGTTTATTTGGTTATTAAAGCTTTATTTGAAATGGTCGCCGGTTCCCGCCTCCTTCTTCCCATAATTAAGGAGTTTTTATATTGTTACACTGTAATACGAAGGTGAATTTTCAGCAGCCATTATTTCATTCTTCAGTGTCACATGATCCTTCATTCTAATATGCTGATTTCGGAGATTTTTGTTTGTTGTTTTTGGATTTATTTTGATTGTTTTTTTTTGTTTTTTTTTGCTGTGATGTTTGATTATTATGTTTATTTTGATCCTTCATTCAACAGCATATTATTTGTGCAAATCTTCCGTAAACATAATTGTTTTTGACTCTTTTGTTCAGTTTATGCATCTTGAATAAAAGTCTTTTAAAAAAAAATCTTAACTGACAACATTTTATTTGAAAGTGTAACCCAAACATTTGAACTGTAGTGTATGTTAATTATTTACAATAATAATAATAAAATAATAATAATAATCAGTGAAAAAGGCAAGGAACAAACACAAAGAAGGGAAACAAGGTAATGACTTCATGTTCACTAAAAAGGCACCAAATAAATTTAAGCAATCAAACACAAAGTGCAACACTAAAACACTTACCTGTTGAGGTGAGGACACTATCTGCTGCTGAACTATTTGAGGGATCTTAGTGACCTACAAGCAGAAGGGAAAATCACTACAAAGCTGAGCTGGGCACTAATACCACACACATAAACACTACATGGCACTAGGGGTGTGAGATATTGAAAAAAATATAATATCTCAATATTTTATCGATGATAGTAATTAGACAATATTTTGTGTGTGTTATGTGCTGCATCCTAAGGACAACCGTGGTTGTATGATTTGTACCGATTTTTTGATATTCTTCATATTCTGTGTGGTGGTCAGTTCACACTGATAGAAATGAATCTTTCCCAATAAGTTAAAATAGATTTATACCTTTTATGGGCATTTTTACCTTTATAAAGACATTTTTTCTAAAATAATTATTATTGTTTGAGTAATTGAATCAGTGGATTAGAATAATAAGACATTTGTGCTGTTACCAAGCAAATTAAATCAGTATCAATAAAATGTATCTTTGCAATGCAGAGGAAACACAGAAGCTGCATCTGAAAAGGCATTAAGATGCATTTACACACGGTTTAATGCAGCTCTGAGGGACATGGAATGCGTTAACCTGCAGTTACAAATGCATAAATACTGTTTTGATATATTAAACATAAAACGTTGAATACTGTTATTTTAAATTATTTATATTATAAAAATAAACTTTAAATGAGAAATTAAAACCGCCAGCAGGTGGCAGCAAGTCATTGTTAATAAGTGAGTCTTTGCGATTGAACCGAATCATTTAAACGGTTGATTCACTCAGGAACGAAACCTGTCATGCTGCTCAAAGATGCAAAACAGCGTTGTGGTTGTGGCTATGTTTGGAATTATTTATGCTGTCGAAATAGCGCAAAAACAGGCAATATGCTGTCTAAAACATACATCTCTTATTTAATTTTTAGCAATTAATATTACATTTGGAATCATGGTAGTTTTTGGGAAATAAAAACGGCACTCTGTGTGATATTGATTAACTATGAAATTACATAAATGTATATTTTTTCTGTCCCCATATCTTGAATTTTGTGATCATTCTAAATGTATTTTAACAGACTGAATCATGCAGTAACAGAACACACTATTAATGTGCACGCGCACTAGTCTAGACTTCACGTAATATGTGTGCACTCTGTAGAAGTGTTTTAAATGCAAAAAACTCAATGTCAAATCACACATCGTTAAAACAACAATTACGATATTATCGCAGACGATATATATCTCACACACGTACATGGCACTGCACATCAAAATACTTGCGTTCTGTTCAAACCACATGTCAGGCTTTGTACTTGAGCGCGTGCTAGAGAGGTGCTGGCTGTGAGAGCCTTACTTCTTACCTGTATCTGCTGTGCTGCAGGTTTCTGTGGCTGTCCGATGGAGGTGGTGAAGAACTGGGTCTTAATGGCGGGCTGAAGAGGAGTGGTGGCAGTGTATACTTTCTGCTGCTGTTGGGCTGTGGTCTGAGCGGCCTGCTGCGTGCCCAGCTGAACAGATCGATAAAGAGGGAAAGGAGAGAAGGGTTAAAGACACATTTACACAAATAATGCTTCATTAAAAAATAAATCATATTGGCTGATTGGTACCTTTTGCTGCACCGCAGCCTGTGTTTGCTGTGGCTGTGCTGCCTTCTGGACCACAGCGGCTTGTGCAGCTGCCTGCTGCTTTTGTCTGTGCAATATCTGCTGAACCTGGAACGGGTGGGTCACCACTTGACCACCTGCACAAAAACACACACTCTTCAGTCCACAAGAGCCCCTAAAAGGTTGTTACTGACACTGAGACGATGTAGGCGAGTAAAGAAAGCAAACATCTCCACTGCTGATTCATGGTTAGAAATGCTGCAATTAACAGTCTTTCACCATTCACTACAGTCTTTGTAAGCCTCTGTCTAATACTTGATAAGGTTTAGGGTGCTTCACAATAAGTTAGTGAAATGCCTAATCCCTTAGAGATTCATAGGCCACATGCCCACTGTTTTTGACTAATTAAACACGCATAAATAGCAAGTTTGGAACCAGTTAAGTGCTTATATATGAATCAAATCACAGCCTGTGCAATTTGATGTTCCCAGAAAGCCATATTGCTTCATTGATTTTATTTTGATAAATTTTGTGCAGCCCTACTTGTGAACCCTTTGACAGTCACCAAATTCCAAATATATAGAATAACTGGTACAAAATAAGCACTTACGAAGCCATGACTTGTCTAGTCATCAGTATATACTATTATATTATTTATTAATATTTTGAATTAGCTTTTACGTGCGCTTTTATTATGTTTTGTTAATTTCTATTTTGATTTGTTTAATTCCAGAGGAGATGTAATGTGTAACGGCACTGCTAGAGTCTAGTCGAACTGACTAGTCAGTGTAAACCCTTTTTTCAGTCAGTCTCCTCGTTTCAGTCTGTACCTGCTTTCTGCGCTTGCCCAATGGCGACGCTAATGCCGGCCACAGTGACAGGAAGAGTTGTGACGCCGGCGGATGAAACCACAGCAGGGACGGAGACGACAGGAGGTGGTTTGGTCAGAGTCACCTGAGCGGTTTGACCCGGCTGAGCTTGAATGGGTCCAGGGGCTGGGACACGTGTCTGAATAAAATGGCATATAAAGAATTAATGTGCATTTAAGTGTATGTGAAAGGGTTAGTCTGGGTGTGTATGTATGTGCTTACCAGTCTGGCCACCTGTAAGTTGGTGACGGTAGTTCCAGCAAGCACAGCTCCTGCTCTGGGCGCAGCGACTGCCGTTATCTGAGGGTTGGACGTAGCCGCCGGTGTGGCGTGAACCTGCTGCGGTTGCTGAGTAGATGAAGCCTGCTGACCTTGAGCTGCAGCTACCGCCGCCGCAACCTGCTGCTGGGCCATCTGCAGCTTCTGCTTCTTCAACAACTCCTGGAGAGAACAGAGAGATAAGCAGATATTTACAAATGAATACTAATCACTGTATTTTTCAAACTCCCTGAGAGCTACTCTGACTTCCTGCATTGAAGTGGTGAGTTTATTAAGATTCAGGTGGTTTAACTGGATGTTTTCTGTAGGTGTGATTGGCTCGTAGGTCACTGCTCATTAACCCTATGATCAAGCTATTCTGACAACAACAACAACACCTCAGACAGAGGTTTCTTTCATTCTCTTGTTTAATGATTTATGTAAAGTCCTCATAGATGAAATAGCCTTTATCTCTCTAAAGAACAACAGACTAATGGCTTAGCCACTTTTCAAAATAAAATAAAAGTTTTTTTTAGCTGCGGAAATAAGTAAGTGCACCTATTATGCAAAATTCACTTTTACATGCAGTTTGAACATAAATGTGTGTTGGCAGTGTGTATACACAACCACCCTATAATTATATAAAAAAAAATTTTTTTGAAATCCCCATAAATCATAAGCGGTGTCTCAGAACAAGCCATTCACAAAATCTGTAAAATGTGACATCACACTCTACAAGCCCCACCCACCACTGTAGATAGACACTGCTGTATTAGCGGAGACCCCACCCTGAGAGCGCCGCACACAATCTGCCATGTTTATCTTTATGCTAAAGCACTTAAGAGCAGCATTCAAATAAGAAATGTCTTCTTATTAAAGCTATAGAAGTTATTCACTTCAAAGCAGTGAGTGGTTTTCCATTTTTATTTTATTGTTTGTCTCATATTAACAGCGTAGACAGCAGTATGGATACTTTATAGGCCTATTATGCTGCTATCACTTAAAACACAGATATAATTCGAGTTCTTTCCCAGCGGTTTACGTTCACAGACATAAATGACAGTTTTTGTAACTTACGTGTTTTAACAAATGGTGTTTCCCAGTTTAAGGTCGGTAAGACATGAAAGACAACTTAATTTAGTACTCACATGCCGTGTGACAGCCGCTTTCTGTGTGCGTGCTTCGGATGTGTGTGCTCAGAAAACCATATATTGTAAAGCATTTATTTTAATCTAATGTAAATATTAACATTATTGTTGCTTTTCACAGTTTTCAGCCAATCAAAGAAGAATCATTCTGTGTCAAAATACATTTACTGTTAACTAGTGGCAGACCAATATATAACTTTATGATGGACAACACAATATGCTGAGAGTAGGGTGGCTGATGGCAGATATAAAGCTGATATACAAGGCATTACATGCTGATGCATGCTGCAGTTTGATTTATTTATTTGCATAGATTAGATTGGAAATATTAAAAAAATCATAAATAATTTAATGAAAAAATAAACCTATAAAATAACATTTATACTTTTTTATACACAATTTATACATTTGACAATTTAAATCATTTTTATATTATTTTTTCACAAATGCAGAAATTAACTAGGTAGACTAGGTAATGCTAAACTGCCAAATTTTGCCCAACATATCAGTCAACTGCAAATGTTAACTGTAGTTATGATTAATTATAACTGCAAAAAATAAAGGCCAACTCTGGAAATGTAAAAAAATAACAGAGCATGGGTTGAAAAACACGTTGAGCAATACTGTAACTGCATTTAAACATCCTTCGTATTAATACCTCAGTATAGGTAAGCAAAAGCAATACTAATATGGCATCCTCCATACTAAGAGTGTGTGTACCTGCTGTGGCTTTCCTACTGCTTTGATCTGTGGAGATGCAGCCTGTGGTTGTTGCTGCTGCTGCTGTAACTGTTGTCTGAGTTGTAATTGTTGGAACTGAGCTGGCGTGAGTGGTTTACCCTGAGACAACTGCATACCGGGAGCTAGAGAAGCAAAAATAATGGATTAAGAATACAACGATACTAGATCATCCAGCTAGACATGATTACACAAAAACAAAGCAGAAGTGTGACTCTCTGAATCGATTTTGCCACCAGAGAACCCAAAACACACATGGCTTCTCTATGGATGGCATTTGGTCTACCTGGAGCCACCAGCGTGCGTGTTTGGGACTGACCAGGAGTCAGATTAGTGGACACCACAGCTGATGCGGTCACTGGGGTAACGGCTCTAACGCTCTGACCCGCCGCAATGGCAACAACCTCCGTTGAGGCTGCAGTTGCAGGCACAGCTCTCTGCTGAGTGTGAACCACCTGAGCCGTGGCAGTTCCTGCCGTCTGTTTGAGGAAACAAATATTTAACACACATAAACAGGACAGAATGGTACAAATCAGCTGAAAAGCAATTTCACAACAAAATACCAAATCAAACTGAATATATTTTGCATTCTAAACTTTCAATGTGGACTTCATGTCACACGGCAGGCACTGCTGTGACAAATCAAATCAGCTGCTAATCTTTATATCTGTGTGGGATCAGAACTCACAGGCAGGGCTCCAGGTATGACAGGAGATCCCAGACGTTTGTTCGCCTGGAACTGACCAGGAGGAACTCCAGCCACAGTGTTTACAATCACATTTCCACTTACTGTAGCGGTTGCTGAAGTGTAAACAGAAATATACATAGATCAGCATTTATATAAACAGCACTCACAACCGGATCAACAAGTACAGGTAAACGTGTGTCATGAAATAATACCTGGCTGGATGCTTGTGCCCACTGCAGCGGTCTTGATAGCTCCAGTTGAGAATTAACAAAACCCAAATAAGATCAACATAATATAGCCTTATACCTTACTGTATAATACACCACTGTTGAAAAATGTGGGATCAGTAAGATTTTTTCTACTGAAATTAATACTTGAATGTGTATTAAATTCTAGTTTCATACACATTACACGGTTTCTACAGACATGAACAAGTTCAATTTAAACGTTAAGACCTTTTTAATAGCACCTTATATGAAATTTAAGACCTAAACGTGTAATGCAAATGCACATTTTATTAAATACATATGTAATATTTAATGTGTTTAACTTAAAAAGAAAACAAAATATCATCACTGTAATAAATTACTACGATATACAGTGAACTTTTCATATCAGCAGAAAAAATTCCATCCAAAATATCCCCACAAAATAACTGCATCTCGGAGATTTTTGGTGGAGTAAACTATTTATTCTGAAGCAACATATTCATCAGTGTTCTATCAGCTTTTACATACTTAAATCTGCATTTTTTTTATTTACCTTTACAAAAGGCCTATATATTTTTTAATCCTTTTAGATGTATGCATCATCTTTCATATCAAATTATTACAATTTATTAGTAAATTCAATATACACTATAGGGCTGCTACCAGTCAGATTAAATAATTTACACTAATTACACAAAAATTACAACTACAAATAAATAATGTTATGAGATTAATTTTTTTAATAAATTTATGAATATACAAATAAGAAATGTTGGGGGTGCATAATTTTCAACATACTTCTCAACTAAACCACCAGTAGGTGGCGGTAAGTCACTTAATGAGTGAGTCTTTGAGTCATTCATTCAACCGATTTGTTTAAAACGCTCAATCATTCAGTAACAAAACTCCACCGAGTGTTTGGAGAATGTGCGATACTTCTGCTGTGATTAGGGGTGTGCGATATTGACAAAAAATAATACCTCAATATTTTCTGGGATTTTATTGCTAAATATAATTAGACAATATTTTGCATGTGTTATGTGCTGGTATCTTAGGGACTTTCATGGACAGCTGACTCCAAAAGTTTTTGAAATTCTTCAGATTCTGTGTAGTGGTCAGATAGAAATGAATCTTTTCCAATAAGTTTCAATTTATTTTTTACCTTTTATGGTAATTTTTAACTTTATAAAGCCATTTTTTCTAAAAGTGTTTATTATCTTTTGAGTCAAATTCTTAAATTTAATCAGTGGATTAGAATAATAAGACATTTGGGCTGTTACCAAGCAAATGAAATCATTATCAACAAAATGAATCTTTGCAATGCAGAGAAAACACAGAAGCTGCATCTGAAGAGGCATTTAGAAATGTTTATACACTGTTTAATGCAGGACATGAATGCATTTAACCTGCAATTAAAAATGCAGAAATAATGTTTTTATATATTTAACATAAAACGTTGAATACTGATATTTGAAATTATTTAAATAATAAAAAGAAAATACTTTAAATGTGAAATTATAACAGCCAGTATATCCCACAAAACCAATCTGTGGGAGCCAGAATTATTGCTGGTTGGTAGGGAATCAAATACTTATTTCACTCACTGAAATGCAAAACAATTTCTAACCTTTATATAATGTGTTTTTTCTGGATTTTTTGGTTGATATTTCTGTCTCTATTCATTAGAATAAACATACCATAAAAATTACAGACCCTTCATTTCTTTGTAAGTGGACAAACTTACAACATCAACAAGGGATCAAATAAATATTTTCCCCACTGTATATTATTTCACATTATTAGTGTTTTTACTGTATTTTAGATCAAATAAACAGTCTTACTAAGCGTAAGAGACCTCTTTCAAAAATATTCACAAAAATCTTCCTGAACCCAAACTTTGGAACAGTTGTGTAAACATGAATAATATAAGTGTAATATAGTAATGAGTTAGACCTTCATCTTGGGTAAGGTAGAGCTAAATACAGGTGTACGTAAGGTCTAGTGTGATATTAAACATGCAGTGCTAAAGGAGTCTAACCAGTACAGCGGTGTTGGGGACTGCTGCTGCTCCGGATTGGTTGGGCTGGGGCACTCCCGCCGCCTGTGCGGTCGCTGCAGTGGCCTGTGGCTGGGCTTGAGGCTGGGCAGCAGCTCCCTGAGGCTGGGCGGCTCCAGTAGTCTGCGGCTGTTGTTGCTGGGCTAACTGCTGAGCCCTCTGCTGTTCAGCTAGTGCCTATGGCAGCAGAAGATTGAGGAAAACAGAGTAGAGTTATATAATAAATAAATATTATTATATAGTAAATAAAAATGCAAAAATAAAAATAAAAAAAAATGTACACCTTCTTTTCTTTAGCGATTCTCTCAGCTCTCTGAGAGGCGACCTGAATAGGAGGCAGAGGCTTGTCGTAGCTTATCCCGCTATAAATCACAAAAGAAAGAAAGAATGAATGAATGAATGAATGAGATGCTGTTTAACCACAAATGAATATCAAATGTGACTAAACGTACAATATATTAAAGATTGTAGCAGCCGATATAATTTTTTTTTTAAATGATGAATTTCCAAACTGTCTAATATTGGAGATCACTTCAGGGCTTTTTGTTTAAGCAAAGTAATACGTCAAGAGTCCATACCTCTCAGCCAGCACAGAGGCATGCTTAGGATTCTTCTGGAATGGATTCATGCCCAGTCTAGAAACAAAAACACCAAAAATTTTCAACAAACATTCTGGCAGAATGTAAATGCAATGTTTATGTGTTGGGCACTGCCTGCACATACAGTGGTCTTATTGGTGGGTTCCTCTTGCTAGCAATGATTTTCATCAGCTCAAAGCGGTTGTTGTACAGCTGGATCTGGGTGGCGTTGTCATCCTGTGTGTAGATCTGACACGTGCGCAGAGGACGACTATTCTTGGACTGCACAAAAAAGGAAGTGTTACCAAGGAAACAGCTAATAATATGTACTGAATTATCATTATTATTTTTAAATACCTTATAAATGCTCTTGGTCTTGTTCTTCTTAGGGTTAGCTTCATATATTAGCTGTAGGACAGTTTGCATAATTACGTCACAAGGAAAATGTTGAAAAGAAAAAGAAAAAAAAAAAGAATTCACAACCACATGATACTGGTACAATCACTCACTTTGCCCTCCTCTCTGGGAATGATGACATTCTCATAGCGGTTACGGCATTGTTTTGGCGAGCGGTAAACTCTGCTACAGGAGTTGACCACGTCGCTCACCAGGTCCCAGTTGGGAGTGTGTGCTGGAGACACGATGGTCAGGTTCAAAGGAAGTTCCAGTAACTGCTTCACAGCCTGTGAACACAGAGAAAAAGGCAGAATTACAACCTTAGCTTAACACACAACTGTGCGGTTAAACATAGGCAGTGATAATGCAATAACATGATGGATCAAGTACCTGTAGCAGGGCCCAATCCTCACTGATGAGCCACTCAGGGTTGTCCTGCCCAGCCTCCATGGCTGGTTTGAGCAGTGAGGGCAGCGGTTTGGCAAAGGGAGCCTGTTGCTTCAGAGAGAAGTTCTTCTTCTGGTCTTTGCCTTCCCGCCTTACTTTGAGAAGACTGGCCTTATCGAAGAGAGAGCGTGGAGGAATCACTGATTCTCCATGGCCCTTCTTTTTCTTACGTCCCAGAGCTGATAAGAGGGGGCAGAGAGAGAAAAAGAGAGAATTTAGCATGCTTTTAAGCACAGTAAGTTCAGACTGAAAGCATTTCTTGAGCCATCTTACCTGACGGGTCCATGTGTCTCTTGCGCTCTTTGCGGACGTAGACTGGGGGCAGTTTGGATTCAGGCATAGGCGCAGTGTCATACATGAGGCAGATTACAGAGTCAATGTAGATATCGTTATCATCCTGTGGAGGAGTTGGGGGAGTCCACAGCTACAGAAAAGAGCAATAATAAGAGTTATGAACCAATTTTCATACATTTTAAAATAAATATAGGGGTGACTCATCAAGAATTTTACCCCAAAATAAACACATTAAACAAAAATGTATTTAGCTTTATTTAGCTACCCTTTAGATTGTTGGCATTGGAACATTATTTTTGATAAGAACATTTTCATCTTAATTTATCTCATTTATTCATTTATTATGCAAAAAAAAAAAAAAAAAAAAAAAAAAGAGACTTAAAATGAAATAAAAAAGATTTTGGGAGTAAAATGTGATATATACATGTTTTTAGGAGAATCACAACCCAAAATTCTTCCTTTAATTCTCTTCAGGAATGTGCAAGTCTTAAACTTACTGGCATTATTTCTGTTTGTCCAACCTCATTCTCGAACACATACTCCTGTAAAGTGGAAGGGAACAGGGTATCAAATCTACACAACATGACATCACTTCCTACTGAAAAGAACATTAGAATATATATGTACCATGTTGTATGCATCCTCTCTGGTATAGGTGAACAGATCCTCCTCATCTTCAAGGATCATTTGCTCCGTTTTCTCTACCTTTAGTTTCTGTTGCTGCTGCTGCTCCCAGCCTTTCTTAGCAGCTTCTATGCGCTCCTGCAATTCACACAAACATTGACAAGTAAACATTCTGTATTATGTACATGGCAGTCATAACATGTATTGTAATAAGTAAAAATGTTTCATACCTTTATAACCTGTTCATCTTCACTGATGTGCAGGTACTCCAGATAGTGCAGTGCGTATCTCTCAATAGGCGTCAGCTAGACAAAACACCACAAATTGTGGTCAGAACTACTTTTTTCTTATTATTATTGAGAAAGGAGAAATTGTACAAAAGTGACACTAAAGACATTTATAATGTTACAACTAAATTTTCAAGTAACATTTTCTATAAATTTCAATAACCTCACCTGCTCCATGACTGCCGCCAACTCCTCTAACTGTGATGCCCCCTCTCTCACCCCTTCCTCCATATCCATCTCTTCTTGTCCTCCCACTTTCTCACTTTTCTTGTCTACCTCTGTCTCCTCGACCTCATCTTCATATTGGGTTTCCTTTCGGATGGTGTTCAGGGCCTGGATGTAGGGTCTGGCCACATGAGGGGGGATAGATTCGGACGGGGATGGGTCCTGGTGGAGAACCACAAACTCCTCCACCTTTTCTCCAGAACCAGCCTCCACCTCAAACAGATCTTGAATGGTGCGCTGTGAAAATCCAGCTTATATTTAGAATGTGAGCACTGGGCTCTGTTGCAAATTCTAGAGAGCTGCCTCGCTCTCTACTGATATCTGGCTAGGTTTTGAAACAGTCCCTCAATGTCAAAAGTAACAGTGATCGCATGTGCACTTACCTGTGTTAAAAAGGCTACAGTGTAATCCATGCCCTGCGCAGCTACCTCTCGTATAAGGTCTTTAGTGCCATTCTTTAAAAGCTTCTCCTCAATTGAGTTCCCGCTCTCCAACCTGACAGAGCACAGTGTTAGTAAAAAAGCTGACAAATACAAACCTGACAAGCAAAAGCATTTAATTAATCCATCAGTCTTACCTGTAGATGTGGATGTCTTTGGAGCGGCCGATCTTATCACACCACTCCTGCGTGCGCAAGTCCATGCTGGGATTTAGGTCTGTGTCGTAAAACACGATGGTATCTGCATCAAACACATGGCCCATTGCTGAGCAGCAGCGATTGGTCAGGATGGTGCAGAAGATCTGTCTGTTGCGGTTAAACCTCTTGACCTGCTCCTGAAAGTAGTCGGGACATGAGGAACAAGATGGGTTAATTATTGCATTTTCTGTACAAGATGATCAAGACGAGATGTTTATGTGCTGGTGTTGATAGCACTTGACTGATATGTAAGCATCATTTGAAGCACGGTGTAGAACTGATCTGCCCTTTTAATTACAGCCCAGAAACCAACCCAGCCTCAGTGGGACATGGACTTGGCCAGGGCAACAGAGAATACGTTACTCCATGTGTTTTACCTGTCTCTCCTCTAGGGACAGACTCTCATCCAGCCGTACATAGGTGAGGTGATGATGGTCTAAGAAGGCCTCCAGTATATCCAGCATGCTGGTCATCTGGGTGAAGATCAGCACACGCCTGTTCTCAGCGCTCAGCTTCTGCAGCAGGATAGACAGCGCCTCCAGTTTTCCTGCAAACAGATACAGGATCATCAAAATTTATACCATTAAACCAATTTTATTTAGTACTTTTTTACAGCCGGCTGGAGAGTCTGATTGCCATGTTAATTGTTTTTATTATTATTTTTACAACGGCATTCTACTGTTGTGATATTATTCAACTCAGGCAGGAAGTGGAATGTACATGGGCAATTCTTGACCAGAACAAGTTGTAAAAGTTGCTTTATACTTTTTACTGATATTTTATAAATTATAAAGCCGACAATTATAACACATACACTTCCTTTCAAAAGTTTGGGGTCAGTAATTATTATTATTATTATTATTTTTTAAATTACAGTTTAAAATAACTTTTTTATTTGAATATATTTTAAAGGATAATTTATGTGATGACAAAGCTGAATTTTCAGCATCAGTGCCACATGATCCTTCAGAAATCACTCTAATATGTTGATTTGGTGTTTAAAAAAAATTCTTATTATTATCAATGTTGAAAACATTAATAATAAGACATATTAAAAAATAAACAGCTTAATATTTTGTGGAAACCATAATTTTTTTGCATTACATATTTGGCTGGATTTTTTTGATGCACAGAAAGTTAAAAAAAAAAAAAAAAAAAAAAAAAAGGACTTTAGTGTGATTTCAATCAATTTATTGTGCCCATGCTGAATAGAGGTATTTAAAAAAAATCTAAAACATAACATTTAAGTACGAAGTATATAAAATATAAAATACATTAAAAATATGTAAAAATCTTACCAACCCCAAATTTCTGATTGGTACTGTAAAGGACATAATCATAGCTCTATGATAGATAGAGGATACCATATCGGGAAACATACATACTTAACTGAATATCAGTAATATTTGTGAAATTTAAATCTGAATGTAACAGAGCTGAGGTGCTTTTGTGGCGCTCACCTGAATCCATCTCCAACATGTGTACATCAGGGAATCTGACGACAGGAGGACAGGCTAAGTTACGAATCTCTGTGTTGTGTTGAGCAGACACTTCCTGTAGCTGTCGCCTGAATGATTTTTGTGCTAGACTGTAAGATGGTGGAGGATTGGATGCATACAGCTGAGGGGGAGGGGCCACAGCAGCAGGGAGTATGCAGGAGAACCTTTAATATAACAGGAAGCAGCATTAGATCACAAAAAGCTCACAAAACTGATTTCATGGGAAGGAGTACATCGTCAAATCCAGACCTCTTCAACAAGGTGCCTGCTGCTGCCTCCTGCTCCTTGTTGGAGAGAATCGCTGAGCGGAGTGGGGCCACCGTGGACACACATGTCCGCTGAGCCCTAATGCAGCTATCTCTGCCGATCCAGGACCAGCGGGAGTGCTGGGGTGCGGGGAAGGCTGGTGGAGGGCGTCCCTCATAAACAGAGCAGGTCTTGATCAGGTCAGAACCATACATCACAGAGCGCGAGGACCGCCGCTCATTGGCATGAAATAAACTAGCCAGACGCTCTTTCAGCAGCCTGTTTCTTTCCTCACTTGACTCCTAATTAGACAAAGACAAGACTCTGATTTCAGAACTATTTGATTGACTTAATCAATTCCTTCAACATGTCTTTCAAAATCACCTACCTGTGTTGTGGCGTTTGTTGAGTGTTTAGCATTTGTTCCCATGTCTGTGGTAGCTTGAGTGACTGTGGTGCTTGCCACGGTGGTTGCTTTAATGGAAACAGACAGAAACACAGAAACTTAAGTTTGAGTTAACTAAGACAGCATTAGAACATCACATACTTAGGTTAATAGTTCTCAACCAGTGGACTGGGAATCACTAGGGGGCCTTTGCAGAATTTTAAGGGGACCCATGGTCTTGGAAGACAGTAGACTGAAATTTTCAAAGTGTTATTTCTAGACTAGAAGAAAGTCATATACACCTAGGATGGCTTGTGGGCAAGTAAAACACAGGCTAATTTTCATTTTTGGGTGAACTAACCCTTTAAGATATTTTCGTAGCTTCCAAAGATTGACTCCTAACCCTAGGGTTGTGGGTTTGAGTCTCGGGCCGGCAATACCACGACTTAGGTGCCCTTGAGCAAGGCACCGAACCCCCAACTGATCCCCGGGCGCCGCAGCATAAATGGCTGCCCACTGCTCCGGGTGTGTGTTCACAGTGTGTGTGTGTTCACTGCTGTGGGTGTGCACTTTGGATGGGTTAAATGCAGAGCACGAATTCTGAGTATGGGTCACCATACTTGGCTGTATGTCATGTCACTTTCATTATGGTTGAACGACTAATGTCACATTATTTTAACGATGTCTTTTACTAACTTGCTAGGCTTTGAACATGGTAGTTGCGTTGTTGTCTATGCAGGGTCAGAAAGCTCTCAGATTTCATCAAAAATATCTTAATTTGTGATCTGAATATGAACAAAGGTCTTACGGGTTTGGAGTAATTAATGACAGAATGTTAATTTCTGGGTGAACTATCCCTTTAAAGTCAAGAACCACTGAGGGTCGATAAGTGATGATTGATCACTAATGAAAATAACAATCAGCTTCAGGACAGAGCAGTGCCTTACCTTGTGGGGGTGTGGAGGTGGCATGGGGCGCCGTGCCTGAGGAGTTCTGTACAGGCACAGCCTGGGGTACAGTAGGCATCACCATGGGTGGCCCCTGTGGCCTGAGAAGAGGCTGTCCGGAGGCAGACACAATCTGCAAAATGTTGCCTAAAGCAGACACATAAACGTATGAGCGTAACATTAAGCCATATAATGAGGATTTACTGAACACACATAAAAAAAGCTGACATAAGTGAATGGATATGGAAGTGAAATGAGAGAGAGAGGATGAATATGGGCTGGTCATTACCGAGTGTACCTTGGAGCTGCAGAGGCTGGCCGGTGGTAAGCTGCCGCAGCTGACTCGGAGACAAAGTGAACTTGTTGCCCTGGAACTGCAGGGTCACAGGGGTCTCTGGCTGAGCGATACGACCCTGCCCAACCAACTGAGTAACCTTCACTACATCTCCACCCAGTAGAAAACAGCTAATGTTAAATGATAGTGGCTGGCAATTTATCTCTGAGAAAAAAAAAAACATTTTAGTTAGTTTCGGGGTGAGCACGGAAAGGGACATGCACAACCACGGTGTGTTAAACAGGAAGAATGACACTTTTTCCTCAAACAAAAAACCTGAAACAAACCAACTGAAACCAGACTGATTCGTTTAGTGGAGCAAAAAAGTGGGAGAAAATCTTTGCTTGTATAAAATGTATTCCATGTTACAATGGTTACATGTGACACGGGGAGCAGCGCCCACAAGCTTGATGCTCTTTACAAACACCCACAGAAGGACAACAAAATAAACGTCTCTGAAGAAAAGCTGGACTGAAAAGACAGGGAGGCAAAACCATATTAGAAAGCTTCTGGATCATCCTTCAACTGTACTGCACATAAAAACAAAGAGATTAGTCATCAAAATGCAGAAGGGAAAAAAGAAAAGGAAAAGAGAATAAATGTGTCAAAAAAAGACGACGTGAATAAACTGGAGGCAGCAGGTTCAGTCCGGAGAAATTTCTGGAGGGCTCATGCTTGTTTGTGAAGGGTGAGGAGAGAAACCACCATAGGTCATCTGCTGAAGATTTTCTGCACTTCAAATCAGACTGGAAATATGACAACTTTATGGTGTCGATTTGGCTGAATTTGAGCTGAGTATCACCATTAGTTTCTTTGGTGGAAGTCTGTATGCATGTTAGCCCACTTCAGCAGAGCCGTACTGTAGTCTCTGATCTTCACTGAAGTCTTTTACTGCTGTGCTTGGGGGCATGATAAGAAGGAAACAGGTGCACAAGGGAGAGAGCACAAAGGAGAAGGCCCATCTGCGGTGAGTGATGATGAGGCCACTTACTAGGCAAGCGTGCCTGGGCCTGGGCGCTGAGCACCAGCCTCTGGGATACCAAACTGGGCTGGAGGGGGTGGGCGGCAGGGACATGGGGGGCCACAGCAGGAATAGCGGTGACCCCTGTCACACCCAGAGCCAGAGGGGTAGAAGGGGGGTTAGGGGTGGCTCCTGTTAAGAGTGATCCTGATGAGCTGCTGATTGCGGAGGCTAAAGAGGAAGAGGAGTTAACAGTTTGAATTAGGGCTGCACGATAAATCGAAATGAAATCGAAATCGTGATTAGACCAAAGCTGTGATTTTCATGCGTATCTTGTCAGTGAAGCACGGTTCTGTGATCAGTAGTAAATCTCCATCTGAAGGCCAGAGGGCGCTCTCACACAGAAACTCCAATTATGCCCTGAAAAAGAAACCCTGTGGTTGCTGAATAAACAGAAGATTTAAATGCTTTCGTTGATTCAACGTGACTTATAAAGACATGACTACGGCAATATATTGTTTATCTGAGTTCTTATTATCATAATTTTCATTATAATAAATTATGTCCATATTTTGGGAAGTCATGGCCTATTGGTTAGAGAATTTGACTCCTAACCCTAAGGTTGTGGGTTCGAGTCTCGACTGAGGTGCCCTTCAGCAAGGCACCAAACCCCCAACTGATCCCCAGGTGCTGCAGCATAAATGGCTGCCCACTGCTCCGGGTGTGTGTTCACAGTGTGTGTGTGTGTGTGTGTTCACTGCTGTGTGTGTGCACTTTGGATGGGTTAAATGCAGAGCACGAATTCTGAGTCACCATACTTGGCTGTATGTCACTTCACTTCACAATGCAATTCTAATCGACATAGCCTTTGTCACTGCTTAGAATACTATGAAATATTTTGCGTGCCTAATTCTCTGTAAGAAGCCATATCATCTCACAGAAGGATTTATTTCAAACACTCGACTGACATTATGAAGTGAGTTTGGAGTAAAAACATGTTATTAAATGTGTTTTTTTCAAGTGCTTTCAGATGGAGCAGCATTTAGGCCTACTACACAGAGCCGTAGTTCACTGACAAGCTCGATGATGAACTGCCTTTACCTGAAAATTGAGTGTTTACTATTGTTATTTTGCATTATTGACACTATTTTCCTATTTAATACTGTACAGTTGCTTTGACACAATCTGTATTGTTAAAAGCGCTATATAAATAAAGGTGACTTGACTTGACAAGCTACGCAAACAGCTGTCATTACGACAACGATTTCTTCAATTTCATAATCATACGATTATATCGTCTGCGATTTTTTTTGCAAAGCTTGTAAGAAATCTACGGCTCTGTGTAGTAAATGCTGCTCCATTTGAAAGCAGGTGATGGAGATTTACTACTAATCACAGAACCGGCTTTACTGACAAGATGAGCATGACAATCGCATTTGATTAATTGTGCAGCCCTAGTCCGAATGGGCCAATCAGAGCGAGTGTAATGGGGTTGGAGGATGAATTTTTTTAATCCTCCAAATAAAATTTGGGACATAAAATATTACAATGTTAATATTACATTAAAATATTACAATGTGTTACAAAATATAGATTTTTGTTGGGTGGTGAGAGGCCAATGCAAAACCCACAGCTATAGTGCCAGGACATTGCCATTTGATTGCTTGAAGTCACCATTAAATTAAAGGATGACAACTGTTTTATTTAATATGATTATTATTTTAATGGAAAATTGCTGTTTAATGAAGCAATTCAATTATTACAGCAATTAACAAATGACAAAAATCCAATCAATTCCCAATGGACAAAATGAAGTCCCAGCCTACATTTTGATCGCAATTTCCATTTAATTTTAAAGAAATAGTTCACCTCAAAATGAAAATTCTTGGGGTTAGGGATTTCACTGAACCCTCAGAAGGCATAAAACATTATTAAAAAAAAATATTTTTACTTGCTAAAGGGCAGCGTGCAAACAGATTTATGAAAGAAAGATTTATGAAATGTATTATTTGAAATGGAAGTTTTGTATTAGTTACAATAAGTTCGGCAACCCAATTAAAACCGAAACATTGAATCAAATTTTTGCAAAAGCACCACCAATGTTTATCTGTTTTACCCCTCTGTATCTGCATATTTTGGCAAGTTTTTAGAATTTTGGCTTGCACTTCTGTAACCAAATTTATTTTCCAATTTTTAAGCACAACCATTGTAAACACTCTCTGGCTCAGCCTGTTACACTAGCCTTGACCCAAACTCTCGCTACAGGTTTAGTTGGAAAAAGACTGACAGATCTGAACCAATCGCTCTAAATGTGTTTGATGGTGCTTGGGAGGCTCAATGTTTACACCTTTGGGAGAGATAAACCCATTAATGGGATGCTTATAGTAGTTAATGTACAATAAACTGGCTTAAGATAATGTATTCTGACATAAAATAAATCTTACAGATGTCACCATTAAGTAAAATGGCCAAAAACTAAAAAGTACACACACACAAAAGAACTGACGTGATCATATTTTTAGGGAAGAAGCAAAACTGCATATATCGTACCACTTCACAAAACTTACAGATTCCAAAACAGTTTTGGGTGTAAGTGTGGGAACAAGATGTTACACAAGAAGGGGTCTTACCCTGTGCAGAAGTGGTTGTGGTAAGAGGTGATTTGCCTTTAGGCTGTGTGCTTGGAGCTGCAGTAGCAGGGTTGGTAGTGGTGGTGGGGGCAGTAGTCACAGCAGTGGCACGAGGGGCTTGAGTGGTGATGCTAGTCATGGGGACCAGGTGCCCCTCTGGTTTAGTTCCATACTGCACCGGCAGGAACAACCTGAAATTAAAATTATGCCACAATCAGTATCAATACATATGGACCAATCCTGTCGTACATGTCCACACCATAATGAAAAATAAAATAAAATAAAATAATAAATAAAATAAATTTCTCTTTCATAATTAGGTTATACAACAACATTTAACATTTATTGTTTGCATTTGTATTTAATAGAAAAAAACCTGCAACTTTTTTATTCATTCAACAAGAACGTAATTCCATGCATTATTCTGAAGGAAGTGACAAAATTTGGTGTAAAAACAGCAGCATCAACATGAGTATTTTCAGTGTATTGTGGTCTAATTGGTTTGTCTCATTTAAAAATATTATGTCCCATTAATAAAACTACAGAAATCCAAATGATATAATTATAGCAGGTATTTGTTCAGAGCTGATAGGTCTGCATGGATGGATTTTATGCATTTTCCCACTGTCTTATTCATGTCATTTTCTCTTTGTGCTGTATGTAAAATGAGAGTTACCCTGGCTTTATTTAAAAAATATGATTCCCAGTGCACAAACTTCCTAGAATACTGAGTGCCTTGTTGGTTACAGTGTTTACTTCCTTTTTAATTATATTTTTATTAAATATTTATTTATTTGTGAAAAATAGTTTGTCATCTAAAGTATAAGTATGTTTATTTAAAAAAATTTTTTAATTCATTGTCAAATGATTTCAAATTTCTTAAATATTAATAAAAAAAAAAAATAAAAAAAATAATATCGGCTTATTGGCCCCCCTGCTGTCCAAGATATCGGCATCGGCTGTCAAAAAACCAATTATGACAACATAAAGCACTGACAAATAAGCCTAGTTGTAAACATTAATATGAAAGTCAGTAACAAATCACACAAACTAAAGTAGATTGCAGAAATATAAAAACAAACCTGTTACTTTACCACACTTCTTTAGGTAATTCAAAGTCACTGTAATAAACATATGCAAACATGTGGACTGCACTTTTTAAAAGGGTTTTTTTTGGGTTTTTTAAAGTGTTTCTGTTAATTTTTTGGTATTGTTTATTAATTTTTTTAAACTTTATGAAAAATTATTTTTTTAATTTAAAAAACCTACAGGGAAAAAACACCTGCATCACTTGAAACATTGAAAAATAGCATAGAGAGAATAAGTGTTATTATTATTATTCTCTCTGTTATTTATTTATTTTTTGTGGGTCTCATGCTGTCCGCTAAGGCATAGGACACACACAGGCTTCCCTCCTCACCAACGACATTAAACACTGTGTCTACACCGGACGCGAGCGGCAAAATACAGTAGAACCCAGTGACACTGTCTACACTGGATGTATCGCGGTGCAACAAAACCCGACATTAAACTGATGCCTTGTTCTATTTATGACATACTGACACAAAGTTAAAATAATTTGCAACGGTCGCTTTGTCACGTCCAGTGTACAGTAGAGCTGTTGCAGCGCAACGCAACACCTGTAGCGTCCAGTATAGACACAGTGAGTGAAGCCAAGAGCAAGATATGCCTCGTCATATTTTCTGCATTTAGCTTTTGAATGACCAGCATCTGCCTGGGTCTGTGCGACATCATCTATGGCTTTTCTCTTCCCTTTCACAAACCGATCCATCTCCCATTCTAAGTTACGTCCTTTGGCTGTTTACTGTTTACTATGGCTGTATTTCTTTTCTTTTTCTACTGATGGCCCGTGCACCCACACTTTGAGAACCAATGCTTTAGAGAGACTTTAAATAAATAAATACGAATATATATATATATATAGATATATATATATATATATATATATATATATATATATATATTATATATATATATATATATATATATATATATATATATATATTACCTTATTATATATATTATTTTAAGATCGAAGTCTTCAGTAATAAAATGCACCGTAACACTGTTACTGCATGAGTAATTTCAATGTTCCGTTTTGAAGTACTTTCATTAATATTATATACGCTTTCAAACATTTCCACGAGTAGCGTGCCAGTGTTGCCAGGTTTTCAAGACAAAACCCCCCCAACTGCTACTCAAAACTAGCCCAATCACGTTTCGAGGGGGGTCCACCGGTATTCCAGGGGGTAAAATACATGTTTTATAGAGGGGTTCCCAAAACCGCAGACATGGCAACACTGTAGCATGCTGACTTGATGCTTCCTCTGATCACTGCTTAGATGAGTTCAACGTGAAGCTGCACTGATTAGACCGATCGATGCGTGTCATCGAAGTACTGTGAGAGCTATAAGAGAGCAGACGTCTCCTTATGCTTTCTCTCGCCGTGCTTTGATGTCATACACCAATCGATCTTCAAGTCCATTTGAACACAACTCTTTACTCTTGTGTGTCAAGTGACCGAGTGTAATCACAGCCTCTGCGATTTAAAAATCATGTTTTTTCATATCGCAAATGCAATTAATCGTTCAGCCCTACCTCATAGGTTTGATCTTGCATGGTCTGGGTCTGGCTGGTGGGTCGCGTGCATTGTAGATCTCTTCAATCAGCTGTTTGGTCATTCTGAGTTTAGGCAGAGCCTCCTCAGCCTCATAACGGGTCAATCTGCCCTCGTTACCGATCAGGTTAAACAGTGACATATCTACAGTCTGTAAAAAGAAAATGGTCTATCAGTCAACAAACATTTTTCTTCTATATTCCACAATCCAAGTGTTTATTTATCTTCCTAACCTTCCACTGGTCCTGCTGCAGGGCTGTGAGCAGTAATGATGGGGTGTTGTACTGCAGTGTCTGACATATGTAAGAGTTGTGTGTGTCTCTGGGCTGGATCAGGTCTGGATGGTTGCAGATTTTCTGCAGCTGCATAAGAACCTCCAGGACTCTGACAAAATGTCCAGTCTTCAGCGCTTCCTGTGCACTAGAAGGCAGTAGAAAAGCAGAGTGTCACTCAAAACAGATGAACTGGAAAAGAGCTGGTTAAGATTGTGTTTGGCTGAAAGTGTTCTGTGCAGACCTGGGCTGGATGAGGATGTCCTCATACATGCT
The DNA here is from genome assembly GCF_018340385.1 of Cyprinus carpio. NCBI lineage: Eukaryota > Metazoa > Chordata > Actinopteri > Cypriniformes > Cyprinidae > Cyprinus > Cyprinus carpio. Next base: position 17,234,578 of record NC_056604.1, on the reverse strand, counting down.
CTTTTGCCTCTTAGACAGACGGCACTTGAGAATGTGCTCATACTTCTTAGGCATTTGCTTCTCCACGTCTCTCTTGGAACGGCGCAGGATGAAGGGCTGAATCATCTACAGCAGAAAGGAAGAAAACAAAAATAGGATTGTGGTGCTCGAGCAAGATAGTTAAGCAAAAGTGTATCATTCTGCGGTGAAAGTCACCAGAAACAACTTCCAGCAAAGCCTCACCCTGTGCAGTCTGATGACCAGTTTGTGGCAGTAGTCCTGGTTCTGATCAGTGCCGGGTTTGATGGGGAAGTTGAGGTATGGGTGAGTGATTCCAGGCAGGAGGAAGTGGATCATGGTCCATAACTCTTTCAGAGTGTTCTGCAGAGGTGTGTTAATTAAGAGAATCCTCTGCTGACTGTTGAGAAGACAGAAAAAAAAAACATGCATACTTAAAATCAATTACAATATATATTAATGCATACTATGGTTGCCCCTAATAGTCGACTAACTGTTAGTCTACCAAAAGAGGCATGGCCGACCAAAATTTTATTAGTTGCAGAAAATAAATAAAAATCCACATTGGCGAAGACACGCAGATAGTTAACGGCTGGTCTATGGTAATACAGTACATCGGGCAGGATATCCAACTGCTTGTCTACCATTTATCAACCTCAAATATGGCTTATCATCTGAAATATGTTAGTAGCAGCCACAGTACATGGGCGCTCAATTTAATGTTAATGTGAAAAAATGTGTGCTGTTCAAGTGTGTGTGTGGAGTGTGGACGCTGAACAGCAGCACTTCACTGCATGACAGATGGAGGTGCCCGTGCGCTCATTTGCTCTTAAAATAATTTCAAAATCCCTGGTAGCCCTTCGGGCAGGCATTCTTCAGGTTTTGGTAGCCCAAAATTAATTCAACTAGCCCGAATAAAAAATAAAAAAAAGACATCGGCTGAACTTTACTGTGGACAAATCAGCATGATCAGCAAAAAACTAGTAGCATATCGGGATGTAACGATTCAATAAACTTACGATGCGATAAGATTCACAATACCATAATAATAAAATAACCAACTGTGATTACGAGAATACTTCCAATGATAATTATTTTGAGATAATTTTGTGTTTATGTGCTCATTCAGAAGCAAGGAATCAAAAGAGGAATCAATTCTGTGGACACGCATTGTCTGAAACGGGGCTCTCTGTATGTGCTTTGAATGAGTGCGCGCAAGCTCTGAATGCGTGCGAATGGTTTAAAACGCTTGAATGTTTAAATCGGCAAGACTTAGAAACAAGTGCAAACGATCAACTACGATCTGTTTCATCCCTACAAGCGAGTGAACAAAACAAATCAAGTTAGGAATTTTACATCACTATTCAAGATAGCCAGTTGGGCAGGGCGCTGATACATTTTGGTAGCCGACCTGGAAAACACAACAGCCCTGGAACGTCGTGCTAGTGATTTGATGTGCCCTGATACAGATAAAGAGTAACACATCTTTCAAATCTGTAAAGACTCCGTTTATTTTTGTGCACTCACAATAACAACAAAACATTGTGCTTTTGTAAAATAATGAAAGCAACGGATACACTTTCTGGCGTCTCAGCTTGAGCACAAAACTCAGTGTATGTTTGTCTTAAAGACATGAAAAATGTATCTATAGAGAGCAAAATGTCAACTTTCAAATAAACCAGCTCAAATGAAAAACAAATATTCTCCGATTATGTAATCCGTAAGAAACATTCATACAGGCATATCCACTACTGCAAAGATGACGAGTCTGTGTCGCCGACTTCAACTCTTAAACCAGAAACAAAGAAAGCGCTAGTTTATCAATGAATTATTAAAATGTTAATGCAGTAATAATCATTAATTCTTCTGCTGGTGCGCTGTGGCAAGCCTATGCGTGCAAATGAGTATAGTGTTATTATAAATGAAACCAAAACTATAAAAAAAAAATTGGTAATTGAAATATAATAAAACAAAATATAGACATTAAGATGAAAAATTTTAATCAGAAGTGTTGCCTCTGCACTGACTGAAAGAATGTTTAATTACCAAAACTAAAATAAAAAAGGCTAAATACACATTCTAAAACTAAATGAACTGAAGCTATACATTTAATCTTAAAATATAAAAAAGATAATTAAAAACATTAATAAATAGTATAATATACAAATAATGATTAAATAACTCTAAAACTACTAAGGATGCATAGCACATATCAACCAATAAATGGCGGATATCAAATTTCTATACTTTCTTGTCTAAAACAATAAAATGCTAAAAACCAAAAATCAATCATTTAAAATGCTATAAGTAAAGATTAATTTTAATGGTGTTATTATTTTTTCCTTTCCTCATAAACAGCTGTTGTAAAAGATAAATCTACTGTGAATATTCTCTTGAATGCAAAAATGTAGAAAACATGACACCAACAGATACTGTATAGAAAACAGTTGCATTGTTCCTAACCTCTTTATGTTGAAGATGGTCTCCCAGTGTTTCTCTGTCATGTTTTTGATGAGCTGCACCTCGTCTAGGACCAGGTGCCTCCAGCGCCTCTTCAGGAAGTGAGACTGATCTTTCAGCAGAAGTTTGTATGAAGTCACACACACGTGAAAGCTGTTGGGCTCACACCACCTCTGCACACACAAGACAACAGTGGGAAAGTGAGAACATACAAAAACATGGACAAAGGCTTGGACAAAAGCTACCCAACTCAATTATCAAAGATTTTAATGACCTACAAACTGATTTGAAAACTACTTTGAGGAATTATCTAATGCAAAACTGATGCAAAACAGCTAGACCACAGCAACAGGGATGGATAGACAGGTGGCAGTATGTGATTTTTCTGGTTCATACCGATCTCTTGTATCTGCGCTGCTTTCTGCTGCCGAGGTACAGAAGAATCTTCAGTCCAGGACACCACCGTTTGAACTCCATCTCCCAGTTTAGCAGCTTACAGGTCCTCACCACCACTAAATGCGGCCCCCAGATACCTGCAACATCCACATGACATCAGAATGTGTTGCATTTTATTTTTAAAATTACAATAAACAAATGCTTTGAGAAGAAAACCAATTGTAATAGTCTCTATAAAGTTGGTAATTATGGTTGCTGGTGGTACCCTGGTTGCAGGCCAAGTGAGCAAAATAAGCCACAGTCTGTACGGTTTTGCCAAGGCCAGTTTCATCTGCCAGGATGCCATTAAGGTTTTTGCGGTGGAGGCTTGCCAGCCACTCCACCGCGACCTGCTGGTACTCTCTCAGAGAACCGTGCAGCAGAGCAGGAGGAGAGGAACCACTCTGAGAGGAAAGGATTCATGAGTCATCAGACAATGTAAGACCACTTGAATTAAACAACTGCTTAATTAAATCTGTAATCATCATGTTTTAAACAGTCCCTGTGAGTAAGAGCGTAAATGACTCACAGTTAGAGTGGTCCTGGCACTGCCTTTGGGCAGAATCAGGTCTGTTGCTGCAGCGACCTCAGCGATATCCTTGGTGGGCTTCCCATCAGGGCCAGAAGCCTTCCGCTCAGCCCCACGGTACTGATCCATACTCAGCAAAGAGTCTATCAGCACTGCATCATGTGGACTGTCCAATGGAGAATTCATGTCTGATCAGAGAAGAGCATAAACTGTTACTGTGACATAGGGCTGCCCTTGTTTTTTTTATTAAACAATGGTTTACTGAACAAATTGCTCTTTTTTTAAAAAAATTCAATAATTAACATTTTCTTAGGGATACAAATTTACCCCAGCTTCTGCTCTAAACTATAGAGAGCCCTTTTACATTACTACAAGGTTACAATTAACAAGAGCCCAAACTTAAACTCAATTACCATTTATTTTAAATTATAATAACACTCAAATTAAAAAAAAAAAATTGTATGCAATCATGTTTTTAAATTAATTTCTAAATTATAGAATTTCTATTTGTTATTGAAATATAATAATTTACAGAGTGGCTGTAAATTAAGGATAAATGATTTATTTAAACATGCATTACTTGATTAAGACATCACTAACAGGTAAAGTATATAGTCTAATATTTCGCAAATTGCTCTTCACTAGACTTAATTTCTCTTGCAAATAATGAGCTGTAGACACTGATGACTTGGCTGATGTAAATGAAATGCTATGTGACATTTTCTTTACAAGCGGTTTTAATGACTTTCCATGGTTGAAACACTAATTTCAATTACGTGAGGGGTGAGAAGTCAATTCATGTTTATTTTGCGTTAAAACTAGTAATAAAGAGGAAGTGATTATCACGCTCTCCATATATTTCACACATCTGTAAGGCAAGTATACATGGAATTTCAATGTTTCAAGCTCAAGTTCACAGAGACCAAGATGGCAGAAAGCCCATCCTGCCATTATTTTACAAAAGCGCAATGTTTTGTTGTTATTGTGAGTGCCCACATATTAACGTGGAGTCTTTACAGATTCAAAATATGTATTACTCTTATCTTTAAGACCAAAAAATTATTTTAAGAGCAAGTGACCACATCGGCGCTTCCATCTGTCATGCAGTGAGCGCACAATACTATTCAGCTTCACAGACACTTGAACAGCACACATTTTTGTTAACAATAAATTGAGCGGCCATGTGAAGTTGCTGCTACTAACATATTTCAGCTGAAGCCATATTTGAGGTCGATGAATGAAAGGTGAGCATTTGGATGTCCTGCTCGATGTACTGTAATTACCACAAAGACGAGCTCAGGCATGTGATCAGCTAGAGACAAAAAAGCTGGAAAATTTGACCACGCCCCAAGCCACGCCCCCAGCACTTACTATTAAAAATACTTACTATTTAATACTTATTAAAACACTTACTATTTCAGCAAATTAACAGATATATCTTATATTGTAATAATACATACTATTGTCCTGTGAAAAATAAAAAAGCAGCCTTTAATAATCATGACAACAATATAATAATTATAATATAATAAAGTATTAATAGAATTGTTATTATGATTAAAGTACCTGCCAAAAGTTTGGAAACATTACAATTAAAAATAAATATCTTCTGCTCATCAAGGCTGAATTTATTTGATCAAAATAAAGTAAAAATATTATTATGAAATAATATTATAATTTTTTAAAAAAAGGTTTCAATTTTAATACATTATAAAATGTAATATTATTCCTCTGATGCAAAGTGACATACAGCCAAGTATGGTGACCCATACTCAGAATTTGTGCTCTGCATTTAACCCATCCAAACTGCACACACACAACTGTGATGCACACACACACTGTGAACACACACCCGGAGCAGTGGGCAGCCATTTATGCTGTGGCGCCCGGGGAGCAGTTGGGGGTTCGGTGCCTTGCTCAAGGGTCTCACCTCAGTCGTGGTATTGAGGGTGGAAGAGGGCACTGGTCATACACTCCCCCGACCTACAATTCCTGCCGGACCTGAGGTTCGAACCTGCGACCTTTGGGTAACAAGTCCGACTCTCTAACCATTAGACCGCGACTGTATATATATATATATATATATATATATATATATATATATATATATATATATATATATATATATATACATACATAAATATTTTAGTGGTATCATTGTTTCCACAAAAATATTAAGCAGTAAAACTGTTTTTAGCAGTGATAATAATGAGAAATGTTTCTTGAGCAGCAAATCAGAATATTAGAATGATTTTTGAAGGATTATGTGACAAAGAAACTTCTTTGTAAACAACAGATTTAGAAATGTCTCTAATGACGAATGTTGCGTTCCAAAATGCAAATTACAGCGTCTCAGACCAAGCGCAGCTAGCACTCGAAACTAAAAACAGTACTGTAACAGCAGACGTGTAGCGCGTCACACTACCGCCTATTATATAATTGCATCATAACCGTTGTGAATTTTATGACAGCAGTAAGCAATCTCAAATTCTCACCGCCAAATTTTGGTTGACCAATCTTCTTCTCATCAATTAACGGTTAGTTGACTATCAGGGGGCAGCCCTACTGTGACATCAAATAAATATAATGCCAAAAGTACTGATTTATTTAAAATCTTTTGTATTTCTGGGATTTTATGGGGTTCTGAAGTTAGTTCTTAAGCAGTAGATGTACACAAACCTTCAGCTTCCTCTCGGTCTTCATCTTCGCTCTGGCTGGAAGGCTGTGGCCACTCAAAGCCCTCTGCGTAAGCACCAGTGTACTTCTTCACCAGATCATCCAATGGCACTTCAGCTACAAGACACAAACTCACAGTTAATAACAGTTGCTCTGCTATATGAGTTTTCAGTGGCTGATGGCTGCTGTAATGCAGAACAATAAATAACCAAAAATTTTGCATACTGAAAATGTTATAAAATTAATTATTAGCCTGTGCACAAAATTCAATTGTATCTTAAAATCCTCAAAATAAATTGAAAACATTTATGAAATTATTAAATTGTATGAACAGATTTATATAACTGCATAATGTTAAAGTATGTTTCAAAATTTTTTGTGAAGGCATGATCAATAACCTTAAAAATGCCCAAAATCTGTATTATATCATTCAGTCTATGTCTAAACATGTATCACACAATGCTTGTACAAAGTCTGATATATTTCAAAAATATTAAGGAGAAAAACAAAAAAATTTATTACTGTTTAAAGACATGCCCATAAGTTTAAGATGTAAAACTTACCTTCTTTTGTTAGTTCAGCCAGCTCTGCTTTCTGATCAGCTGCCACCTCCATAGCCTCCTGCTCCTCTATTGTACTTTCCTCATCTTCAACTGCAAAACAACATTAGATCAGTCAGCAGCATGCACACAGAGAACGGTAAGGAAACTATGTATAAATGCACTATGTACCCTCTACATCCGACAGCGAGGTGCTTGACTTTCTCTTGCGGGATGGGCCAGTCTCCTGCTGAAAGGGAAAAAAGGGAAGACAAATTGTCAAGTACAATCAAAGGATGAGTGAAGCAGCGATGAGGAAAGATCTTGGAGAACTCATGGAGATCTTACCCCTTTACTCTCTTTATCTGACTTCTCTCCAGATGACTGGGTCACTTTAGCACACTGGCCTGTAGCAATACAAAGTTTCTTTTGAATTAATAAACTAAGTCTGAACATTCAGTTAAGACAGGTCAGATAACATTTATTAATCTCACCTTTACTCACAGCCTTCTGCAAGCCAAGAACTTTTTGTCGTTTGTCATAGATCTCAAAACGCAGCTTGATTTCTACAACCTGTAGTAAGACAGAGAGAAATAAAAAACTCATTATGAGGAACTAATACAAACCTCCACATACAGTGGAATAGCATTTGTCACAGAGAGATTTTGTCTAAATGTGAATACTAATTTACAATAAACATGATGCACCAATAAACCCTAACCCTATGGGTTTCTAAGCATCTCAAGACTCATACTAAATAATTTTTTACTTTTATTTTTCAGTTTTATTCCAGTACTAAAGTATAAGTCAGTATTGTTATTGCTAACTAAAAACTAAAGTTAAAAACTATTAAATATAGTTTTTGTTAACTGAAATAAAGCTGAAATAAAATGTAAACTTAAGACATAAAACATAAACAAAAATTGAAAAATATAGATTTGATTTTTTTTTTTTTTTAATTAATGTTGCCTTGGCAAGTAACTAAAATGAGTTTAAGTTGAAGTACTAAAATTACTAAAACTAGAATAAAATATATAATAAAATCCAACTCGGGTATTAATAAATAGTATTATGCTAAATACCAGAGATGCTTACAAGTCTTTAACCTGGAGTCTGAGTCAAGTCTCGAGTCTTTTGTCACGACTCCGAGTTGAGTCTCAAGTCATTTCATGGCTTGCTAAAAAAAAAAATCTCATTCAGAATCCTCATGTATTGAAAGCTTCCTATTTGTGAAGCTGTTTTATTGGCTACAGACAAAATATACATTATGTGATCTGCTTTGTAAAAAAAAAAAAAAAAAGAATAAGGAAAAAAAAAAGAGGTGTTAAGATGTAAGGTAATTGTACATCCAGCCTGTTATTAATAGGCTATGTTTTAATCCATTACCATGTTCAAAACAGTTTTTCTGTAATGAAATTCTATAATAGATGTCCTATCTGCCATGGCACACGTGATACAGATATTACAAAACCTTATAAAAAGTATTTCTTTATTATATAAGTCAGGGGTATTCAATTAAAGTTCCAAGGCGCAACCTATATTTTCTTCCAAGCAGAAGTCCGAACAAAAACAATAACAACCAAAAAATATATATTTTTACATGTATTGCATGTTTACATTTAGATACATGCGAGGCCATGTGACAGAAAAAAAATACTGTTTCTGTTCAGGGTTTTCCTCCTGAAATCTATACTATTTTAATATTTTAGCTTACTTAAAAGCGTTCTAGCAAAACAAGTGTTGTAGCGTTGTAGCAAAAACAATGTAGCTACAATAATCAAAACATTCTCATCTTGAGCAGAAAAGACAGATAACTAGCAATTTCAAAGTTTAAGTTCTATCCTAGCCATCTAACAACAACTTTCCCAATTACATGATTCTTTTGAAATGCTCTTAGCCTACAGATTAATAATCCTATGTTGATCAGAAACTTCTTGTCATATCTGGTTTGAACAGTCAGAGTCATAGGTTACAGATAGATAAATAGATAGTATGAAAAATAACTGTATTTGCATCATTGTTGTTTTCTGCTGTGTTTTGTTGTTGTTAAAATAACCGCGTCATCCGCAGCTCTAAACTTGGAGCTGGCGCATGTCGGGGAGAGACTGAAAGGGCTCGAATAAAGTGCGTTCGGCTTTTCATAAAAATACTACAGGATATAGCACTGAAGGATATTTACCATAAACGACCCCAAACCCTTGTTATGTGATATCTGCTCTGCTGTTTTTATGCGCTGCTCACTTAAAATGTGCTGTGTTTACGGTTCGCGGTACGGATGGATGCTGGGGTGCGGATGCGGTCCAGCTTTTGAATATCAGTTATATAAGTATTTAAGGATAAAAGACTCACATTGCTTTTAAAATATGAGTCCTTTTCCGAGTCGAATCAAGTCTAGAATCATTTCAGGTTGAGTCTACAAAAATGCGACTCAAGTCCGTGTCACTTACTCGAGTGTCCATCTCTGCTAAATACTATTATAATACTAAAATAATATTAGTATAAATGACATGTAAATGTACCTGTTCAATATTGGACCAGAAGTAGTCAACCCCTCGGGCGATGGTGCTGGCAATGTGGCGCAGCCTCATCTCCTCCTCCTTTCTCACGTTCCTCCATCTTCTTCTGTTCAACATGGTAACGTGCACATGTGCGCACGAGCTGCAGAGTGAGAGATTGTTTTACTTAAAATCAAAGTTGAATTTTAGCCTGCTCCATATTGAACAGTCACTGGCACTAGATCATGTGGTCAAAACACTGAGGTTACATCTGACCTCTACGTCGGCTGTACATATAATCATATATTTACATCTAAAGTACATTTAATCAATTTCTAATATCATAGACTGAGTGTGAGTCTCCTCACCTTCTTGGCAGCAGCCATCTTCCAGCGCCTTTCCTGGGCAAAGTCAGCAGCCATCCACTGCATCTCCTCCAGCAGGTGTCCCAGTGGGATTTGGGCCTGCAGGCCTCCTGCAGCTTGGGCAAGCGGCTGGCTGACCACTGGCCTTCTTTACGGAGCTCTGCAATGCGCTGGTGCACATGACTCTCCTACAATGACACGTTACACTCTTGTGTGAGCTAATATAGGCAACATATCCTACAAAATGTGCTACTTTAATGTATACTAAAAGATCTTATTCTAATCTGAGAGTTCTCACCAGCTTGGCTTGTTCTGCTTGCTTGTCCTGAGAGCATTCCTGTGAGTTCTGCCCAAGTGGACTCTGACCCAGACTGGACATTTTCAGCCCGGTGGTGCCATTCGTGGTAGCGAGTTTGGACTGGGCAGCAGGAGAGAGGCTGGGGCCAGTACTGGGGGTGCGGACCGGAACAGAAGGGTGTGGGGAGGAGAGAGAGGATGGGGATGTTAGAGGAGCAGGAGACATAGCAGGGTTGGAGAGAGAGCTGGACAGCAAACGCTGGGCAGGCTGGGAAGAATCTGTTCCAGGACGCACAAGTGTCACAGTCTGAAAAAGAGAGAGAGGATAAACTGTAAAAAAAATCTGCTGTTGCCAGTAGGGCTGTGCAATATATGGAATATTCATGATATAGTCGTAATGATTTTGCTGTTGATATAAAGTTAAATATTGTAATGAATTTATTGCACTTTTTATTTGCCTATTATGTTTCCTAAAGAATTTCATCAGAAACATTTTTGATTCTTCCTATACAGCAGATTTTTAAATATTTTCTCTGATTAAAACACCATCAGCGAAAATTATTTTTCGTAAATTAGTTGAAACCACCCAGTTTGGGTGGAAAAGTGTGCCCATCTTAACATACTTTTATTACTACCATCATAAACAGAACAAGCTTTTTTTAAACTTTTCAGTGTGGTTTTCTGTGGCATAGTCCTAAATGTCTTTTAGCATACTCACTGCCTGTCCAGGCTGCATGACCGTCTGCTGCATCTGCTGTTGCTGCATCTGTAGGTGGAGTCCTGACTGCATCTGCTGAAGCTGTGCCTGCAGCTGCGCATGTGGGTTGACTGGAGCCAGCACGGCCCCGGCACCCGGAACCTTCATCTGGAGCTGACCACCAGCCACTGGAGCCTGCTGGTCCACCACCATGGCCTGGCCCTGGGACAAGGAGAGAGGCATGCCAGCCATAGGGAGCCCACCCTGGGGGAGGCGGCCTGGAAGCTGTGGGGGTGGTGTGTGGAGGCTGGCGGCGTTCTGGACCGGGGGACCCTTGGACGGGTCGTACTGTTGCTGGTTCTGTTTCTGCCCACCAATCTGGACCGTTTGTGGAGTCGGGGGCATGCCTCCTGTTAGTGGGGTCAAGATGAAGGAAACAGAACAGAAAGAGGAAAGAGAGGAGAGAAAGACAGAGGGAAATGGGGAGCAAAGAAGAGTTCCATAGAAGGAGAAAATGAAGAATTGGAAACACAATATATTGTCTTAGCTCATGTCTGTCTTCAGAGACCACCAGACTGCATCCTCTGTCATTTTTTTTTTTTTTTTGTTATAAATATTTTATAAGCATCCTAAAGGCCCATGACACTTTATATAACTCTTGATATCTGACGTAATTTTTCTTGCATTTAGATAAAATGAAAAGAATATGTCTGAGTCACAGATCTCAGAAGAAATAAGAAATTATACTTAGCTTGAAAAATACAAAGATTAGTAATATAATTTTAATTGAAACATTATTTGTATGACAATTAAAAACATTTCTCTCCAATTCTCATTACCTCATGTTATTATCTCATGTTAGATAAAGTTTATAAGTAACATTTATTATTAATTATTATTATTAATTATAAAAAAACTTTATACAGTAACTTGAATGTAATTTATTATCTTATATAGCATTTTAAAATATTTACACATTTTTGTTAATGTAAAATGTAAAACTGCCAACAATTTGTACTGGAAAAAAATATTTCAGAATTTAAAATAAATCATTGTAATACAGTACAATACAGTACAGTAATTAAGATGGTTCATTGTCATGAAAACAGTGCTGCATTCTTTACGGATCTAAAAATCTATTTTGATTGTGGGGTGCAATAGAGACTTTACCCATTTGTGTTTCAACTAAACTTCTTTTGTTTTTTATGGATATGATGTTATGAATCACCAGCAATGTGTTACACAATGCTGTAGAAAAGAGAACATTAATGAAAAATACCATTCGCGTCACAATGACTACATAACAAAAATTAAGGAAGATATACGTATATGTTCTAATGAATGAAAATTAGAACTCGTAAATGTGAAAACCTAAATATTTTGTTCAATGCTTAAGAATACTACTATGAAGAACAAAACTAATCATGCATTACCATTGAAATATCCATAAGTGGAAAAGTCTAGATATAACAAAGAAACAAATTAAGGAAACAAAATATAACAAAAACAGGAGAAGAACTCGAAACAAAAAGAGGCACAGAAAGGTAATGGACACGACTGAAGCACTGACACACTTCATGAACATGCACGAAGCAGGTAATGTCTGGAACATCTGCGTTAATACTCAAGCTACACAACAGCAAAGCAGAGGGTATAGCAGTGGAATGACAAGGGAAGTTTAGCACAGAAGAAGGTAAAGCCCAGCTGTAAACACTAAGTATATCTCCCTCTTTTAGCATTTCATCATGAGCTAAATTACCAACTACGTCACTTTGTCAGCTCCGAAGCTTTCTGAGGTTAATCTGCTTGATTATAAGGTCCTTTCCTGAGCGCCACTTTCGGCTCCTCACCATCAGGTCATGAAGCAATGCTATGGAAACCAAAGATGAGGGTGGGAACTGAAAACACGGTGACCATAAAACGAGGAGAAACAAAAATAACTCGCTAGATGAAGGGAACCAAGACTGAAAATACATTTAGATTCCAAGTTGAAGATGCAGTGAATCTAGGGAAGTGAAGGAGGAGCTTTGTAGGATCAGGAGAGGAGATGTCAACTATAAAACCGCAGAACTAAACGCAAAACAAACACTATGTGAAATAGGACATCCCAGTAGCCAGTTGGGGGCTCATCCTCTGATGAGCCTTGGATGGAATCAGAGATGCCAATATGGCAAAGAAGAACGTAAATGGATGAGGTGAATGGCTCAAGGAACTAATGAGCAAATCATAAATGGAAAAAAATGTGATGTTTTCCAAATTGATCTTCAGCTGTATCTTCTGCCCAGCTGTCCCTCTGATGCTTAGAGAGAGATTTTAAATGAGGGCTAAGTCTGAACAGAGTCCCAACAAGTGGACCACAACTGGTAGATGATGCTTGGAAGAAAAGGTGGGATCAACTTTGGGAACTCTGGAATGAACCATGACCTCCAGCAGCATTGAATAACGGTTCAAAAGAGTGGATCTGTCCCGAGACGCAACGGCGCTCCTACCTTGCGCTGTCGGCATGAGCTGCTGGAGGGGAACGCCAGGAGATCCTAAAGGAGTTACAGCGGGGTGCTGGAATATCATCCCATGCCGACCCACTTCCATCCTGGACCTCTTAGCCTGATCTGGGATGCAAAACACACAATACCCTCAAAACGCAAAAAAAAAAAAAAAAAAAAAAAAATCCCTCCCAAAAAATCAGATATAGAACAGGAAAAACCAAAAGAAGGAGAAATAACACTTGGCACATGGCAATGATGTTTGCACACCAGCCGGTAGCTGTTGGGAAGCTCCGCTCCCTGTTTTCTGGATTACAGGCTTCAAACACAAAGCTGGGAAAAGATGCTGGGATACGGAGTAAGCAGAAGCAAATTGGAAGGGGAGAAATCAAAAGGAAGAACAGCAAAAAGAAAAGCAGAAAACAAAAGGGGGAATAAAAAAAGTAATGAAAACAAAACAGGCTTCCACCTTTGCCCTGCGTCAACGTCGCCCTACCTGCTTGAGCCATGGCCTGCTGCCGTTTGAAAGCCTCCATGTCCACAGGGTTCGAGATGCTGCCCCCTGCCACCCCGGCATGGGTCTATTTGACCGAAAACAAACCAAAGTGAGAGTCTCATTCACACACAGCGAAAAACCTTGCCTGATTATATCTAAGGTCACAATTCTGTCAAACCACATAATGAAAGCACTATCATAATGAATGTTAACATTTTGGAAATGTTCTGAATGATTCCTCCTTCACATTTCTACTAAGGAAGCCTCCATCACCTGGAACTGCTGCGGAGCAGAGAACGCTGCAGACACGTTGGGTGGGAGTTGTGTAGCTATAGCAACAGGAGTCACCGTCTGTCCATCCTTTCCAGTCACTACTTTCACCTGAGAGGTTGTCATAGAAACAGATGAAAGATACAAAGCCAGATAAAAATACATCTTGGTATTTCCAAATGAAAGAGAGAGTTCCATACAAAGAAAAGTTGTTTCATGGGTCACAAAGACAGTTGTGACAAGATGATTTGATCTAATCCATTAAAAAATATATTCATTTATGAATTTACATATATTTTGATTTTTTTAAGATTTTTTTTTTATTTTGAACATATATATTTTTGACATATCTTTAGATTTTTTAAGATTATTTTTATTTACATTTTTTTAAATTTGATTTTTTTTATACTTTTAATACTAATTAATACTTTTATTCAACAAGGATGCAAATTGATAAAAGGTGACAGTAAAGAGATTACACACACACACACACACATATATATATTTATATTCATAAATAAAAAAAGTATCAAAAAAAGGTTTCACAAAAATATGAAGCAGCACAACCGTTTTCAACACTGATAATAAGAAATCTTTTCCTTGAGCAGCAAATTTGAAAATAATCAAATCAAATTAATGATTTATGAAGGGTCATGTGACACTGAAGACTTCCATTATGGCTGCTGAAAATGTAACTTTGGCATATTTGAAAACATATTGTAGCTAATAAAAAGTTTTTTTTTTTTTTTTTTTTACCTCATCATTGATGACCTCAGACTGCTCTTCCTCCTCCTCTTCATCTTCAAGGTCAAGATCATTTTGCCTCAGGTAGGTGAAGAGAGGCACACAGGGCTTTTTCTTGAAAGCAATGTAGTCCATCATGTTTCCTTGCAGATGCTGCAGGAAAAAGAGCTCAATCAGGTACTCCTTGAACACCTCCTTCAGACTCTCCATCTTCTTTGCATGATGCTCCAGACACTGCTTCCTCAACTGTGCCACTTCTGGATTTGAGGGTGCAATCTCCTCCAGTTTCTTCGGCTGCATCTTCTTCATGCTTGTGGGAGTCAGGGACTGGTTGGCGAGGCCCTGGGGAGGGTTGCTCCTGGATGGGCTGGATGGAGGGATGGTGGATGGGACCCCGAAAGAGGCCGCCACCGGGGCCGCCACAACGCCTTGCGCTGTCTTCTCAAAAATCATGGGACGAGCTAATTGGCCTTGGATGATACTACTGATCTGAGGCGGCAGATTGGAGGTGGTGATGTGCCCAGGGCTGCCCAACGTCGGGAGAGCAGCCCCTGCCGCAACAGGGCTCTGTGGCCCCAAATGGTGAATGGTGCCCCCAGTTTGAGAGTGCGGCTGGGACAGCCGTCTTTCTCTGGCACCCCCGGGTGTCCCAGGTGAGGTCAGCTGAACGGCACCTGCTGTTGTCGAAGCCAGTTGAGCCAATCCTGTTCCATCCTGGTACACAAAATGACTACTTCCAGGTGGACTGCTCAAGTTGATTTGCCTAACCATTATACCTGCCTCCACAAACCGTGTCGGGCTCTGACTGCACACTCCCAGAGCCGACCCAGGGGCGTTCGGCCTGGGGACAGCCTGTATGGGGACCGGACTGTGTTGGGTCGGACTTTGAGGCTGCATTGTCTGGGGCAAGGGTGATGTCACCACGTAAGACGAAGACCCGGTTTCGAACCTCCACTGCTGGGGCTGGTGCTGAAAGACAGGGGATGCCGGGCTCTGGAGAGGAAGAGAGGCGAGGGTGATCTGCTGGTTCCCAGAAACCATTGGTCCCACGTTCTGTAAAGTGATGTTCATGTTCTGGCCTGTGACTGGACTCCGACTCATGATGATTTGGTAATTGGGAGACTGTGGAGCAGAGGGACTGGCAGACGGAGCAAAAGATGTCACCGGTGACTGGGGGTGATTGGCATTTGCCGCCTGTTGTTGGGTAACCGGCATGGCTTGGTGCTGTTGTTGTTGTTGGGGCTGCTGTGGTGGTTGTTGCTGTTGGTCTTCTGTCTCAGATCCAGTGAAGGACTTGGATCTCTGAAGGTTCCTCTGCACTTTTGGTGGGCCTCCTCCATGGTGCATTGCGTGCCACTTCAACTCTATTAAAATACACTCTGTGGAGAGACAACAGTGCATGATTTCTACAATGCAAATATATTTTGGCTAGACAAAGATATAGAAATTCATACTAAACCTCAATGGAAAAAGTCATTCATAATTTGTAGAGAAAAGGAATATTAAAGGAATAGTATACACAAAATGAAAATTCATTTACCTACTCTTATGAAATTTCAAACCGGAATATTTTTTTTTCAGATCTTCAAAACACAAATAAAGATTTTTTAATGAAACCTGAGAGACTTCTGTTGCTCCATTGAAAGTCCACTGTTCCAAAGCGTTCTTTAAATATGGTATGGACGCCTAAGAACAATGAAGTTTGTTCTCACAGGTCACGCAAGCATGTTTGAGCTTCTGTTTACCATATTTGATGTGCTCTATGTAGGCTTTGCGTTGATCAATGTTTATATCTGAATAAAAGCTGTAAGTAAATCAATTCATCATTATAAATGGCAGGAAATTCAAACATACTGCTGTGTCATTAAGTCACTTCTGTAAACATAAAGAAATTGTCCCAGCTACTAGGTTATAGCATGTGAGGACCCTGCAGGTGGCAGATCGTTTATAGCCTTTTCTCACAGCAGCTAGAATAACTAAATGCATCATCTTGATGGCGGATTGTAATCCAGAAAGTATTGTGTGTTTATAAAACACATGGTAATGAAATTAAATTATATTCTAGTTTTAAATGTGCTTCTGATTACAGACAGCCTTGGATTACACAAGATTTGTATTTTAAAGACAACAAGTTCGAAGGGAGCATAGTTTGTTTTTTGGGTTAAAAGAATTTATTAATATAAAATTTGAATGGCATGACAATTATAGACTGTACAGAAATTGAAATCTACACGCTAATACACACTATACTCATAGTCATGCAATGCTTATGTTGTTAACATTAATAATTTGAGAAATGTGATATGAGCTAATTTAGCGACAAAGAGGCAAAACTTACTACTGCAGCTTTAAGTGTTATTACCTCATTGTGTCAGTTATTAAATCTACAAACAGCCTTGTCGATACATTTTTTTACAAAATATTTTTGTTAAAAAAATCTAAGTATTGATGTCTTAATATCATTATCAGTTATTGAAAATAATTGTTTAAATTTACTAAATATACCACTCATCCAAGGTGATTTACAGTGTATTTATTACAAGGACAATGGTTTGATCGTAAAAACTACTCAAATCTATTCCAATCTAAAGAGACAACGTCACAATATTCACAAATCAATGTAAAACAAATATCTATACAGCATACTGACAATTTAACAAATATCAACTTGATTGTTTATATTGTCGGCTGCACAAATCTAAATGCGACTACAAGGCATGAAGATATTAAAATATTATAAACAATAACAATACGATTTTGTGTAAAGCTGTTTTTAAACAATGACCTGGCCGTTCAGTACAATCAGTTCTGTATCGATTAGCTATTGACTATCTACTGCACCTCTCGCAGAAATTTCCCATGGTAACAAAGGCTTTAGCTAAAAAATTACAATTACTACAGATGCTGTTATTACAATAAATGTATTTTTTTTGCTACTGTCAACAAAGAAACGAAACAACGTAATAGAAAAACCTCTGACAGATTCCTAATCTAGGCCTATCCTAAAGATTTTACACTAGTAATTATGGTATTTTCGGGGGGAACGCAGTTACCTTGGTACCTTTTAGAAAGGAATAACCTCCACTGTGGAACTGACAACACGGTGTTTACTATTAGAAAAGCCCTCTCTGCTCTAAAGGCTGACTGACACAGTGAGCCACAGCCTGCTAACGTACTGCTAACAAACCCACACACTCTCCGCTTATCAACACATAGCTATTCCTATCCAGCGAGAACACGTTTAACATACCCGTGTGTATCCTTTAAGTATATGTAGTGGTGTAGTTTATGCGAACATACAGAGAAGAATATGTTTGAGTTTCCGCTCGCTGAGCGTTAGCTCGCCTGCTAAACACAAACATCAACACGAGCCACTTACTGTAAAATCACCGTCCCGCGCGCCGACCATCCACTGTAGCTCTATCTTGAGTCTAAGTGACAAAACACCTGTGTTTCCCCTCTTACAAACACAACGCTCAATAAAACCGTTATTGGCGTTTGACAGATATTTCTCTGTGAAACATGGAGATAGACCGATTTTTTTTCTTTCTTCTCTGAATACCCGGAAACACTCGATTCAGAGCGTGACGTTTACTTGACTGACGGGCTCTTGCCCAATCGCGTCACAGAAAGAAAGCGCGACGTATGTGAAAGGGCGGGGCTACCGTAGGTTTTGCTTCCCTTCGTTTTCTTACAGTGCTGTTTCTTTTACTGTCTATGGCTGTTACGAGTTACTACTTTACATGATTGATTATGATAATTAATTAATTATGCGAAATTATATGTAATTAATCCATATGAATTAGTCATAAAACACACATTTTAATACCTTAAAATCTTGGCAACGTAAAATATTTTAACATTTCCACCATTATTACCAGGGGGTAAAAATGGTTAAATTGGAGTTAATTCTAGACCCACAATTCCAGTCACTGTTTAAAGACAAGACTTTTCATAGCATATTTCGAAATGAATCAACGTACACAAAGTAAATATAAAAGTGAAATTTATTCAATTACACAAAACCATACCACATGCATTCTGCACATATTTTGCATTTCGGCTTTGTGAATGGAAATAAAAAGACAAAAACACCAGAAAACACAAATACTGTAACAACAACAACATATACAAAATAGTTAATTGTCCTCAATTTAACAGAACTATTATTCTAAAAAAAATGTGTGCACATTCATCACAATAATTCTACAAAACTGACTAAATGCCTTAAAAAACGTTGATATGAAACTTCTTAGCATTCAAGTTAAAAACACCTTTAGAGTTATTGCCATTGGAAAATGCAAAAATAGTGCAAGAAATGAATATGACAAGAAACGCTGGAAGTATAACAGATTGTAAGTCTCTGAGTGTCCAGTGAGATTAAACATGCTAGGTCATTTAAGGCACTATCAAATCACTATAAAAGCTAAAGACCTAGTCATCCCAGCAAGCTCTGCAAAAGTCATTTACTTGCAATAGATTCTAAAGCAAACTGAAAACTAAAACACCACTTTCAGACAGACAGCTAAAACAGATAAATATAAAATGCTACACTCAAGATACTGTCTTTGTATTGCATTTCATTTGACTTTCAGGTGTTAATTAACCCGAAATGAGCCATTAGGCTTGTCTCTGCAGTGGTTCTTTTCAGGCATCTAGAAGGCAAAAGGGTTTATAAAGTGCTTCACTTTATCACACACACAAGTATAACAGTATGATTGTCAATATAATACAAGTCTCAAGTATTTTTTTCCAACCTCATATGACAGCACAAAGACAGTCTTTATCAGTAGGTCTACAAAGGTTTGCCACAATTTTGGTCAATTGCCACATTAGAGCCTTACAGATGTAACACTGAATACTACACATCCACCACCGGCTGCTATTTTAACAACGGTCTGGTGCCCACAGAGGTTTAATTATTAGTCATTATTATGAATTCCCTTCAGATACAGCAGATAATTTCCTCAGAATCATGCAAAAACATGCAGAATAAGTCCATCAAAAACAGAATCATTCCATGTAACTTCATGAGACTAATGCTACAGGCATGTTTTAGTACGACAGAATGAAAAGCATCCAAGCTGTTACTCATTCAGACTCCAACACTGGCTTTAACATTGTAAGTGCCATCATGCATTGGTGTAGATTCAGAGGTCAAAGCATTTAAACATCTATTGTGAACAAAACAGATGTTTAAGTCTGCAGATGTTGCTTTTGTTTATATATACATATATCAATAGAGATTTCATCTCTGTCTATTATGAAAAGTCTTTTCTCACCTTTTTTTTTGGCTTTGGAAGCCAAGTATCACATTTTTAATGAGTGGGTGAGTGTGATTTTTTCTCTTACAGAATTTCAAATGTCAACTGGGATGAAATGAGATGTAGATGTTGTGGGTTTGATGCAGAGCAAAAACAACGAGGGTTTATCACACACATCCTTTGGGCTGGAGGGAGGAGAGCCGCCGCTCAATACACTGTTTACCTACAGACAGACAAACTCAGAGATGAGTCAAATAATTTTTTTACAATTTAAAATAACTTTTATATTTGAATATATATATAATTCCTGTGACAGAAAAGCTGGATTTGCAGCAGCCACTATCTATCTATCTATCTATCTATCTATCTATCTATCTATGAAATAGAAATCTTGTGTAATATCATAAATGTCTTTATTGTCACTTTTGATCATATTAATGCATGTATTAATTTCTTTCCCCAAACTTTTGAATGGTAGTCTATGCGTATCATGCTTACATTTGTTGATATTGTTTAGATCTGCAGTCTCTGTAATAATTAAGGACAGACCCTCCATCAGCAGTAAGGCCTTATGGTATCGCTCTACACAGGTTTCTCCGTGATGAAACATCTCGTCCAGTGCTGCTGTCTGTACCTGATCACATAAGTAACGCAATTCATACTCTGTATTAGTGATATGACACTCGTATGTTTCTCCTTATATTATAAGAAACATAATGCGTTTATGTTCATACCATCTGAATGGTGTGTGTGTAGATGAGTCTCTCGGCAGTAATGCTGTTGATGCGGTCCATCAGTCTTTGTTTGCTGCTGAAGAAGAGCTGGAGTTTCTCAGTGAGAGAACGGCAGGAGTTCACACTCTTCTTATACATCTCGTTCAGCTTACGTACTACTGCAAGTACATAACATGAGATAAAATGACTGTCTTAATTACAGTAAATGCAATTTTTTATTGATCAAATGCAAGTTTTACAATTTTAACTATTTTATATAAAGGCTGTTTCTAGTTTTTCTAACTTTCTATGATGTACCTTGTTTAACAGATCCTGATGGGTAGAGTTTGCCTTCTTTGATCCCAGCCATCGCTGTGTGAAGTGCAGAGGACAGCAGCTCAGCACACTTCATATAGAGGACCAGCTGCTCTGCAGAGCTACATACACATGTGCACATCACTCACAGTGTATAGTGTACATAACACAGACTTCACACGTGTGTGTGTGTGTGTGTGTGTGTGTGTGTGTGTGTGAGTGTGTGTGTTTATGCATGTGACTGAATCAGATCTCACCTCCACTCACGGCTCAGCAGGCTGATTTGGTCGGCCACCATGCTCTGCTCTAAGAATGAAGCATCAAGTGCCATATTCCTTTCAATCCCACTGTCCTTTGTTCCAGCGACCTCTGTGATGCAGTGGGCAAAGGCTAAAATAAAGCGCAGTTGGCTCAGCAAGTCTGTATGCCCCTCCTGTGGTGAAGAAGAGGTAGACATCACATTCTGAAATTAACTTTCAATAAAACACATAATACCAGGTGACACAATAACGAGAATAAAATAGTATACTCAGTTCTGATTGGTCAACAATGAAATTCTATGCTCATATACACTACAACTTCCAAAGTTTGGGGTCAGAAGTTGTTTTTTATTATTAATTAGTACTTTTATTCAGCAATAATGCATTAAAACAGATTTTTAGTAAATACATTTATAATGTTACAAAACCCCTTCAGGATGATGCAAGACCATCTTGGTCATCCTTTATTTTAATATGATAACTATCTGGCTAACTGTCTAATTGATTGTATCCTTCATACATAATGTATTAGCCCAATTATTTTACCTCCATGAGTGTCTCCTCTGGCAGTTCAGGTGGCACAAAGGCCACACCCTCACATAGGTTTTTTGCCATGGCATCTGTGTAACCATATCGCAGACTATCAGGTGAGCTGTAAGCCTCGTGCAAATGACCGTAGGTCCAGCCAGGGCTTGTTGGGCTAGGAGTGCCCACTTCAACAGCAAATGTGGTGAATTGAAGATAAATTGTGAGTACAACAGATACAATAACATGAATATATAACTCTTGTTTTTTAGTCTCGTAAAGAAAAATCATGGAAGTGTCACCTGAGAAGCGTCTAGGTCGAGTGGCGTGAGGAGGTGTGTGTCCATATTCAGGAGAGCCCAGCATGAACACAACTCCAGCAGGGCTGCCTGAGCCATCACTGACACCAGGGGGTGCTAGAGAGAGATCAGGACACAATGCCATTTTAAACAGAATGGAATTTTTTAAACATTATCTATGACTAACTGCAGATATAAAGAAACCATATCAATGAATTTCCACAACATTTCAATAACCATTATAGTCATTTGTGATTACTGGATAAGACAAGATAAAATAAAATAAAAAATAAAGAGCTCTACCTGTTGTGTCCATGGGTTTCTCTGAATTTAAGCTCTCACAGCTGCCCGTGTCAAACTGATGTCCAAACACAGCCTTCAGCAGCTTATCTGAGAGACGGCCGGTACTTAATGACCTACAACAACACAAACGACCCATAAACACAGCTCTAGGGAACAAACTCATCTAACAGCAATCATATCACAGCAGTGATTCCAGTGCTGATGATAAAATATAAATTATCATCATTACTGCATCATAAGCTTTCTTCACCCTCAACTAAAGCCAAGTTGACTAATACCTTTTGACGGTGTCCCTTCTTTCCGCTGGCCTGAGAAGTGGCACGCGGGGCCCTGTAGCTGGGTACTGTGCCAGATCATTCAGGTCAGACATGGTCTTGTTTCGGGTGATCAGGCCTCTCTGAACCAACGCTGCACTTGGAGTTTGACCAGAGATGGGTCGCCGACCCAAATCCCACTGAAATGAAATGTAGTTGGATTTTCAGCATCATTACACTGGTCCTCAGTGTCACATGATCCTTCAGAAATCATTCTAATATGCTTCTTTGCTGCTCAAGAAACAGTTCTTATTATTATCAATGTTGAAAACAGTAATATTTTTGTGGAAGCCTGATACTTTTTTTTCAGGATCCTTTAATAAATAGAAAGTTCACAAAGCACAGAATTTATTTAAATTGTAACATTAGAAATATATTTACAGTCTATTTTGATCAATTTAATGCATCCTCACTGAAAAAAAAGTATTAATTTCCTTAAAAAAAAAAAGAAAAAAAGAAAAACTTAATATCATACCTAAAAGACTGGCCAAATACTCAGATAAATGCGTTTTAAATGCAATCATGTTTTATACATAGCTCTGTGTTAAATCTAATGACTATGGTGATGGAGCTGTTTTTATATGTTGTTATGCTATGCTATGCTATGCTTTATTATGTTACAGTTACTCACTCTGTGCACAACCGATTCTGGATTGTGCCGATGACCTCGAAGTCTGTGGGTTTGGTTTTTGTCCATGGCTGTGATGTCAGTGAAGAGAGGAGAGACCTGACCGGGCTGTTTATACACATCTGAGAGACAGTTGGAAAGTTAGAACGAGAAATCTTAAAAATCAAATTGATATGCAGTGAAATGGTATTTTACCTGCGGTATGCAACCCTGTCCTGCTGCCAACAGGTTCAGGCTGATTGGGTGTTTCCGGAACATTTCCCACTGAAAAAGGAAAAAAAACAACACATCAGTTTATTATATTTTATATGATAAGTATCTTATATGTGTTTTTTTTTTTGTTTGTATCTTCTATTATGTTTATATGTAATTTTATTATTTACAGATATTTTGAATATCCTTGGGGAAAAAAACCCTGAGCTTTTATTTTTATATTTTTCATTTCATTTTAATTTTAGTAAATATTTATTATTCATATAACATTTATATATAGCTGTAATTATTTTTATTTGAGTTTTCGATTTAGTTCTATATGATCAGTATCTTCTATATGATCTTCTATATGATTCTATATGATTATGTTTTTTTTATTTTTTGTTGGAGAGTTTTAATTTCAGTTGAGTTAACAAAAACAACACTGATCTCCATAACTGTGTTAATGTGTTAAGGGTTTTCAAAAATGATTTTGATTCAGACGGATTTGCAAAAGATTTCTGTTATTTCCAGCTTCCTATTAAAACTACAGTTAGAGTCTCTTCCTCTATTAGTGATGTATGCAAATCAACACCCAGGTCTGCAGTGAGCTGCTTTATTTACCCTGTGGGGAGGGTAGATATGGTCTGGATCCTCCTGATTCTGAGGAAGCCCTGATTCTCCCACATGTTGGAACCCAGTTTGAGCAGCAGTGTTGTACAGGTGGTTCTGTCCTGAAATTAGATAAATAAAGGAATGCATTAGGGAAACACAAATGCATTTATGTATCTAATTAATATGAGAGAGAGCGATATAGAAATAAACCCAACCTGTCAGACACTTGTAGATTCTGCTCCATCCTCTGGTAGTTGTGTTTTTGTGTCGGCACTGGAACAGGCATGGACTGAGCGTAACTACTGGCACACGACTCCAGAGGCCTAGAGAGGAAGAGTGAGAGAGAAGGGGTGATGAGAGTCCACACAGCATGCAAACACCTGCCTAACAATCACCAAAAAAAAAAACACTTTACTTTTTCAAAAATTTATATTACATTAGAAAAGGATTACCTCTATTTTTGAAAACAAGAGCTCTATACCGTGAACTCTTAAACTGACTCTGTCAATATCAATGTGGAATATTCAAAGATTGAATGCTAAAGAGCTCAAACACAGAATTCCAGAAGAGGATCAAGGAGATGGATCTTCTAATTCTACAGGAGACATGGAGCAGGGCAGACACCATCACCCACTGCCCACCCAACTACAGAGAAATCATCCTACCATCACAAAAACTCAACACAGTCCGACAGAGAAGAGACTCAGGATGACAAATCTCCACAACCACATCAACACAGTAAAGCAATGCAAATACTACACCTGGCTTAAAATCCACAAGGAACTGCTCCCATCCAGAAAAGATATATACCTGTGTGCCATATACATCCCGCCATCAGAGTCCCCCTACTACAGCGAAGACACGTTCTCCACATTAGAGGAAGAGACAAGCCACTTCCAGGCCCAGGGAAATGTGCTCATCTGTGGAGACCTGAACGCAAGAACAGGACTACAGCCGGACTTCACCGACACACAAGGGAGCAAATACATCAACAACAAACTGACTGTTATTAATAACACATTCTCCCATATCTACAGAAATAACCATGATCATATAGTAAATAAGAATGGGAAAGACCTCCTGCAGCTCTGTCAAAGCCTGGGTCTGTATATCATCAATGGTAGGTTACGAGGAGACACTTTAGGGAGATTCACATTTTGCTCACCTCTGGGGAACAGCACAACTGATTATATGATAACAGACATAAATCCTTCGTCTCTCAGATCATTCACTGTTAGAGAACTAACCCCTCTGTCTGATCACAGTCAAATCACTGTGTATCTCAAAAATACTGAAAATAACATTAACACAAAGCCCAGTAAACTGTACAACATCAGAAATCCATACAGATGGGCTGAAAACATTAATGAAGGTGTCAATCTTGCGGTCAAAGGTTTAAATTACATATTTGAAAAATCAGCAAAACAATCCAAATTGAAAACAAAAAATGGAAAAAAACAAATACCCAAAAATGACAAAAATTGGTTTGATCAGGACTGCCAAACTATTCGCAAAAAACCGTGAACACCGTCTTCTTTACTGTGAAACACTAAAACAATACAAACATACACTCAGAACCAAAAAAGCACAATACACCCAAAAACAACTCAAAGTCAGTGAAACAAACCAATTTTGGAATAATTGGAACAATCTGAAAAAAACTAACACATGCAGGGCAGAATAAGGCAAATATCCTCTAATCATAAAGATACAAAAAAGGGCAGTTAAATTCTGGAAACATCTGAAACTCAGTGACCCCTAATCATATCATTATAAAGCCCTGCAATACCAAGAGATGAGCAAAGAAAGCAAGCCCCTCCCTCAGCTGATCCAGAGCTTCAGTCCTGATGCTTCACTAACATCTACTGATGCTCTGAATCACAACATCAGAATCAGTCAGATTACTGCACTAATCAAACAGAACTACATCTCTCACTGGCAAACCCAAACACAACAACAGAGTAAAATGCAATGCTATTTGGTTCTAAAGAGAGAGTACAGTATGGCAGAGTATCTGTACACAGTGTCAGATAAGAAACTGAGAAGCACGCTGACCAGATACAGACTCAGCGGACACATGCTGATGATAAAGACGGGCAGACACAGAAAAACATGGCTTCCTCCGGAGCAGAGACTATGTTCACACTGTGATCTGAATCAGATGGAAACAGAACTGCACTTCCTAACAGAATGCTCCAAACACACGGACATACGGACAGTGTTCTATGATAAAATACAACAGATCCATCGAAACCGTGTCTGTTAGGAGAACACAAGAACTGCTCTGTGTTTGCTGCTCAATATGTGTCTGCCTGTCACCATAGAAGAGAAAACACTCAACCTGCCCTGATCCGATGTTTTCAGCAAATTTAGATCATGTTATGCCATATTACTGTATTATATTACTTAGATGTATATTTTGCCTAAATACTAATTCATTTTGCACTACATGCTTAATACTTTTTATATATTTGTATTATTACTATTATTCTTTTTCTTTCTGTTAATACATATGTACACTATTTGTAAGCAGCCCAGCTGCAACTGCTTTGGCAATACAAATGTACAGTTTTTGTCATGCCAATAAAGCACACCTAAATTGAAATTGATTGGCATGTCATGTGCACAAACATACATTTAAACCATTTGTTCCCTGGTAGTCTGTGAATTACATTCATCTCTAGAATTCCCGCTTTCTCCGGTAACGTTAACTCAGACAGCAGTCTCTCACTTCACACATGCAAACAAAGCCTATTGTTTAATGTGAGCTGCTCGCCTTCAGAGAGAGTGTGTGTTATGTTTTTACAGTTTCTACAGTATTAAATGCTGATCTCCATACTAAAACACACACAGTACCTGGAAGGGCTTGGGGAGGCTCTGACAGATGGGGAGGATGATGGCGTCCGACCCACAGCCATCAGTAAGCTTCTAGAAATAGTACAAAGACATGTACACAGTTATGTTTAAACCATTCTGCTGTATAATTACAGCACTTTTTAAAAATGTGGGTTTGCAAGATTTCTTAATGTTTCTGAAAGAAGTCTCTGATGCTCACTTTGCCATCACAGTAGTAATTTTTAATTCAGTTTTAGTAGCAATTTTAGTACTTCAATTTAAACTTAAAAAACTAATAAATTAAGTTTGAATTTAGTTTGTTAAATAGAAGTTTTCAATCTAAAATGTCTATTTTTTAGATTAAATTATCCATTTAACTTTTAAATTTAAAATATCTCTTTGTTTAATTAACCTTTTTAACATTTTTAATAGCAATTTTAGTTAACAGTAACAATACTGATTTTCCAGCTATTTGTAATTAATGTCTTGATTTGCAAAATAATCGTTTATACATGTCTAAAACACAGGAGTAAATAATTTTTTTTGTTAAAAATATATAAAAAACTTATTTTATATTTCACAATATTACTGTTTTACAGTATTTTAATCATTACAACCTTAATGTTCATAAGAGACTTCTTAAAAAAAACCTTTAAACTTTTGAACGGTAGTACAATTAACTACATATGCTATGTGCGTGAGCCCTGTCACTTTAACACTTAAAGGCATGGAAAAAATGTAAACCCACTTACCCGCTGTGCATCAGACTGTCCTGCCCTCCTGCACTGACTAGTTCACCTGCAAGAGTTATCAGATCGAGATTTAGTATTTGTGCAAATAAAGCAGTTTTGTCTTTTACTTTGGATTCAAAGTAGGTCAAAGCGTGCGAAAGCTCATCTTACTGGTGAACTGAGCCGGCACCATTACAAAGTCATCAGAGTCTGAGGATGATGAGTCTTTCAGCAGGGAACCTGGAGATGGTGTGGGGTTCGTTTGAGGGAGGGGCCTCGGAGCTTCAGTTTCAGACTGTCACGAAAAAACTTCATATACATTACTGTTCAAAAGGATTCTTTGATGAATAGAAAGTTCAAAAGAACAGCATTTCTTTGAAATAGAAGTTTTCTTTAACATTATAAATATGTTTAGTGTCACTTAAGAACAATTAAATGCATCCTTCCTGAATAAAAGTATGAATTTCTCAAACTTTTGAATGGTAGTGTAGCTATATGCTACTGTATACACTATATATGGAGCATGAAAATCACAGTACACCTCAAAGAGATCCTAAAATTCATGCATCACGTGCTGTTATTGTGGTACCTGAGTAGGAGTGAGGCGAGAGTTTGAGGAACCGCTGCTGGAGCTCCCAGAGGCAGAGCTGGGATAGGCGGGCATGGGCACTGGAGAGGCTAACAATATAATGAACAAACTGAAATCTTACTGCAACCAAAACTATAGCAGATCTGGATAAACAAAGTGATGTACATCACAATCTTACATTTCTTCATGGATGTACTAGCCTCCAGGAAAGGATGGTGGAAAAATTCATCTAGAATAGACCATAATCCCTTTATTATAATCATTTCCTTGAAACACAATGTCTCAGTTTTATGATTTGCTAACAAGTGTTGTAAAGTCAAGTGTGTGATTGTGCACGTCTGTCCACTGACCGAAGTCCATGCGCTCCCCATGGTTCCTCTGCAGCAACCCAAGGAGAAGGTGCCTGAGGTGACTGGAGGTTTCTCGTGGAATCCTGGGAATATGGAAAAACAATGAGAGAAAAGAAACTAGTTCTACTGCAGCATCCTGTGGGGGTTTTATCAAAAACATATAAATATGAGATATGATTAATAAGATTTGTAAAACACAGTAAAATTAGTAATATTCTGCAATATTATTACAATTTAAAATGACTTTAAAATACAGCTGAATAGCTGAATTTTCAGCAGCCATTTCTCTGGACCTAAATATCACATGATCCTTCAGAAATCATTATGATATGCTGATTATGAAAAGAAAAGAATAGCATTTATTTGAAATAGAAATCTTTTGTAACATTATAACTTTTGCTCAGTTTCGTTATTCCTGAACAAACGTATTATTCTCTTGAAAAAAATCTCTCCAGCCCCAAACAACTTTTGAAAGGTAATCTGAAGTTGTCAAATTTATGACACCTGGGACCTTTGCGCCTGTTGTGGCCAAACTAAACTGGATCATGTTGACTGATGACTAACATACCGTCCTCAGGGTCACTTACCTGGGACTCAGGCTCCGGTTCCTTTCATAGAACTGCCGCAGTTCCTGAGGAGTATTCGCCTGGAAAAGATTTTAGATTTTATTGACATCATTATTACTTCTTGATCATCTGCACAACTTTAATGGACAATACTGAGTTATAGTTTGTGGTGAGTACTGAGCAGTTCATAACATGGTATAACTGCATTCATCTTCGTAAACTCTTGCTGTTTGGGATGTAAACACATTTTTTCCAGGTCTGAGGTTAAATCTTAAGCTTGAGCGTCTGTTTCAACAAATCATAAAGGCTTTCTAATGGCTGCAGGAACAAGCACTTGAAGCAGTATTTCCATGCAGGAGGAGATAAACACACGGGTTAGGATAGAGACAACTGTGATCTAAATGAACTCAGCGACCCATCTTGACCCATTCACAGACTGACATTGCATTACAGGACTTCTTCTAAAAGCTAAAAATACAAACCCATAAATAGATGTGGTTGTGACCGTGTAATCAGACGGGGTTCACATGTTAGCCGTCTGGACTCTGGAAGCTGTATAACCAGGGGTCAACTGGGTAAACTTTACCCACAAATCAGCCCTGCTAACAGCAGCACCTGGCTAAAAGCTTAGCTGAAAAATCCAAATAATACTTAATGGCATGCGCGTTGTGTTTTGAATTTTAAAAACAAACTAAAGACCAGCCTGAGGCAATATTCAGTGGAAGTATTGCAGTAACAAACTACACACACATGCATATTTTGCAATATGATCATCACAAAGAAAAAAGAAGAACTCCCTGTTCTGGTAGTGAGACTACAGAGAAGCCACCCATGTGAATGGGCATGTGTGTATTTATGGGTGTGAGTGTTTGTTAGTAAACTAGAGGGTGTGTTTAGTTGCAGAGGCATGTGGTTTTGTTATCAGTAAGATGTCACAATCATGTTTCACACTCTACGGGGCATAAACAGCTAAGTGGTGCCAGCCAGCTGCAATTCAAGCGTTCCAGAACAATCAGGACTGACGCAGTAGACACTAACATTCGGTGGCATTCCTTGCATTTCTCCTTGATAGCAATATGCTACCACTCAAAATTTGTAGTTAAAAAAACCCCAAATTTAATTCTATGCTTATTAATACTTATTCAGCAAGAATGAATATTTTGAATAAATGCTGTTTTGAACAATACTATTAGGCATACAATAAAATATACAAAAATGTGAATCTAAAATAAAATATTACATTTTAAATAATATTGCACAATGTTATTGTGTTTTATAATATTTTAGCCTATAATGTAGCCTTGGTGACCATAAAAGACTAAAGCATTTTAAAACTTTCTTCCATGAAAATTTTTCAGCGAATAACAACTTAAATTCTGGTCTTTTCCTGAGACATGACGATGAGTAAATGATGAAAGGATTTGAATTTTTAGTGAACTTTCCCATTAAATCAATCTACAATGTATAAAGAGGAAGTCCAAGAATATATAGGGGAGAATTTAAAACCATGACCACAGAAGCATCCACAAATGAAGGAGCGAGATGAGTGCGAATATCAGATAAAAAGATGCTTTCTCTTTTAGGGTCATGCATCAAGTCTGTTTTTGCTAGTGATGGGTATGTTACAGACCTGAAATGGGGCTTTGCCGGTCAAGCACTGGTAGATGATGGTCCCTACACTCCACAGGTCAGCTTTGGCATCATAATTCTGTGACATGATAACCTCAGGAGCCTGTAAAAATAAACAAGACGAGTAGCAGTCTCAGTATTTTGCTGTAGTCACTCAAAAATATCTAGAGTAAGTCTGTATATCTAACACTTGGTTATTTTATTTTGAGAAATAAAATCAGTACTTTATTGTGACATATACTGTAAATTTCCTGTAGGGCTACAGGATTATGAAATCCATAAAGGCTGCAATTTAATTAAATAAATACATGTGCCGTGTATTTTAGAGTGAAGCGCGGCACTATGTTCTTTTACACACATGCAGCTCATGATCTGGAGTTTTCAGTGTCTCAGAGCAGCTCGGTTCAATGCATTTAGGAATGCAATACGCACTAACATCTTCCCATACTTGTAAGGAGAAGCATTTATAAACCAGCGGTTGCCAACCAAAGAGAAGATTTAAGGTGACTAAATTAAAACCATAGCTGTAAAATAAAATCAATATTTTTCTTAAATACCTTTTTTTCAGGGAAAAAATTAAATAATATTCATTAATATTAATATTTATAATTTTGTTTAATAATTTCATTAATTAATGATAATATCATCTTAATACTTTAATAAAATAATAAAAATACTTACTTTTATTAATACTTAGTTTTTTAATCACATTTTAAA
The DNA here is from genome assembly GCF_018340385.1 of Cyprinus carpio. Taxonomy (NCBI): domain Eukaryota; kingdom Metazoa; phylum Chordata; class Actinopteri; order Cypriniformes; family Cyprinidae; genus Cyprinus; species Cyprinus carpio. The sequence goes on along the minus strand of NC_056604.1, from coordinate 17,203,250 downwards.
TTGAAATTGCAATTAGATTTTTCTTTCCCCAAGTCATGCAGCCCTATTTTCCTGAGAATTTGGATAATATAAAACCTGATGTCAAGCACTCACCATGTACATTGGAGAGCCACAGAGTGTAGCAGCCATCGTGTTTCCCTGCAGATACCGTGCAAAGCCAAAATCAGCTGGAGAGAGAGGGAGAGAGAAAGAAAAATCAATGTATGGTGCTAAGCACTACATTTGAGCGCTTGTTTTGGTAGTGAAAGATGGTGCACAAATGTTTACAGTGTGTGTCTTTTTTGTGTACAGTGAGTGTCTTTTAGCTGTTTGACTTTACACAGCTATGTAGTGTCTACAAAACACTCAAGAGCAAACAGAACAATGTCGTCAACACCTAAAACAAACCGCAGTCATAACAAAAGAACAAAAACACCACAACCAAGCACTGCCAAAGCTGATAACTCATAATCTCATAGCCTCATAATCAGTACAAACTGTTCCTAACCAGTCTTTGCGTTTCCTTCAGTAGAAGGTATACTCTGACCCGGCACACTCACCCAGTTTGATGCAGATGTTGTTGGGGTTGGACATGCGCCCAGTGCTGTACGAAAGGAGAATGTTTTGGGGCTTCAGGTCACGATGGACGATGCCTTTACTCCTTAAAACACTCATGGCTCCCGCTAACTGCTGCAGCAACACACGGATCGTGTCCTCGCTCAGAGAGCCTTTAGCTATGGAGAAAGAGTTAGGAGCAATAACCATTTTAATTTCAGAATAGGATTATTCTGATGAAAACACTTTGAATTGTGGGATATTACAATATGTTTACAAAGAGTTGGCATCTAGCAAAAACAAGAAGTCTGGCTGGCATCCACCTCCAAGAACCCAAGCCCCCCACCCCCACCCACCCCCTCTCTCGGGTCACCTCTTTCCTTCCCCTCAAAACATGCTTGTTTCAGTCTTATTTTTAGCCCCCATGTTTTTCCACTGCAGGACAGGGCAGATAACAGACTGACAGGTGGATGAGGTCAGGCTGGGGCTTGAGTTTCAGCAGGGGATCTTGGAGTCTGTGGCAAGAGGTTAGCGGGTGAAGGCAAACACGACCCCTGATGAGGCTGGCATGGGACCTAACAACGCTACAAATCTGACGGCTTAAAATAAGAGTGGCCAATGCAAACATGGTAAATGTAGCCACCCTGGAATCTTTATGGTTAGATGAAGATGTATTTTAACTCTGAAGAAGTGTGTGTGTGTGTGTGTGCTGTGAGCGGATGAGACCACTTCCAAAGGGGCTCTATTTGTGGCAGCACATGTGTAAAACAAGCTATTCTCAGAGGTCCTGAATTATCTTTCTCTGGAAAGATCAGGCAAGTTGTTTGTTTGCTGAAAATGTCTCTGCAGTTTCAAGAGCGAGTCCAAGGCCAAAGAAAGTTTGAGGCTTCAACCTTCGAAAAAACGGACTTTGGTCTAAAATTCTGTCAACAATCAATCTTTATTATATAAACTTTAGGATGCATCATCCTTTTGTAAATCAACAAGATGTTGATGAATAAACAATGCAGAAATGTTATTCTAAAAAGGACACAGAAGGACAATATATCAAGCATGCTTATTATAATTCATTAAAACTATTCAAATATTTTTGTTAACTTAAAGCTAAAATAAAAGATAAACATCAGATGAAAAACTAACAAAATCAGAAATGTTGCCTTGGTGACTAACTGAAATATGATGAAATTGAAATAAGCTGATTAAAACACTAAAATTGAAGTCAACTTGAATTTTTACTTTAGCACAACTTTAAAATTGAAGTTGAAGCACTAAAATTAATATCTAGAAATAAATTTAAATTTAACTAAAACGGAAATATATCAAATTAAAAAGAAAATATAAAAATAAAAGCTTATTCAAAATAGTAAAAACAAACAAACAATACTAGTATATGTATATACATATATATACACACATACATATATACATCATATATCATTTACAGACATACAGACAATATTATTTTTTTATTCAGTATCAGCTGCTACTGGATATATATTGTCTGATATTGGCTATTCAACTGGTCATGCCCATTTTCAATATTTATAATACATAATAGTATATTATATTATATTATATTATATCTAAACACTGTAAAAACACTAATCATTTAGTAACACTGTTAAATGTAATTTATTAATTTTCACAGTTTACATTACAATGTTGTGATGCCTAAATTTACTTTCACTTTTACTTTGCATTTATTAGCTGGATTTAGGTTTTTGCATTTACATTTTTATGATGTCGTAGAAACAATACACTTTTCAATATCAACTATGAAATTAAAATAATTATTAGTATTGGCCAGTATTCTTAATACATCTCAATTTGCCAACAACTGCATACAGGACAGGTTCAAATCATTGTGTTGTGGAGCCTCTGTGCTGCTCCAAAGTCTGTGTAAAGGTTCTACAATACAATCTGCACTAAACTATGTCTACTCTGACCAGCTACAGAAATAGACCACGGAGGTATAACAACATGGAAAAATTAGACACCTCACTTGTACAATTATCCAAAGCTATTATTTACTAAGCTGTAATTATAACAATTTCCTAATCTGTAACAACCAGTAGCACATTTAATGGTGAAGTACAGATGACAGGTTGAAATGAGGCTAGTGTACTTACAGTGTAAATACTCAGCCAGGTCTCCTCCATTGCAGTACTGTAAGAGGAAACAAACAAACACTGTAAATGTACAGTCAACACAAAACAAACTCTCTTCAAAAAAAATAAAAATAATCACAATAACACAAGGGCTTCAAATGGCTTTATGCTGACAATAATAACAGAGAGGTTTGAATTAAGCTTAGCATAAAGGACATCCTGCAAGGGGAGGTGAAATTTGACCTCTGATATTTTTCTCTACATCACAAGTCTATTTTGAGGTTTACAGTGGGTATGTGAGAGGTGCAGCTCGCCATCTTGACTCACCTCCATGACAAGATAGACACATCCCGATATCTCCTGCAGACAAAGACATGTGACGCACCATTAAACATTTACAATTGATTATATTAAAGAAACACCCAGCAACATGCCACGTGACAGCCATGGCACGAACTCTTCATTGTCTAGATGAGGACAGACCTCGGGCTGGACTCACAACAGATGTCACTGACTCACACTGACTCATCATACAAAGCCTTCACTCACCTAAGCTTTCTATGAATAGTCTGTTATTATAGCGTCAACTCACAAGCAATACAAATCACAGTGTGTGCCTGCATTTCATTACATATTGTATGCACTCTTTCAGGCACAGAAATATCTTATTATGTTAGATTTTTTCTTTTTTGTAAAAACTTTAATGGGTACGTAGGGCAGGAAAATGTCATGCACAGGAGGTTATTATGTAGCTATAGTTTTTTTTTTTCTTTTTGGTTTAAAGTTGGTTTCAAACAGTCTGTTCAAGCTAAAAATTAAACTGCTTAATTCATATGGTGCTGTATTTCATTTGTAAAGTCCAAACAATACAATAATAATAATAATAATAACAATAATAATAATAATAATAATAATTATTATTATTATTATTATTATTATTATTATTATTATTACTATTACTAATTATAAACTGTTTATAAAATTGTTGTAAATTAATTACAATAACCGTTGCAAATTTAAAAGAAATGTAAAATGAGTATGAAGTAATAACAAGAAAAACATTACCAAATAATAATAAAAATAATTATTATTATATTTAATAATTAATATTGGTTATTTAAATTAATATTACACTTATTCAAAACCAATTACAAATAATTAATAATAATAAATACATTCATAAAACATAATTATAATAATTACAATAATTAATAATAATTATTCTTATCATTATTCTTATTCTTATTATTGATGAATCGTGTGGATGTCCAACTGTGTTCATTTAATAATAGTAATATATTTGGCCGTATTTCAAACCCTTGTCTGTATACCAAGCATGCTTGAAAGACGTTTCTATCTCAGACTACTGAAGATACTATGCTTTTATGCTAATCAGTGCACAAAATAAATACACACACAGTGCAACAAAATGCTCTTTACTGACCAAATCAAGACTACTGAGAGGCTCTTGTAGTGTAATAGTGACTAGGAGAAACCACCTCAAAAATGGCCTTTGACTTCTAGCCTGCATAATCAAACCTGATGTGGATTCTAGATGGTTTGTTACCCCTTCATGTCCGTGTATATTACTGTAGAAATTCTGCTTCTGAAAAGTTTAATGAAGCAAATCAATATGTCCACACCCAGGCCAAGAGCCATGGTGACCAGTCTGAATGAGGCATTTACTTGGCCCGCTTGTTGTGCAACAAAGGTCCCATTTGGCCGAAGTCCATGCAGGGCCTGCGTGTTGCCACAGTCAGGACAGAAGAAGGAGGTGTTATTACCCACAGCTGACTGACGTACAGATCAGCAGCCGGCCGGCGTGACAGACTGTTGGGAGCAGCGTGCTTTAGTGAGCATGTCTATTTAAATAGCATATTACACAAGCAAACAGAATTGTTTCATAAAAGATAACAGTTCCTTATGACTCCAAAGTTGTGTAACAGCTATTTTATAAGAGTGAAACAATTATTATGGATAAAGGTTTAAAGTTAAGCTTGCCCTGTATGTGTGTGTGTGTGTGTGTGTTGAACCAGTGAGAAATGAAACCAGGCCATCAGCAGTAATGCAAAGTAAACTAAGTAAAGCCCTGCCCAAGGCTACAGAGCAGACATATTAACCAGGCCCTGGAGACGACTGTCAAAACATTATGATCCATTAGCACACAATGCAAAGGAGTTTTGCAACAACAAAAGACTAAAACAACATAAAGCTTAATAAAGAAAGTTAAAGGTTTCCATGAGTGTGATATGGGGGATGAGAGTTGGGTTTCACTGACTAAGCGCAAGTGTTATTTCCTGTGCTATTTTTCAGCTTTCATGCAAGACAGCTGCCATCAACCTGTGCACATTGTGTTGTCAGGTGGATCTACTGCTTGACGGCTGTCTGCTGAACAGCAGATTGACCCTGGTGGACAAACCCAAGACAAACCCTGTAAGTGCTGGCCAGATGTAAATTAGACTGATACTGGAGCCAGTTAAAGGGGGTGGTCCTATAATTGCAAGCTTGTGTAGTATCAGATGCACCTGTTTCAGTTCTAACAGTGTGTGAAGCAAGATGGAGTGAGCATGAATTATTAGTGTCAGGTCATTCTATGAGGATATTGTGGTGAGAGGTTTGATTTATTATACAGAGTGGTTCGTTCAACTGCAATTCAGTGAAAAGTTACAATTTAAAAGAGCAATCTGGGACTAGATGCCTTGTGCAGTGAAGTACTGCAGCTACACTAAAAATAATCATTTAATTAACAATTTATTTTAATTATACCTTAATTTAGATCTGAGACTTCCTAACTTTTGTGTCAGCTGAAGCCCTTTGACTTGTGATATATTTAAACACCCCCTGAGATTTTAAGTTAATATTTCAATAATTTAACAAAACATTAACATGTTGAAACTCCCCTTTTATCGGTCAATGACATACAGGTAAATATTATGTTGTGTTTTATTTTGATGGTTTTCCCCTTTAATTTATATATTAAAACTATAATTAAAATGTATTAATTAATTAAATAAAATTATATATTATAGGTTATATAATTTTATTCGTAATTAAACTAATATACAACAATTATTTTTTTAATTTAACTTCATTTGTTCTTTTATTTTGTCTTCTGGTATTTTAACAGTACAAACAATCTAAACCTGTCATACTCGCTCAAGGGCACAACACCGCAGGATGGAAGGTGTAACACAATGTGTTGTTTTTTTTAATCTCTCCACACCTGAGACAGCCACCTGTCATCAGATCAGCCTGACTGCCTGGAGTCCTGTCCTCTATTCATTAAGATACATTGATAAGGGTATCCTACATCAGACAACGTCTGTTCTGTATGCAAATGATAGAGACAGGCAGTTAAATGGGTGTGCTTGGCTGGCAGGTGCTGGCTAATGCATGCACAGGTGTCAGGTGTATGCTTCAAAAGACATATAGACATCTGTCAAGGCTGCCATTGTTTATTGCCTGTTTACTTTTAGTACTTTAGCCACAAGAGATATTTGAGATGATTCATTTTCTGTGCCTCTCACGGAGCCCAGTGTGAAATTTAGATAAGGATTCGACTGTTTCTGATGCAAGAGAACGCAACATGAAATCATTACTCATGGTGAGTCATATTTAGCCCACATCTATTCACTATGGCTAAAACTACTGATAAATTGCACCTAGGGCGTGACGTCAGGGGCGGGCCTTAACGTTTAACCAATCAGATGAAGAGAACTGTAGCCATAACATCAACACTGGGCCATGCGATATTCGAGTTATAAATATCTTTAGTAACATGGAAAAAGCTGTATGTTTCAACAGACTAGAAACCACCTGAGATAACACAGTTGGCTTATAAATACAGTTAGAACAACTAAATTTTGCCCTAGCTATAGCAAACAATTAGTAGGTACATACCTGAAAGTCCAGTAAACTGACAATGTTCTCATGTTTCAGCTCCTGGTGAAAACACACATTCACTATATTAGTGAGCAGAAGTCATAGATGCAATTGCTTTTGTAAGGAGCTGATGATATTTGCTAAACCCTTTACACTGATTATATAAACAGCTAACAGTTAAACGTTGTTTGGCCCACGTAGAAGCCTTTCAGATAGCAAGAAGTCGAGATTCGCAATGTTTACTATACATCTGCGGATATTTAATAGATAAACAAATACATTCAATTAAATAAATAACATTAAAAGTATAGCGAGCACAACTGTGCGTACACAAAGCGTAACTACGAAGCTCACCTTTAATATCCGGATTTCTTTTCCCAGGAGCGACTGTGATTTGGCGAGGTTTTTCTTGTTAATGCATTTCACCGCCACTTCAAAATCATGTTTCTGTGAATAAAGACATCGATTTACGTTATGACATAAAAAGTCGCAGTATACAGCTTAACTGGCATCAGCTTTCCGAAATGTAGATCTTAGCGTTACCTGTTTATGTCTTCCTTTGAACACCACAGCAAAAGCGCCGTGTCCTATCAAGTCCTTCCTGCTGAACTCGAACTTTCCAACGCTTTCCATCGCGTGTAGACTTTAAATCTGCTCAGTAAATCTACAGGTGAGAGGTCGGGGTGTGAGGGATCTGTGTGTGCGCCCAGCACAGGACAACTGGACCCGTGTATCGCTTCCCATCCGCTGCTTTGCACCCAAACAAGCTGACACTTCGGTCATGATCGGCATTCGCTACCTGCTTGTTAATAAAAACAAAGTCACTGTCATCTTGATCGTATTATGTTAACACTTTGTTCAAAAGCATGTCACCAAGCGTACAAAAGTGTACTAAATTAGATTCGAAAACTGTCAGAAACAGCCTCAGGTTCAGAGTCGTATACTGCGCTATTTTGATCGTCACTTGCTAAACAAAGCTTGAAACTTGCGTGCGCATGCGCACTAGCGCTCTGTCCGCACACCAGTGACTTGATGTGCGCATGCGCACGGGTCAAAATGTTAACCCTCGTGAACTGCTGATGTTGACTTCAGTGTGTGGACAAATACACACTACTGGTCAAAAATATTATTTGCAAGAAGTTTCTTATGTTCACCAAGGCGACATATGCTTAATCAAAAATACAGTACAAAGCAGTAATATTGTACAATATTATTACAATTTTAAATGTTTACTTTGTAATATATTTTAAAATGTCATTTATTCCTGTGATGCAAAGCTGAATATTCAGCAGACAGTCTTCAGTGTCACATGATCCTCCAGAAATGATTCTAATATGCTATTATATGATTTGGTGCTCAAGAACCTTTTATTATTATTATTAATGTTGAAAACAGCTTTTGCTGCTTAATATTTTGGTAGAAACTGTGACACTTTATTTTTTAAGATTCTTTTATGAACAGGCCTAGTTCAAATATCAAGTTAATGAATCCTTGCTGAATAAAAGTATTAAAAGTTCTTTTCTCTCTGTTTAAAAACCTTACATACTTTATACAGCCATTCACAACTTTTAAAAAAAAAAACATTAAGAAGCAAAAACTGTTTTCAGCTCGTATTAAATTTATTGTTAATTTATTATTGTTTTAATGTATTTTAATTAAATAAATGAAGCCTTGATAAGCAGAGGAGACTTATTTCAAAACATTAAAAAATCTTGATTATTCCAAACTTTTGGCCAGTAATGTAAGTTAATATACTACTACTACCACAACCACTATTACTTATATTAAAAATAATAATAACAATAACAATAACAGCAATTATTTATTATTATTAATATATCATGATGTACATTAATACCATTATCATAATTACTAAATTACAGATTAAAAACAGTAAAATTAAAGAACAATTTACCTGTTATATTCTATTCAAATCCATAAACAAATGTATTTATTTATTTATTTACGTATATGTTTGTATGTATGCATGTACATGGTAACAAATGTTACATAACCTGTCTGTCTGCAAATTAGAAAGTTACACAACATCACAGAGTAAGTCAAAGTCAGAAGATCATATAAATCTAACATTATCAAGTGATAATAAAATCGCATAATAACACAAAGAAACGACTGCCTCTAAAGCACGAGTCTAGACAAAGATGCACTTTTCCTCTTTTCAGACCTAGATCTAGACATGAGAATGTTGCCCTCTTGTGGTATAATTGCATTACTACACTCGCACACACTAATCACAGTAAATGCAATGCATTTACTCTGGAAACAAGTCAGAGACTGAACATTACGTTTTGATAGATAATCATGTACTAGCCAAAAGTTGTATTTAGATAAAAATATGTAGCTATTATTAAAATATATCGGTGTTGTTAAAGCCTATTAACGACAGCTTAGACAATCCTTGGTTTGTGAGATGTATGACTAGTTAGAAATGTAGTTTTTAATTGTTTTTGCTCTGCCTTTTTGTTTTAATGGGAACGAATTAGACTGATGGCATCTTTTCCCTATCCATGTAACAGGAAATTTAGTCCATAAGGAGTGCATTAAAAGCTCGGCAGCATTCCCAAATGATCCACTTCAGGACCAGGAACAGTTTTCCATGCCGTTTTTCAGTAAATCACATTAAGGAGTCCTGGTCATTGTCTTCTCTTTTGGACGTCACATACTGTTTACATCACCCTATTCATTGAATGAATAAGAGCATTATGCGAGCACTCTGCCTGGGCTATTATATCATTCATAATATTAAATTGAACGTTTGGCATACAAATACCTCCACCCCAAACCTAATGATATACGATACTGGTCGATCATTATTCATATTCTGCTCCCCTTCTGCCCATAAAACACGTGTGGCTGATAAGCAGCACTCCTTTAAACTCACATTTGAAAAAGCCGCCTGGGAGCTTCGTCTGTCATTTGCAGTGAACGTAATCAATAAGTCTGCATAATCTGATTTTGTATCTCCGATCTCCACCCGGTCACGCTGCAATCGGCCAAATCTAAGAGACATCGAGCATGTAAGAGGTTTTTAATGTGTATCACCAACTCTAACGTGAGCCATGATGATGAATCCTACAGAACAAGCGTCATTCTCTCCAGTCCTGTCTTGGCAAAAAGCAGTAAAACGTTATGAGACTAAAGTTCAGTCCTGTTTGTTTTTCATTCTACTGTCTGCGGTCTGTTGAATTCTGTGGGTGTTATAACACTGGTCATAACTTTTTAGATACGCTACCGTTCAAATAGTGTATGTTTTTAAAAAAAATATATTAAGCAGCACATGATAATAATAAGAAATGTTTACTGAAGAGTAAACAATCATATTAGAATGACTTCTGAATAATCATGTGACACTGAAGACTGCAGTAATGATGCTGAAAATTCAGCTTTGCCATCACAGGAATACATGCCATTTTAAAATGTATTATTGTAAATTGCAATAACATTTCGTCCTAAGTGTTTTAATGATACAGAATTTCTGAGATTAAAAAACCCCCCCTGGAAATCGGTTTTATAGCTGATTTTGTACCGTTGAATTCTCAAAAGCTTAAAGAGAAGGAAATTGTAAAATTTTAAGACATAAAATGGTAAATTAAAACTCAAATGCAGCAATGTCTAAAGAGAACGTTTTATTCAAAATAGCTGTACAGGGCATATTACATAATGAATTTCATTAAAATATAACGTGGCAAATACAATGTAAATGTCATCAGTTTTTATTTTACATGTGAAAAACAATCAGCATAGGTACGGTTTCAATGCCTCACTGTCCAAATGAAATCCTTCTTCACAGTAAACCCCAATGAGGGACTCACAGAGGAGGTCCTGTCCAACATAAACTCAGAAACACATTTAATAAGCTCAACAACATCCATCAACAGTCAGTCAACAGGTAAACCATCAGTCAGCATTACGGGAAGGGTTTGGGAATTCACATCAGGAAAATGATGTTTGAAATGAACAGTGACACAGCCTGCAGTTTGTAAATATTTTGGTTATATTAAATCAGTTCTGCAGATTTACCCTCAAAATTAAACACAGACAAGGTCTGTCTTAATAATCAGATCTCTTATAAATGACACTCTCATAAAAAAGATATGTAGGAATATAGGACTTACAAATATGTACAATGCATGTATGTCATATCACAGTACAGTTTTCAGACTTAAATAAAAGTTTTATTTTGCATAAAAGAGAACTGAAAAAATCCATTTGCATTAGAACAGAATAAATCAAGAATACAGAATAAAAATAAAACCTTCACAGAAAGATTTCTCACATTATAAACTTAAGACCAACACTCTTTACTGGAATTTGTAGAGCTAAGGCACTTTATGTTTTACAGCATCATCTCAAAACACTGCTATGGCCATCTGTGTGCGAGTTCTGAGATCATACTGCGCTATTTAATACCTCTGAAGCATGTGTCATCTGAAAATGTATAAATCCAATCTTATATGGTGTACTATATCACTCTGTGTTCCTGCTGATAATAATGTCAACATTTTCAAAATCAAAACATCACATGAATGGGTTAAAGACACACGGATATAGTGAATGTCCCTTGATTGAGAGACACTGCATAAACAGTTATTTTCAATGATTAAATAACAATCAGACAAGAAGTGCACTTAGCCTTTAAATGTTCATTTGGGAGAAACTCTCTTGAAATTTTGGTACTAAAACAAAGTATCTTCTGCGATTTGTTCTTGGCAGAGAGCATGGACACTAAGACATTCACTCATAAACTACAAACAATAGCTGATTAAGCTATAATGTTGAGAAAATAAGAATTATGATACTGAATAAGAAGATCTTTCAAGCAGTATCAAAGTCTTGTTGGAACATGACGACGACAATAATTTAAAGATATACTGTATATGTTCACACATTAATAATACACTGACCTGTTTTGGTACCAATAAATGCATCTATGATGGCACAGTTACAGACAATTACACAGGGCTGTGTGTGTCTGTGCTATATACATCACAAAAGTGTCCACATTTATGAAATGACGCAAACTGATATATATCATGACATTAGAAAACTATTTGGCACTGTACATGAATAGGGTACAATTAGGTGTTCAATTACTGAGACACAAGTCCCATGTTTATTGTTCTAAGGAATTATTAAATAAAGTAGTATCCAACATGAAATTAATCTAGCAAGAAACACACCGAATGTCTGTAAAGCTTGCCCAACTTTAGAGGTCTTGACCTTCTAAAAGCATCAAATTATTTAAACGATACAACAAAGCCATATCCCATTGTAGTATAAAACTGAAAGTGTTTGTTTACTATCGTGCTAATTTAATAATTAATATCAATATTTAACATTAACATAATTTATTAATTCATGTTAATCATCAAAAACAGTATTATTTATATGCATCTCATAGTTCACATGCAACCCTGGTTTTATATGATTTTTAACATTCACACACACACACACACACACACACACACACACACACACACACACACATATATGTATAATGAAGTTGTGCAATATTATAAATGACCTTCTGAGGTTGACTGTCAACATACTGTGGAGGTTCATCACTTTTTTTCACTGACCTCTTGTTGAAAAAAAAGGCTATTTGGTTAAACACAAGTGCCATTTACAATACTAGATTTTTTTTAAAAATTTTTTTTTTAAAAATAGAAATAATTAAGAATATTTAAGGAGATTTTCGTAGGTTTTGTTCTTTTTTTTCAGGTCTAATTTTATGTAATTTTTGGTGGTAGGTTTTTTGTGGATTAATAGATTATTATAATTTACTTAGGTTGGTTTGGTTGTGGTGTTTTGTTTTAATTTGAGTTGAGACACTCCAGACTTTGTATTTGATGACTCCTCTGTTTAAAGGACGGCCAAACATGTAGCACAGGTCTAGTGTGTTGTCCAAAAAAATCAAAGCAAGGAAACACCGTTCCAGTACAGGTACTGTATCTCAGGAGAGTCTCCTGTCTGTGATAGTGTTCCTCAGCACACCACATTATTAGCAAACCATGAACTCCTTCATCCCAACAACGGGCAGTGTGTCTTCATCCTATGTTTGTGTTAGAGAGATCATCAGCAGGAGGAAATGACATCAGAGAACTTTGTGTTGTGAGTTAACTATTCTACAATTAGCTGCAAGTTTTTGTAGCTATTTCATCATATGAAGTCCATTTAAAATGTGATACAGAAAGGCACATGTTCTATAAGAAATGCTATGCTGTTGTCCACTTGCTCTGTTAGGACCAGAAGCCATTATACTGCTGACAAATCTACGCGGTTGGCTGAGTTGGTGCTTTTGTCCCATGTGTTCATCTTTGTGGGAGTCACACCGCCCTTGTTGCCATTCATCTACAAAAGAAAACCAGATTAATACAGCGTTCCAATACCCTTGTGAAAAAGAAGTGTGCTTGTTTGTATTGAATGTGCAGTTGGTATTGTGTAATACTGTAAACTTACAAGTTTTACTTTTAAGTACTCATATTATGTTTACTCGTAATCTTTTGTCACGCTTTAAAAAGAATTCGACTAACTTAAAGCACTTACTAAAATACTAAAGCACTTGTAAAGTATGTGATTAAGTGTATTGTGGTGTCTTATTTGATATTATAATAAAACAGCTTTTTATTCTCTAAACTGCAAATTCAAAAAAATGTGTGATTTACACATATTATGTAAACAAACTTTTATTTTTGATGTGATTAATCATGATTAATTGATTTGACAGTCCTAGTGCAATTACAAATATATTTAAATACATGATGCAAGTTTTATTAGGAAATGATATTTAAGTACATTTTAGTTTACCAGAAACGCTTATCAGTACATTTGGCAGTGCACATTATCTGCACTCCAAATAGAAGTAAACAGAAGTAATTTTAAAATTACAAAAAGATGAACTCAAGTTCTACTTCAGTGGGTCAAAAATGCACTCTTAAGTTCACCTAACTGCATTTAATATACATTTAAACTATAATGTGTTTTATTGTACATGATATGCAATTAATTGTCCAAAAACTTTACATTTAATTCATTAAAAAAACATTTATGACATACATTTTCATAAGGGTTTGTTTAAATTCACTGGTCATGAACAATACAAATGTAAAAATGAAAAGAAAAAATTACTCACTATGTCCGAGTTGAAAGGTTTGACGTTGATGTTGCGGATTGAGCTGCTGGTTAAAGTCCACACTTTGGTTTTGTGTTTGAAAGCAGCCCTCACCTGTAGAGCAGTAACAAGACATGAAACCTGTTAACAAACAGCATGATTGATACACTGGTTTTAATATGGAAACGAGATTGCAGTAGTTTTAAAGTCTCTCTCTATAAGTGCATTCACATAATGCAGTATCAAATTAACATCACTAGATGGCGATCACACTTTAACTCTATCACCAGCATACTCTTTGCTGCGGCTACGTCAGACATTTTCCCTGACATACCGCACACAGACTTGTTCTGACACAGCTGCACAAACACAATCTTACCTCAGAGTTTAACAGACAGTGAAACAGGAATATGAAGAACCCCTTTGAGGAATAAAAGAAAACAACAGATAACACTAAATGTTGTGAAAGCGCTCCAATTCACATCTGCAAAAGTTCTTACAAGTCAGTCCAGGTCCAAAGTCATTTCAAACATTGTTACGTCCCATATTTTTTAAAGCTGTCATTGTTTGGCGAACGCGCTATTGACTCTGGAGGCTGTAAACTGAGTAAAAATCAATCAGTTTGCTGGTGAAACTGTTTTGTTACACAGTAGTGATGCCTGACCTGTAGTGAGTTAAACACTGCAAACATGTACTGGAAAAGCAGGGAGTGGTCATTCACCGCCAGAGCCCCAAAGATCCACGATATGCCCAGGATGGGCAAGAGTACCGCCACCGCTTTAGTCGTAAGCCTAGAAAGACAATCACGCATATGAAAAAAGCAAACGCACGATGGCTGATACTACAATCATGATAGCAGATAAACTCACTTAACAGAGTTGGCGTCTCCGTGAACCTTGTAGTTTTCAGCGCTGATCCTGGATATGATCCGTGTCACAGCTATCAAAATGCCAATGTTCACCTGGATTGCAGAGATTACAACATTAAAAGTGTTCTTGTCATGCTCATCTAATGTAGTGCATTAAACGCCACTTATTAACAGCTGCTTACCATTATAACAAACAGAGCAGGGGCTACAAAAGCCCAAATCGCCCCATTCTGCAGAGACAGCCAGCAACTGTGAAATACAAAACAAGATGGACAAATGACGTAAGACAAGTCATCTTTTCTCCTCAAACTGGATTTTGCCATGAGCCATGGTAACTTACTTGCCAGCCTCTCCATAGCTGTTTAGTGACGAGGTCACAGACACCGCACATATGACCAAAGGACATCCTGAATAAAGACGTGAACAGTTTTAGAGGAAAGTTTCATCAGTAACAATTTCAAACAGTGATAGCAGTGCTCTGATATATTATACTTAATTGAAAAGTACTTCAAATTACATTTCTTTGTAATTGAGGTATAATTATTATAAACAGACTATTTACAAACTTTTAATAAGTCATTTGGCACATTGTAGGATCATTTTAATGATCTGCAAAACTTTTTTGATTAAAAATAGTGAGAAATGCAAATATACAAATATACACATGGTAACACATATGATTTATAATTTATTAAATAATGTTAATGTAATTTTTTAAATATTTTTCACAATCTTCATGTATAAAGAAAATACATTAATACTATTATTCAGTAAGGATGCATTAAATTGATCAAAAGTGACAGCTTTTACTTTGTTACACAAGATTTCTATTTTAAATAAACTGTTTTCAACATTGATAATGATAAGAAATTATAATATACCATATCAGTATATTAGAATGATTTCTAAAGGATCATGTGACACTGAAGACTGGAGGAATATATAACATATTAAAATAGAAAACAGCTATTTTATTTTAAATCGTAATAATAATTCACAATATATAGTATATTATATAGTATAAAGTATAAAAAGTATACTATAATATATAGTATAAAGAGTTAATAGCTTAGTAGTGTTGTCAAATCCCTTTCTCCCTCTAACCATATGTTTTTGTTGTATATAAATGACGTGCGAAAAGACAAATGTTTGTGGGAAAAACCTGGAATGGTATTGGAGCTAAAAATACCTTGTTGTAAAACCCATTGTAGAAATTTTCAGATTTTGTCGTAGGAACTAAAATAAGAATTTTTGGACTGTAGCCTGCTGTTTCGTGCCACCATAAATAAAGAGCAGCCTGGCTGTGCCGAAGGCTTTTAGAAAGGGAGTAGACTTCAGTCTGAAGTAATGACTTAAGTTTAACGAAGCCTGTTTTCTTTATCCACACTGAGCCTATCGCCCATGTCACTATGGATACAAATAAACATGTCTATTTATTCAACACTTTATCATATGTAATAATGAAAAACACCTTCAGTTATCATGATGCCAACTTTGCATGTACTAATAAAAATGTTTACTGATTTACTTCAAGGCCCCTTGTAGCTCTGGCAATGTCATTTTATGTGAGGAAAAAGGCAGATTATAAACTGGTCTCAAAAGAGCGAGAGAGCACATGTTGTCTATTATCCCATATGCACATTTGAGATCAGGTCAATTAATAACAGTGACGGCATCTTTAGCGATGACCTACTGAAGATTTAATGTCCCTGAATCTATCTCAGATAGTCTGTAGCGCATGAATGTCTTCTTTTCCTCCCCTTTTCAATGACACTGCCACATCAGTGATGGCTGAGGGAGGTGCCTGCCATGGGACAACCTCATTTGACTCTCTTGGGTTTGTGCATTATGCTGAATCGGGTCGTTTAAGGCAAATGAAACCCTTCTGATGTTTTCTTGTCAGCATGTGATGATTTGTAAGTAATTGCAAGCTTGTCTGTGTGAGATGAAGTGTTATATTGTAGTTTATATGAATGTGTGTGTATACAAGGGAAAAATTCACTAAAAAGTGCCACTGAAAAATGTCATGTGTACGCACATGAATCAGTGATGCCATAGAGTGCCAATAAAGTATGGCAGATTGTGGTGGTCTGCTGCATTCTCCACACCTTGCGCTCAGAACCAGTCTGCAAGATGTTGTACTCACCCCATCCGATGGCATAGTAATAAAAGTGCTTGCTGCCCTCTGAGCCGAACACCTTGACCACCATGCTGTAGAGATGCAGCCCTTCCACCAGCATCCAGGCGAACGCACACAAGAAGAAGAAATGCAGCAATACGGCCATGATCTTACACGGGAGCTGGGAGAGAGAGGACAGTTTCATTTGCTGTGGCCTTTCAGACCAGGACAAGCGTCTAGACAAAGTGCACTGTACCGAAAACGGATCTATTTTGTTCATCTTAGCTAATGTAACACATGTTGTTAAAATAAACATACGGGCTCAACACTGACATTACCATAGCAAGATTTCAGCCAAGTGCTCAGACAGAGGAAGCACAATCAAATTAACGGAGTATCAAATAAATCTGGCTGTAATGCCGGAGGCATGTTAGGAGATTAGTGGAGTCATCGGCTCTTTCCACCTTATTAGATTTCTTTATGTAATGACAACATGCTGGTTCTGATACTGATGATGATTTGATAATCACCATAGACAACAATCACGATTAAACACAATCACGCATTGTAAATGAGATGTCGATTTAATTAGAACATTTCATAAGCAAGCTTCTTCCACCAATATTTGTGTGGATACTCTCGTTTCTATTTTAGTTAAAACATTTTTTTCACTGCAGTTTTTAGTGCAGAACTGCCATCACATTCTTACCTTTTTATAATCTGAAGAACCTTCTTTTGCTACAAAGAACCTTTTGTGAAACAGAAAGGTTCTTCAGATGTTAAAGGTTCTTTATGGAACCATTTAGACAAAAAGGTTCTTCTATGGCATCGTGAAGCACCTATATTTTTAAGAGTGAAGTGCTCAACACACAAAAAATCTCCTCAACACAACACTAATTGTGCTTTTTTTCCTTGTGTTTTGCCTTTTTTCAATTGTGTTGTGCTAATTGCATTGTGTTATGGCTTGTTTCTGTTGTGTTGTGAATTGTTTCCGTTGTGTTGCGCTAATTTTGTTGTGTTGTGGAGATTTTGTGCACTACTGGGCCACTGTACTCTTAACAAGGATGACTTAATCAGGGTTATTATCATTAACTTAAACTAGAACGAAAATGATTTTTGTTAATTATAATTTTTTGTACTCTTAACAAGGATGACTTTGAATATATATATATATATATATATATAAATGTTATATTATGGTAAACCTAAAACTGGGTAAACTAAATGTTAGATGGTAAACCTAATAAATGTTAGAAGTTGAAGCACTAAAATTACTAACAGGAGATAAAATAAATAAAAACTAAAACTGAGCTAAAACTAAAATAAAAACCTGATTAGTAACATTAAAAAAAGCACATAACAAAACTGAAAATTGAGAGTATAAAAAAATTGAGAACAACAACAAAAAAGCCAATTCAATATATTAAGAAAAAATATAATAGACTCACCGTGCTGGGATTGAAGCGGAAACTGATGAGCAGAAGGACCTGAGCGACTAAGATTGCAAACGCCAAGTTTGCATGAATATGGTAACGCTGATTACGGATGGTGCTAACCGACCTGTATGCACAGAAAAAAAAAAAAAAACTATACATTTTTTAATAGTAATGATGCAGAAACATTAAAAGCTTTTAGTGTTCAATTCATTGAAATGGCAAATTATTATATTTAATAAATCAAAGAGAAAGTTTAGCAATGCGAATAAAACATTTTTGACCATGTTTAAACAGTAGATTAAAATCATGCATGTTCACAGAGCATTGTGGGATACTTACGACAGGACGGCAAAGGTGACCAGTGTAATTGCCAGGCAGAAAATAGAGATAGAGCAGCCGATGTAGCTAATGGTGGACAGCGCCACCTTGTGGGCCTTTGAGAGCTGAGGTAGAGACAAACATGACAGCACAGGCAATGAGATGATGAAAATGTCTGAAGTTAGTCTTGTGTACAGCACTGAAGGGGGTTAAAGGCGTTGAAAACACACAATGTTACTACAAATAAGAAACACTGAATACCACAGCAACAGTCCACTGATTGTAAAGTCAAAGGTTATAGATGACCAGCTGCACAGGGATTGATGTTCGCAAAATATTAAATGACTTGGCAATTTCAAGATCATTTCATCAGAACAAACCTGCATGAGTCTGACAGTCAATCAAGTCAATTCTTGGAACAACCTTATTTATTTTTATTTTTTTCATAAAGAGCACTAACTATTCACAGACATGGTAGACCGACGGTTAAAAAAGGATGAACAGTAAAGACCCCAGTCTTGCTTTATGCATACAACTATCTCTGTATTCAGTCTCTATACACATTAATCCTCAATATTTCTCTTTTCTGGAAGCTGTTATACACTACTGTTAAAAAGATTTGATTAACTGATAAATTAAGGAAATTAATACTTTTATTCAGAAACAATGCATTCAATTAAACAAAAAGTGACGGTAAAAAACATTTAAAATGTAAGATTCAATTTTAATAAAAAAGTAATAAAAAAATCTGATTTTGAACATTCGATTCAACAAAGAATCTTGAAAAAAAAAATGTACTGCAGTTTTCATAAAAACGCTAATCAGCACAAATATTTTCAACTTTGATAATTTTTTTGAGCAGCAAATCAGCATATTAGAATGATTTCTAAAGGATCATGCGACACTGAACACTGGAGTAATAATGCTGAAAATTCAGCTTTGATCACAAGAATAAAGTACATTATAAAATAATTATAATATAAATATAAGTTTTTTTAAATCGTAGTATTATTTCACTATATTATTGTTTTTACTGTATTTTGATCAAATAAATGCAGCCTTGGTGAACAATCAAACAAAAAAATTATTAGTAAAAAATTACTACTAAACAATCACCAACAATTTTTTAGTAGTAAAAAATTACTACTAAAACATATGCCGAATTCACGGCTTGGCCAGTTTAATATGTGCTTTAAAGTACTTGTTGTTTCAGAAAATTATACAAAACAACTTTTGTAAGTAGACAGAGAGTGTAAAATGGTGATAAAAAAGAAAGTATCACTACACTTGGAAAGATTTCCATGCTACGACACCTTAAGCATCTGTTGGTAAAGAGTGAACAGATTTATTCCCGAACATCCGTCAGGATATAGTGCTGTATTGTTACAGCTCCTCTGACCCAGTGCCAGTAATTGGTACTCAGTGTTGCGTCTGCACATTGAACCATCGGCAGTTGTTTTCCCCCATAATTCTATTTCCGTGCGTGGGTTCGATCGTACATTAACTCTGTTTCCTGCCTTGTGATTATCGTGGGCCCAGAATATCGAAGATCTGCGGAGCGGTGGAGAAAGCACGATCTCCTCCAGGCTTGAAGTATTGAGGTGAGCCGCTAATTGAGGCCCAGGCAGAGGCAGATATTAGCATCAAAGCTCCAGAGGAGATGATTACATGACTGAGCGAGGACAGATTTTCTCAACAAACACATGCAGATGACAGATGCAGAAGAGCCAAGCTGCACCTGGGTGCCTCGGTTTGGCTTGTGCACGGATCTCGAAATGGCAATCTGCCTTCGTGTGAAGCAATATGTCTCTCATCTTCACAAACATGTCCCTACTTTGCGAGTAGTTGTTGCTGACAAGGTCTTTAGCCTGAGTTAAATTCGCTCTTCAGCTCTCTTTAAATAAATCAACAGGACAAGGGTTACCAAAATATCAAGCTGTGCCTGTCATTCAGTATTTCAAAGGCAGATGTTATTTACAAGCTTTCTCTGACAAATGACAACCCATCTGTCCGCCCAAAAAGAGCCCACAGTCTTCGACCCGCACTGGCGGCCTGTGACTAGCAGCCTCTCTCGAGACGCTTTCACACACAACGACGGGTTTCGAATGAACTTGAAACAAAATCCAGCACGTCACCCTTGGAGAAGTGTCTTAACTACATCCAAATTGTCTTCTCGCTTAAAGCTCTGCTGCTGATTTACTGAGAGTCTCGGCCAATCAAAACCTCAAGCACTGCATGCTGTTGGCTCGCTGAAGACGAGAAACACAGTTAGCACCGCATTCATCGCAGTGCCTTGGTGTTTTCAGAGATCCCTGCTGGGAAATGACCTACATGCTCAATCAAGGAATCTTGAGAAATTCCACTAACGTCAGAGTTCACTGCCAGTTTTGTATTATACGTGCATATTTCTTGACATATACGGCTTAGATAAGCTTAGCAAGTCAGACCGAATGAGTAAATAAGTCGTTTTTTGATTAGAATAATGTTGCAGTATGGTGCCTTGTAAAGTTAAATCATTCACCTCATCAGAAAAACAAATAAACAAACAAACAAACAAAAAAAAACAAGAAACATGGTAAAATTTTAAAACATTTTTTGGAGCATAATAATTATAGGTTATACTAACCACTAACCACTGCTCAAGTGCGGGGTCAGTAAGATTTTATTATTATTTTTTTTATATATTTACATACTTTTATTCAAATAGGATGCATTAAACTGATGAAAAGTGACAGTGATTACTATGGTTACAAAAGGTTTCTATTTCAAAGAAATGTTCTTATGCAAAAAAGGTGAATATTATGCAGAGATGTCAATGTCTGCTTGTGCATATCTCTGTGGGAGGATTCAGTTCTTCTATTTGCATCAAAATTTTTAATAATTTGCAGCTCAATGTGTTGTTCTTAAAATGTATTCTTCTATTTGCATCAAAAGTTTAATATATATATATATATATATATATATATAAAATGTAAAAGTATACTGTTCAATGGTCTGGGGTCGATAAGATGTTTCTAGTCTAACAGGACAGCATTTATTTGAAATAGTAACATAATTGTCTTTACTGACACACTAATCAATTTAATGTTCCATGGAGGATGTAGACAGAATTGTGTAAAACCTAAAACCACACACAATGAGCTGCAAAGTTCTTGAATTATTTGAATGAACTTAATATTTAGCCAAAGCAAGCAAGACGAATTCATCTATAGCAAAAAAAAAAAAAAAAAAAACCTAGCACCAGACAGAGCAACACTGAGAGTGCCTCACCTCCATGGGAACCACTTGCATAAGGATGGCGAAGTTTGTCAGATGGTTACACAAGCAAATAGAGAAGGACATGTTTCCATCAGCTCTCACACACCCCTCACTGGACCACACACCCTCCTTGTAGCTGAAACAAACGCATACATACAGGTTTAATTGAGCATTACAGTTGCTGGAGTTATTCATTGTTTATATTGAAACCATACACATTCACACCCTCGCCCAACGTTAATGGAATTACCAGCGAGTTATTAATCAAATCAGATCTAAACTAAATCAAAACTAACGCAAGACCCCATTAATCTCAGTGAGAGCATATATTCCAGCTTCATCATTCCATTACAGATGCAGTCATTTATTAAATGCCCACACGGGAGAAAGAGTGAACGAGCATGAAAAAGAATGAGAGCGAGAGAGAAGACAAGAAAGTCTCAATCCAGTTCAAACATGATCCATTTCAAATTATTCACATATTTCACATGATCCTAAGAATTGGCTTCGTTTATTGGCTTTAAGTGATTTTTCGAGTATAACTATTATATGGTATAAAATTGCTTTTTTATTAAAAACAGACTTTCATAATTTCTAAATAACATGGTTGAATGATGAATTTGAAGACAAAGATTGGATTGGACTGCAAGAAAAATGACTGCAAATTCAATTCTTTAAATAGTCACAATCAAAATGCTTAAATTGCTGGATATCACGATGTACTGTATATGTGCTAAATGTTATAAATGTAACCTATTTCTGGCCCTTACGTAGGTAATGGGATAACAGTGGGACATAAATATAACACACACATTGATATATTAAAGCACTTCCTGACAAGCTTTAACAGGAAATGTGAAAGTGAGACACTTAACATGTCACATGGAGAGCGATAGATGGGAGAGAGAGAATATACAAGAAGGACTGCAGAAATATCTCTGAACAGTGACACTGAGGATGAAAGTTGGGAAACACTCAAAGAGAAATATAAAAGACCATAAATAAAGGGTAAAGATATCATAAAAATATATAATAATTTTTAGAGTTTTAACAGAAACAGCATGTAAAAAAGCTACCATAAAAATGTTAATTCTTAATTTTCTAGAAAAAAGAAAAAAAAAAACTTTATAATTTACAGTAAAATGACATTCTCTAAAGTCACCATCACATTTGGCTTGATATTTTATTTAAATACATATTATTTAAATTAAATATTGCTATTTGTTATAATGGTGGTTGTCAATATATATTTTAAAGTACACAACAGATTATAATAGTTCAAGAAATTTGCAACCTATAAAAATGGCAAAACCGGCAATCTAATCCCAGTGAAGTTACAAAGTTACAAACACATAATTATAAATATGAAATCAACATTTGTGTGCATGCATACATATTTGAAGCTGTGAGGCCCACCTGTAGTCCAGGAAGGCGCAGTACAGGAACACTTTGTTACTTTGGTTTAAGGCCTGGAGTTGCTGTTCTTTACTCTGAAAGACAGGGAACAACACAGTTAAGAATGAGACATCACAGCTGATATATCGTAACGCAGTTAGTCCTTCTCAGACTGCAAAGGTGCACTCATAAGTGTTGCAGTATCAGTGGTGCAATATTGCTAAATATATCAATAGGTGACATTTCAAAACATACACAGATACACACAAAGTCCTTTCAAATAAATATATACACTCAGAAACAAGAACGGTTTTCATCTCTTTTCAATAGTCAGACTCTCAGAACATCTATGACATGACTATGTTGGGATGGAGTAATGAACAGACCCATATTCCAGACAGGAATGGAAACAAGCTGGTTGAGTAGATGAATTATGTTTCGGAAACTACCTCCAGGACATCATCCAGTCTAACTGGTGGTTATTTAAGAGAGGAAAGAATTGAGAGAATCGGAAGAACATACTAACTCTGAACATTCCAAATTTGAACCAGTTGTGTTTGACAGCAGATAGAAATAAAGATAAAAATACACTCAGGATGACAAGTGAGATTTAGTCCGTTTCTGACGCAGTGTTATTTTGGTATTATTGTTAAGATCCAATTTTTTCATTTGAATTATTTATATTTTGTGGTTTTATTTTAATTTTAGTTAAAGATTTGGTATTTTTTTTGTGTTGTTATTTATTTTTTTTGTTTTGTTTTTTTTATTATTTATTTTTTTTGTTTTTATGGTGTTTTTATTTCTGTTTTATTTTTTGTTATTCTAGTGCATTAAGCTAGAAAATAAGAAATGTTGTGTTGACAACTATATAGTGGCAGTTAGTTTAATTTTAAAATATTTTATATTAAGTTAATGTTTATTATATTTTTTATTTTAAACTTAGTTGTAACTATAATAACTCTGACTGATAGTCAATTCTTTTTTGTTTATTTTTGTTTTTTTTTTAATTTTTGTTGTTGTTATGTTAATTCTTACTGATAGTAGTATTTGCGTTACTCTCAGACCCCCGGTGCATACAGATAACACTAACAGTAGAGCCTAAAAATCTAGATCAAATATAAAATATAAGATAAAACTATACAATAAGGGAATGTAAAAAAGACATAATAGAAAAAAATAAAATAAAAATAAGGTTAAATAAAAGCAGCGCAAGGCACATGGCAGATAGAGTGCAAACCAGTGAACAAACAGTGCAGATAAAAAGATTTTTAGTGCATAAAAAAAACAAAAAAACAAAAAAACAAAATAGCTTATTCAGTCTGATTAAAAGTGACAAAGTGACAAAGGGCTCAAGAGCAGTTATTTTATTAAACTGACTGATGAGGAGGTAGAATGATGTCAGTTCCGTGGTGAATGAGGTAGTGAGCAGACTACTGCTGCACAAAGTGACTGGTGCATGACATCGTATGTTAGAGGGAGGGGGGGTGGAAGGACCTGGGGATGTGGGACCTGGGGGGGGGTGGGGGGGGGGGTTCATAGTTCAGTGGTGCCTGAGGCAGAAGAGGGACGGGGGGGCAAGTTCGGGAGCGAGTTCAGATAGGACTCTGAACAGTCACAACAAATTATTTGGTCAGAATAAGTATTGTTTGTAGCTTGTTCCAAACCTCTCTTGCCTGCACATGGCTATGAACTGAGCCTGTTAATTAATTTAAGAAGATGGTTTAACTAATAGAATGGTGGTTTAACTGAAAGTGGCAAAGTGTGTTGTTGTCTGAAAGGATCAGAGCAAAATATTAACATCTAAAAGGAAAGAACAGAGTGACTGAGTAATTGCATGGCGCGTTAGTAAATACAAATCTGATGCTTCATGTTTTATTTTTTATTTTTTATTTAACTTTTTTTTTACTTGTATGGCTAGAAAATGTGGTGTAGGGTGTATATGAGTTTTTGAGAGGGGGATGTGTGTGTTTTTGATTTTTTTTTGTTTCCACACACATTCTAGTATTTTTATGTGTAAAGGAAACAAACAGAAACACAGACCATAAATAAAAACTTTTTTTTTTTAAATAATGATTTTAAGATAGTCTGATACATAAAAGATAATATTAAATCATTTGAAATGAAGAATTGTATAAAAATGCTATTGCAGTTATAAAGACTTTATGTTTAAATACTAATAATTTATACAGTAATAAATTAATAAATAAAATAAATTCCTGAACGCCCCCTGACGTAATAAATAAATAAGGTAGCATTATTCAATTTGGGATGTAATATGCCAAAATGACAATGTAATATGTAAAATGGCAATGCATTTCTACATTTACATTTACATTTTCCAATACATTTGTGCAACGTTTGGTGCAAAATGAAAATGAAAATTAAATTACATAATTTTCATTTGCCATTTCCTACACCAGTTTTAATATGTAAAATGAATACTGATTTTAACGCTTTATAAGTTGCAAAATGAAAATGTATTACAGAAATGATTATATATGTCTAACATGTTCAAGCAAAAACTGTGGGAAAAATGATCATTTAAATGTTATTTTTCTTAAATGCATTAACACTCACAGTCAAGACACCTTACGATTGCATTTTCATTCAATGACCCGCAATGAATGTAGCAAAATTCAAAGTGCACATTGAAAATGCATTCCGAGCCGATCACGTCTCCGCCCCCTCCCGCCCTGTCAATCACTGCGTGAACAAGGCGGGGCTTACAGAAGGTCAGAGACTCAAATCTCAAGAAGAGGATTCAAGTGAGAAACAAACATGGACAAGACAGTTGGTCCGTGTATGTTTTGATGATTTCGGTTTATGGCTTCAATATTTCATTCGCACTTATGGGCGGAGTTGAAACGCTGCTTTCATCTGATTGGTCGAATCGCTCAGTCTTCAGCTCGGTCTTTTCATTCTTTCAGGCAGAATAAGAGTCAGTGCAAGTGAAGCACTGTAATGTCTGAAACCACCGCTCACTGTTAATTAGCATAATATTTGAATCAGATGTAGCTGGGGCACATAATTTGTGCTGTAGAGACCTGCAAATTATTTCTAGGTTGTAGTATTGTATGAATATTGTCCCACTGATAAATACAGTGCAAATAGTTCTGTCTCCTTGGATAACAGTGAAGTGGAAATAAAAAATCATAATAGACTGAACAGTTCCATGTCTGTAACATTTACCACTCTCATATTTTAAGTCATAAGGCACTAGGTATGTGTGTGTGTGTGACATTAATAAATAATTGTAAAAATTAATATAGTTAAATTTCTAAATAAAAATAGTAAAATTAGCTCTATGCTGCTCAGTGCTCATGCTGCTCAGTGCTCCTGTAGCCTACCTCAGAGCGCCCTCTCGCGGCTGTAGACGGTAATGTTTTCTCTTGGTCCTGAATAAATGCGACTTATATTCCAGTGCGACTTATATATGTTTTTTTCCTCGTCATGACGTATTTTTGGACTGATGCAACTTATACCGAAAAATACAGTTAACATTATTATTATTATTTATTATGAGAGTAATTGACACAGACTGGAACTTAAATGTTTCACCCAATTCAGCTCAGATCTTCAGACTCGTCAGACTCGTGTTGCTTATATAACTGGCCAGACTTACCTTCCCAAAAAAAATCATATTTAATTTTATTTCATATATTTAACTATATTTATTTCCACTTCACTGTTATCCAAGGAGACAGAAACTAGTTGCACTGTATTTATCAGTGGGAAAATATTTATATACAATAATTTAACGGGGTCTCTTGCAGGTCTCAGCAGCACAAATTATGTGCCCAGCTACATCTGATTCAAATATTATGCTAATTAACAGTGAGCGGTGGTTTCAGACATTACAGTGCTTCACTTGCACTGACTCTTATTCTGCCTGAAAGAATAAAAAGACCGAGCTGAAAGCGGAGCGATTCGACCAATCAGATGAAAGCAGCGTTTTCAGCTCCGCCCAAAGTGCGAATGAAATATTGAAGCCATAAACCGAAATGATCAAAATGTACACGGGCCAACTGTCTTGTCCATGTTCTCTCACTTGAGTCTCTGACCTTCTGTAAGCCCCGCCTTGTTCACGCAGTGATTGACAGGGCGGGAGGGGGCGGAGACGTGATCGGCTCGGAATGCATTTTCAATCGCAGTGATTGACATGGTGGGTTCATTGCGGGTCATTGAATGAAAATGCAATCGTAAGTGTCTTGAATGTGAGTGTTAATGCATTTAAGAAAAATAACATTTAAATGATCATCATTTTGCCACAGTTTTTGCTTGAACATGTTAGACATATATAATCATTTCTGTAATACATTTTCATTTTAATTTTGCAACTTATAAGCGCTAAAATTAGTATTCATTTTACATATTAAAACTGGTGTAGGAAATGGCAAATGAAAATTATGTAATTTAATTTTCATTTCATTTTGCACCAAACGTTGCACAAATGTAGGTAAATGTAAATGTAGAAATGCATTGCCATTTTACATATGACATTGTCATTTTGCATATTACATCCCAAATTGAATAATGCTACCCATATGCTTCCATATTGTTTTGGCTGCTTTATCCTTTCTGATTTGTTTTTTGTCTTTTGTTTTTATATTTTTTTTTTTTAAAAGTTTTTTTTTTTTGTTATTGTTGTGTTATCAGTATACAGTAATTTCAAGGACACCACAGATTTTAATAGTTCAAGTAAGTTGGAATATTAACATCACATCATATAATTTTTTAAACACATTTTCCTCAGTTTTTGAGGGTTTTCTGCAAAGCCACGAGTGGAGATAAAAAAAATAAAAAAATAATAATAAAACAACAATTAATTAACAATTTCTAAGTAAAATTTTGTGGTCCGTTCTGTGCTAGAATACAATGTTCCACAAGCCAAAAGTCAGTCTAAGTGCGAGTAGATGGAAAGTTTGAGCCATACTGACAGGGACAAGACAGACAGACTGTGCGACGAGAGGAGAGGAGCAGCTATGGGTGCGGTTCTCCTCTGCGCTCCCCAAAGTTTCTCACTTTCACTCGCTTTAGCTTCTCTTTCAGAGTCTACTGCCGTCCCTCTCTCTCTCTCTAGGCCAAAATCTCATTACTAAAAAAAGCAGGTCATTTTTACAGCTCCATCAGCGAGTCTCTTTCTCTCTCACCAGTCAAATGAACACAGATGGGGTTGGCTTGGTGTTTGTGGCTCCCCCCTGCCCCGCAGCGCTCTGCACTTGCCAGAGAAGTGTGAAAGCACTCCAACACTTTATTAACAACAAAGGGCTTGCAAAACAGCACGCAGTATTGGAGGAGCTCCCTTTCAATACAGAGAGAGCGAAATGACACTTAAAATACATGCAAAAACAGGTGATTAAGCAGAAGCTTTTATTAGAGAAATAAACCACAAGCTTGTTCAGGTTTGGAAAGAGTCCTTGAGTTATAACTTTTATAGCCACTGAGAACTGTACTCATCACAGGGGTTAAACGTTGGCTAGATGTTATGTAACCTTTGATTTTTGGGGGGTGCTTGGGGTATTTGACAGCTGCTATGACATCATTCTCACCGGCCTATCAGATGGCAGCAGGTTGTGTAATCACACATCAGGTCTATTCAGAGAGCCTGAGTGACATGTGTTCATAATTAAGCAGAAAACACTCATCCATGTCATTCTGATGGAATGGTTTACACAGTCAACTTTGCCAACTGGTGTGTCAGTTTCTCTCCTGATTGGACGGCGTGTAATTCCAAGCGTATGTGAGTATTGTCGCTCAGAGGAATGTGGAGAATGGCAATAATGTGAACATGAATCAACATTCTGGATGAAACTGACGGTTTTGGACTACAATTGAGGACCGTAAGGCATGTAAGCTGGGTTGAGCCCTGCGGATTTGGTTTAATATGGTTGAAATTTTTCTAAATCACCAAAAGTCACAATAATTGAGTAAAATAGTTTCTGATTTAGCCAGGCTCTCATCTCTTTTGTCAAAATATGAGACTTCTTCCACCAGAATGTGCCAGAAGTTAATAGAAAACAACCTCACAGCTTTGCTCTACTTGGGTCTTTTTCAAAGTTCCCCTGAAAGCTTCACGTGGGTGCCAAACTTCCTCACACTTCACACCCGAGTGAGTGATCTCTCCATCCGCGTCACCATTTGTTGGGGACTGTTTGAGGCAGGGAGGTGCGCAGATGTGTTGGCTGTAACATCACAACATGGCAAAGGCTTAGCTCATGAATATTATTTAAAACAAGCATATGTAATTTAACACAAAGATAATTAATAACCCTATCATTAACACTACCATTAAAAAGACACGAATTTGCGCCTGGCAAAGTGAATGACACGAATTGGGTGATGCCTATTTTCCTCTAACGTGCAATGTTCGCCTCAATTGTGTCTTCCGCACAAGTTGTTAAATTTCAACTCCAGCGGAAAATTCGCGCAAGCCAATCATCAAAGATCTTATTGACATATCCAGTTTGTCACATCCGGTTGTTTTAGAAAATGTTTTTTATGTTTTTATTTGTGTGAGTGATGCAAAAAACATCCTGCGAGTAATCTAGCGCGAGTAACGCAATGCAAATATTTGCTTCGCTTTTAGTGTGCACACCATTAGAATGAATTCTGCTCAAGGAACATTTATAACTGTAAAAGTAAAAAATAGAACACAATGTTGCTGTTTAATATTTTTATGTATATACAGGTTTTTCTCAGGTTTCTTTGATGAATAGAAAGTTCAAAAGAACAGCATTTATTTCAAATTAGAAATATTGTGAAACATTATACTGTAAATGTCTTTAGTGTCACTTTTAATTATTTTAATGCATCGTTGCTGAATAATAGTACTAATTTCTTTTTAAAAATCGTACTGATCCCAAACTGTGGTGTATAATATGTAATAATATTATCAGAAATATTCTAGCAGTACATAGTATAATATAATATACAAATATTTAAAGAAATAATTGAAACAACAGCTCATTGAATATTTTTTTTTTAAATAAAGCTAGTAGTCATGCAGACCTATTCAAGCACAATAAACTATTATTGAATTTAATAGAATTAATTTGATTCATTCCTACATCTGCCACTTTCATAACATTTCAGCTTTAAATATGAGAGGTTTGGGGTCTCATCTGCTCTAACGTATAACTTAGATACATATTTTACTAAGGCCTACACATCATCACAGTTTATAGCTTTACCTTAAAAAGGCAATAGCAGTGGGTATCGGAAGGGCTGATAAAAAAAAGTGGGAGTACTGTGTCTATACATTTGGGATATTACCCTTGATGCCTGACTTTTATGACTAACCCACTGACTAACTGAAGGAAAAATTGAGCGCTAGCAATACAATGAAGTCTATATTTCATTTGTGCATCACAAGCCTACAGAACTTCCCAAGTGTTAATAGAGCAGTTTAATAGTGGTCTGTTCTCTCAAAAAGCAGCCAAAAGGCTGTTCAAATGTCTCAATTCTTCTGGATCAATAAAATTTATATTAGGTAAGTAAAATAAATTAGTAAATACTTGAGTTTGTCGTGACAGTTTTGATGGACTGTGCCTTTAAATACATCTTATTCGCATAATGTCTCTCTTTCTCTCTCACACACATACGCAAGAGCACATGTTGGGAATGGCCTGCTAGACATCTCCTCACACATTCTCCTGTTTGAGACCAAACCCTGTTACACACAAGAGGAAATCTGCTGCCATTGTTTTCTTGAGGTATGCTGGTTAATGGCACTGCACATGGGTATATATAAAGAACTGCTCAATCTAAATAAAGCCTGGCTGGGCTAAATTTAAGAACACAGAGGAGTGTAGTCCAAGCTTAACACAGAAGATAAATGGTGAAAAGTAAATGTAGGTTTTCGGTCTCTCCCGTTCTATTCACAGGATTTATAATTACATAGTCTATGGATAGGCTGGGCTGTAATTTAGAGCAGCTGCTTCTGTAGACAAAGAATAATGTACTTGCAAAGTCAATGAAAATGTAGAACCCTGTTCCATCAAAAACCTGGAAATGAGACAGGAACAGGAAATATCGCAAGCCAGATCTGAACTAGTGTTACCCAAGTAAGCGTGGATGACTGTGTAGGAGTGCTAACCATAAACCTTAATCTGATTCTCACTAAATCACAATCAGGCCCATGTCACAAAACTAAATTTAGTATCAATATATGCCACTGTAATTGCTTTAAACTGGCTATTCTTGATCACAGCCAGACCATGTGTAAAGTGACACTATGCATAAACAGAGATAAAACAATTATGAATAATTTCCCCTAAAAAAATGTTTAATCATAATGGATTTAGGTCAATTAAAAAGTTAAACTCTTAAGATTTCAAGTAGTGGGTCTTAAATTAGAATCATTAACATGAGAAGCACTTAGAGAGCGAGCTTATTTTAAAAGTAAAATAAGTGCATACGTGTCTTTATAAATATCCCTACATTCATGCGGTGAGACTCGGCTGACGTTGGTGAGACTGAGGCCATACAACATCTGCCTAGGGGTTGTGCGCGGTCAGAGGAGAAACCCAGAGAGGTGCTCAGGGGGTCAGCCAGTTGACGGACGTCCTCCGGATCTCTGGAAAAAGCTAGGAAATGGTTGAAGCCTCTGTAGAGCCCTAAAACCTGGATCCAGTCAAGGCTAAATATGCAGTGGAACGTGCTCAGGTGATCATGTGGGGAAGTTTAAAGAGCTTAGTGGTATTTCTATCATAACGTTAAAGAAAACACAAGCTTGCTGGAGGATTTGGTCACTGTAAATCATAATATGAGTGAAGTCTAAAGATATAACTGTTAGAGTACCAAGGCAAGGCAGAACTAACAGTTTAAAGGCTAAAGTTGCAGGCATTTTGGAGTACAAGAAAGAAAGTGAGAGATACGAAGAGGGAGAAAAGGAGGAGGCCATACAATCCACAGCCGTTGGCTACAACAGGATTGCTTGAGCCAGACCATCTGCTATAGATTATAACGATTCATCTGAGAAAGCATGAGAGAGGGAGGGGAAATAAAGAGAGGGGGACGTCAGACCAACTCAAAGACACATTCAAAGAAAGACTGAGTGAGTGAGCCAATGAATGAGTAGCTGAGTGATAGAGTGAATCCATGAGTGAGTGTTTGAATAGATGAGTGGCTGAGCAATCAGGGATTGATTAAGTAAGTGAATAAAGGTGAGACTGAATCAATGAGTGAGCAAAAGTGATTTCCGAAAGCAGCACGGCTGTTTTAAACATCGATAATAGTTACAATACATTACATTGATGATAATAATGTTTCTTGAGCGCCAAACCAGCTAACAAGAATGATTTCTAAAGGATCATATTTGAAAATTCAGCTTTCCATCACAGGAATAAATTTTAAAATACATTAAAACAGAAAACAGTTCTTTTAAACTGTAATATTAAATATGTACAAACCCGATTCCAAAAAAGTTGGGACACTGTACAAATTGTGAATAAAAACAGAATGCAATGATGTGGAAGTTTCAAATTTCAATATTTTATTCAGAATACAACATAGATGACATATCAAATGTTTAAACTGAGAAAATGTATCATTTTAAGGGAAAAATACGTTGATTTTAAATTTCATGGCATCAACACATGTCAAAAAAGTTGGGACACGGCCATGTTTACCACTGTGTGGCATCTCCTCTTCTTTTTATAACAGTCTGCAAACGTCTGGGGACTGAGGAGACAAGTTGCTCAAGTTTAGGAATAGGAATGATGTCCCATTCTTGTCTAATACAGGCTTCTAGTTGCTCAACTGTCTTAGGTCTTCTTTGTCGCATCTTCCTCTTTATGATGCACCAAATGTTTTCTATGGGTGAAAGATCTGGACTGCAGTCTGGCCAGTTCAGTATCCTTCTTCTACGCAGCCATGATGTTGTAACTGATGCAGTATGTGGTCTGGCATTGTCATGTTGGAAAATGCAAGGTCTTCCTTGAAGGAGAGGACGTCTGGATGGGAGCATATGTTGTTCTAGAACTTGGATATACCTTTCAGCGTTTGATGGTGCCTTTCCAGATGTGTAAGCTGCCCATGCCACACGCACTCATGCAATCCCATACCATCAGAGATGCAGGCTTCTGAACTGAGCGCTGATAATAACTTTGTTTGTCCTTGTCCTCTTTAGTCTGGATGACATGGCATCCCAGTTTTCCAAAAAGAACTTAAAATTTTAATTCGTCTGACCACAGAACAGTTTTCCACTTTGCCACAGTCCATCTTAAATGAGCCTTGGCCCAGAAAAAATGCCTGCGCTTCTGGATCATGTTTAGAAATGGCTTCTTTTTTGACCTATAGAGTTTTAGCCGGCAACGGTGAATGGCACGGTGGATTGTGTTCACCGACAATGTTTTCTGGAAGTATTCCTGAGCCCATGTTGTGATTTCCATTACAGTAGTATTCCTGTATGTGATGCAGTGCCGTCTAAGGGCCCGAAGATCACGGGCATCCAGTTTGGTTTTCCAGCCTTGACCCTTACGCACAGAGATTGTTCCAGATTCTCTGAATCTTTGGATGATATTATGCATTGTAGATGATGATAACTTCAAACTCAAACAATTTTTCTCTGAGAAACTCTGATATTCTGATATTGCTCCACTATTTTTCGCCGCAGCATTGGGGGAATTGGTGATCCTCTGCCCATCTTGACTTGAGTCACTGCCACTCTGAGAGGCTCTTTTTATACCCAATAATGTTGCCAATTGACCTAATAAGTTGCAAATTTGTCCTCCAGCTGTTCCTTATATGTACATTTAACTTTTCCTGCTTCTTATTGCTACCTGTCCCAACTTTTTTGGAATGTGTAGCTCTCATGAAATCGAAAATGAGCCAATATTTAGCATGACATTTCCAAATGTGTCAATTTTTTTGTTGTGTGTAACTTTTATGTTATATTGTGTGTGAAATTTTTTTTTATGAGATTTGTAAATTATTCCATTCCTTTTTTACTCACAATTTGTACAGTGTCCCAACTTTTTTGTTTTTTTAATATTTTAAAACTGTATTTTTGATCAAACTAATTTAGCCTAGCTAATTATTCCAAACTTTTGAAAGAATAAACTTGTATTGTGAAAAAAGATTTTGGTCACCCATGAAACATAACATTGACATGTAAATACCAGTCAATTTTGTATGCTATTTTATCTACAGCTTGTTAGATGTATAATTCTGAGGTGAAATAAAGTAGCGCTGTAAGCTTATTTTTATTTGAATGAATTCAAATGAATTAATGAGAGAGAAGGATATAGAATGCGCGAGCGAGTAACCTAATAGTAAAGCTTGATTTAATTACAAAAACCTCATTGCTGAGAAATATAATGTAGCCTTTAGTACTAAAGTTGTTGTATTTATAAAATTCACAGGGCAGGGGTTGAAAAACAGCTCCTAAATGTTGCGCAATTTCTTACCTATAAAATCGCTATTGTTATGGGCAAACTATGTCAACTATGTTTTTGAACATGAATCAATCCAAATTTTGAACAAATCAGAATAAATGAACGAGTGAGTCAATGAATCGGTGACGTATTCATAAAGATAGTCACTTGTCTCATTTCTGAATGAATAACTGAATGAATGACTAAATGTCTACTACTGGTGATTTGGTTTCATATTTAAAAGTATCATTGCATTTTTCCCCCCAACATTTCTTATTTGTATGTCCAAAAATTGTTTTAAAACATTAATCTAATCACATTTATGTGGTGTGAATGTATTTATAGCACCTTTTAGCTTCATCAAACAGTCTGTGTAAATATATTTAATGTTGCTTCTTGTTCTTCCGCGTTGGAAAGATGGAGTTTGATAACACTGATTTCTGAACTTACAGTTTCTTATTATTCTAACCAAATTAATTGAAACAATGTAAGAATTTGATGTGAAAGATGACACATTTAATAAGGTTAGGGAAAAATGGCTATTTATAAACAAATTGGAAATGGCATCTGTTTTGTTATGTACAGCAACTCATTTCTACCTCTTTCACAGAGCACTTTATTTAGAGAGTTGCATAAGTGAGAGAACATCTGTAACTTAGTCCAGATTGGGGGAAATTATAATGTTTAATCATATCTATTATTATGTAAATATTGTGTTTGCATTGAAAAAAGTGTTTTTTTTTTGCCTGTATATGCTGTCAGTTATAGTTCTTAGAAAGAAAATTTGAATCAGCCAAAATCTGTATTGGCAGGTCACACTTACAAAAAAATCGGAAATCAAAATCAGCCAAGAAATTGCAATTAGTTTATCTCTAAATAAAACCAAGTTTTTTTGAAGTAATGTGTACTGTAATCATGTTAAGACGCATTCCATAAAATTGGTATCGAAAAAAAGTATCGTTCAGGAACTGATATCTGAGTAAAGGTATCTGTATCGATATAGGAAATATGGAAAAATACACCCCTATGGGCGAGTAGCTGAAAAGAGTCATTAAGTTAGTATTGAATATTGTGTGAGCGAGGGAGTGTGGGAGCAGGCTCTTAAGTGAGTGAGTTCAGACAGGAAGTGGGTGTGCGAGTTATAAAAAGTGTCTGGCGGTGAGCACTACTCATTACTGTACCTTTAAAAAACACAACTGTACTATGAAGACAACAAAAGTCCTCGGTCATCAATCAAAATGTGTCAGACTTGGTGAGATTTTTTATAAGTTGTAATGCCGTTAGTGCTGTTTGAATCTGTGATCATATTTGAACCACAGCGGAAATATTTTCTAGACAAAAAACTGCTTGTGGTTCTGTTATTCACCCATAAACATCTTTACTGGACACAAAACCACATTCACATGAACACAGCACAATGGATGATTACATTAATCCAGTCCAGGCTGCTTCATATACACGTTGGATTTGGAGGTTCATTGTATTAAAATGAATAAACAGCCTCCAGTAACGTCTTTGGTTAGCGTAAACATAAGTGCAAGTACATGCTCACACACAGCGCGACAGACGTGTGCTCACACTCAGTATGCGTGGCGTCTCTGTTTTGTGTCCGCTCCGCTGAAGCTTTATTAGGTTGTAAAGGCAGCGAGAGCTTGTCAGAAATCTTTTTTTAATCCTCTTGATTTCGACACTGAGCATCGCCAGCATTCCTCATGAAATCACTCTTTCCATTTGTTCACCTCGTGCCATGTGATCCAGCAGTGAGAGACCAGACAGGTGAGGAGTGGAGAGGGAAGAAAAGGAGAAGAGAGATGAGGTAATGAGGTAATTGCTTGATTGTTGCTGCCTTTATAGTTTAGGGATAGCTATAATATTTTAGTGGCAGCACTTTAAAGTTTAAAACACATTGAGACACTATTTTAAGGAAAATTGCATCTAAGGCCCCATCCACACGGAGAAGCTTTTAGCCGTATATGCATAAATTTTGTATTGTATAGGTGTTTTGTCCACACGGATCTGGCGTTTCGGGAGAGTGAAACCGATATTTTTTGAAACCGGGTTCCAGAGTGGATAAATCTGAAAACTCCACCCTTGCGTTTTCGTATGGACAGCGAATCCGTATATTTTCTGAAACGATGACATCATTAGTCCAGGTCTCGTTCCTAGTCAGACACCGCTACGTCACGTAACAACAACAAAAGAAAAACATGAACAAACACTGAATTAATGTCTTTTTATTAACTAAAATTAACACATATTAGTAATAGTATTGTTCCATGTTTGTTTGTATACCGCACGCAAGGTTATTCGCATAGTCCAAGTCTTCTTTGTTTTTAGTGTAACTCTGTGGCAGAATTACAGCACCACATACTGGTCTGGCATGTATACTACATCGTCATGTGTCGGTTTCGTGGTTTCGTGTGTACAAAGATATTTCCTGAGATGAGGGATAAAAAAAGATCGGATAGGGAAAGCTCTGGCTTCATGTGGATGTAGCCTAAATTCATCTCCTTTAAATTTATGAATTGACAGGTTGGTTGTTAAACAATTAGAGTTACCGGGTCCATAGCCAGACAAGAAGCTATAGCCATCAAAGCACCTGTTTTATAACAAATCCAGTGCCTTGAACAATAAATTACAATCAATAATTGTCTAACTTAATTAATGGCTGCATTAAGTATTTATATATACTCTTAAACATTTGATAATTTTTTTTATCAAATAAATGCAGCCATAGTGAGCAAAGAAAGATTTTCTAGAAGGATTTATAAAAAGAAACAAATTAAAAATAAATAAATTTACAGACCCCAAATTGCATGTTAGTGTTTATTACAAAGAAATGCAATAATTAAATTAATTATAAAGGGCTTGCTTAAGACCAAACAGTTGATGAAGCTTCTCCTTGAACAGTTAAAAATACAGTATGTAGTGTAGTTCTACAGTGTAGTTCGAAGGCAACAAATAAACACAAGTTTCGCTCTGATCAGAGAGGAATTTAACGTGAGAAGCAGCGGCACCCTCGAAAAAAAAAAAAACAGACAACTTATAATTAATTCTCTAATGTTTAACCATTGTTGAATCATTCTACCTACACTGGCAAAAACACAACACAGAGACCATTAACTTAAACAGTCTTATCACTGTAATCCATCTCAGATGCAATGACAGATTATTGATCTGGTGATTCAGCTCACACACATTACTCATGAAACACTAGCCTGACACTAATGCCTCTGTTCTGGACAGTCCCACACACAGGAAACGTGTGTCCCAGGTTAATTAGACCATTACTCAAACTATGACCAAAGGAAATGAAAATAATATGTAGCAGGGACATGCAAAGATAAAAACAAAAAACAAAAAAACAATGGAAGGTAATGGTTACTGTCAACTGTTTGGTTACCAACATTCTTCAAAATATCTTCTTTTGTGTTCAGCAGAGGAAAGAAAGTCAAAAGGTTTGGAACAAGTGGAGAGAACTACCCCTTAACCATGTTTCTGGATTTACTCTTTTAGCAGGCTCCTTTCATTTAGCATAATGGTCTTTGTACAAAGACACATTTTCATCAACGAACATCACCAAAATAAACATCTCTCACAAAACCATAAAAAGCCAGCAAAACAAAGGTTAGTCTCTATAGTTACATGCATGCCAGCATGGTTTTGATTTGGAAGGCTCTAAAAATGCTTTAAAAAGAACAATGAAAAAAGAAACGACTGCTTATTTAAATATTTTTTTCTTTGAGGGAATTACACTGTATATGAGTTTCTTGTTTATTTAATGAAAAAGTCATTGTTTAGCAGGGGTATTATGGCAGACTGCAAAGGTTAGCAGATTTTATGTAATAGTCAAGAGCATAGTGAGCTGTCAAATGTGGGTTAGCTGATGAATAACGTGTGTAACGTGGTGTGTGAAATCCAATGCTACGGTGAACTCCTTGCTGTTTTTTTTAACAGCAAATACTCTCTAAAAAACATGCTGTATTGGTTAACTTGTCTACATGCCATCTGTATCCATTTTTGATGGGTTTCCCATGGAAATTTGGCAGACATATGCATTCTCGACTGAGTCGTAGCATCTGCACACACACGCCAAATAAGCTCCTTGTTAAACCAAATCATCTTTCCCTCCTCAAAAGACCTCAAGGGTTATGGTTCCAGCGTTCAGAACCACTTTTCTTTTGGCGCAAAGCTCTCAATGTTTCAGAGCTAAAAAAAAGGGGAAAAAAAAACCAAGCGCAAGGGATGATGCAAACCAAAATGGATTTCCATGGTTAGTCCTGGCAGTTCTGAACTCTGGGGTTCTTGTGTAACACGGCTCACCGAAAGACAAAACCACAAACACAGCATCAAAAAAAGTGGTCTTTGAAAGTTTTCCTCCAACATATTAAGAAACATTTCTGTTCCATTTAAGAAATATAAAGGGATGATTCTGGTTAGACAAAAGTCTCAGAAGAAATCTATGTATCAATCAAACTTCAATGTTCAGAATACACAGTCACAGATGGCCTGAAATGTGTGGGGATACATTAGAAATCTCATCAGTCTCTTGTTCACCCAAAAATGAAAATTGTCATTAATAACTTCAAGCCAGTCTAAACCTGTAAGACCTTTGTTCATATTTGGAACACAAATTAAGATAGAGAGCTTTCTGACCCTGCATAGACAGCAACGCAATTGACATGTTCAAGAATTTGTTCATATCTGTTACATCGTTTAAGATTTTGTATAAACATTTAAAAATCCTGCCAGTACTTGTTTTTCTTCAGTAGCTTAAGTACCAATGGTACTAGGTGTTGTGTATAGTGTGTGTGGTTCTTCCAGAACTGACGGGGCAGGCAGAAAAAATGCCTACAAGCACTCAGAAAAACTACACATGGAAGATGGTGACGATATATGAATATGATCATGTGAGATTTAAATGAGAGTGCGCAGTTCTGAAAGCACGAGCGCTGCGCATGATCACACACACATATAAAGTTACTGACTGTCTGACAGATTACATATTGTTCATTCATTGTGTAGCAGCCAGCTGATTATTTTTATTAACATTATTACCATTATTAACCAATATTACTGGTTATTTGTTTATGTTAATGGTTTTAAAAAATATTTTCGGCCTGCCAGTATGTCAGTGAATATAAACTAATGCTTGCATTTAGAGTATAGGTGTGTGTGTGTGTGTGTGTGTGTGTGTGTGTGTGTTTTATTTGAAGGCCAAGTGCCACTAATGTTTAAGTATTATTGTTATTTTTTTCCCTGTGGTATCGACTTGGTATCGAGTATCATGTATTTTTAGTGGTATCGGTACTGACTACTAGATTTTTGGTATTGTGACATCGCTAGTAAGGACATTGTTAAAATAGTCCATGTGACATCTGTGGTTCAACCTTAACTTTATGAAGCTATGAGAATATTTGTGTGGGAAAAAAAATAACATGCATGCACGTGCATTCCTCTCTTTGAAACCAAGGCGCAGCACATCTGGGTTCTACATCAGAATGCTGGCTCCTGCGTCAGCACCAAAACACGCATGTGACGTGATACTCTCCTGAACACGCGGCGGAGACTGACTTGAAAGAGAAGAAATTGTTGAACAAAGTTGTTATTTACAGTTTCTTTTGTGCACAAAAATATTCTCATAGCTTCATAAAATTACGGTTGACCACTGGTGTCACGTGGACCATTTTAATCATGTCCTTACTACTTTTCTGGGCCTTGAAAGTGGTAGTTGCATTGCTGTCTATGCAGCATCAGAGAGCTCTCAGATTTCATCAAAAATATCTTAATTTGTGTTTGAAGACGAACAAAGGTCTTGCAGGTTTGGAATGACATGAAGGCGAATAATTACTGACAGAATTTTCATTTTTGGGTGAACTATCCCTTAAAATTAGGCCTAAAATATTGAGACAGGTATGACTACAAAAAAGTAATTTCTTCTTTTCTGTTGTTCATGTCTTCTCTTCTCTGGAAATTTACTTTCTGCGACCGGCTTGGTGCTGAATCTGCCAGGCTAGATTGGGTCATAAATATTAATTTATTATGTTAAATACATTAGGTCTAACTGATTTCCTGAAGGCCAGATGTTGGGTGATAAGTGTGAGTGCATTTGTTCAGCTCATTGCTAAACGAAATGGTTGGTAGAATTTTCTGCTTGATCCTAAAGCCATTATTGTGCACACTTTTTCTTGGCACCTTTGTCAAGCAAAATACAATTCTTTAAATATAATAATTTTCCAAATGTACTAAATACACACAAATGCACACAAGCACTCACACTCCTGACTGAAAGCCAAAATCAACAAAATGAGGTGAGGATTGATGTTCTCCTACCAGCTGATGCGTAAGGACAATCCGGATCAGCGGCTCAGTGGAAAGGTTGAACGACAGGGCAGGAGATGGTTCCACCTTCAGAGAAATAAGATGACTGGCCATCTGGATCTTATGATCTTTAAAATCCACTGCCTCGTTTATCCTGCAGAGATGGGCAGTCAGTTAATGTCTACCCTTCAACTACTGTACAAACTCTACATAATGAGCAAAAAAACTTATGCTAATGACAGTTATCTGCAAAGAAACAAGTAATGCTAATATTAAGATAACAATAATCATATCAAAACAGAAATACAGCAAGATTGTGATTTTGTTTCTATAGAACAGTTCACTAAACGAGGTAATTACTGGCAGTTACATTATTCAATTACATAGTCTGTTATTGCTTTGCCAATGAAAATAGTTTCAAAGTAAGTCACAGCAGAAACAATCGTTCAGCATCTCAGAGCTACAGTAGTGGCGTTTGTTTTGTTCCTGCGTTAATCAGTGTTTCTTAATGTATCTGTTGAGGTAATGACACAGTGACTAACTTACTTGTTTTCTTAATGAATGAATCAGTGTTTTTAAGTCAAGTCACATTTATTATATTTATATCACTTTATACAATAGAGACTGTTTCTATGCAGCAGTAATACTCTTTCCACATACTGTTTTTCACCTCCTATATTTAGGGGAATTGTGCAATTACAGATGCGTTCACTCACTTGTTTCCTTGCTTAATGAAGCAGTGTTTTTGAACAAATCAGATAAATGAATAATTCACTGATTCACTTATAAAGACAGTTTCCTGTCTTAATTTTGGGTTCTCATTAATGTTTAAATGTCAACAAGAATTTACCCTGCATCATCTCTCAGCTCTGGTGACCAGTTAAGTTATGTAAAAAAGGCCAGCTGAGTTCCAGTGCTGTGCTAAAAAAATTTAATGAGATAAGTACTGATCATGGCTGTGTTAAGATGGAAAGAGAGTGTTATCAGCCAACTTAATGGCTGGGAGTATCAGACGCAGAGGCCCAGATGAGAGAGAACCAGAGTGATAAAGACATGCTCGCAAGAACATAATGTACAACAGAAAACACACACACACACACACACACACACACACACACACACACACACACACACACACACACACACACACACACACACACACACACACTTTACCTTGTTTGTAGAGGGCTGATTTTTTTGTAGTAGTTGTGCATTTTGTGGTAGAAAAGTCCCACGATCGTGGTCTGAGCTGCAGGGGGAAACATGTATTAACATTTGATCACAGAGATGCATGTGTGTGTTGAAGAATGTGTTGTGCTGCCGTTGAAATACACAGAGATGATAGACTCATTATCATAGACACTGCATGCAGTCCTCTCACTGCAGCTCTAATGGGAAAGATGTGTGTTCACACACACACACACACACACACACACACACACACACACACACACACACACACACACACACACACACACACATGCAAGTAGAGAGCGATGAGGGACCACCATGAGGGAGAAATATGTTACACTCTACTTCAAAAAAAAATTTCAACCATTAAATGATAAACAAACAGGGCCATTTCCCTTTGAGTTCAACTCCAGTATTCACATGAAAACACAATCGTTATCATAATTTGACTGAAGAATTTGTGTAAATAACCTTAATAACAGTAAAATAACTGTTGTGGGCCATTGGATTTTGCAATATTATTTCATCAGGGTCTGAATAAGAGCCGCACAATTAATAGTATTAATAACTTACATTATGATTTGGATCAAAGTATCATTTTTAGTTTAAAAAAAGAGCAAGCAGTTGCCCCACACAAAATAAATATTTAAAATTTAAATATTATTTAAATATTGTTTAAATCAACATAATTACAAGTGTATTTTATATTTTCATTTTAATTTTAGTTTTAATTTCAATATTTTTATTATGTGCTTTTCTCTTTTTTATTATTTTTTATTTCTATATTTATCTTCTCTGAGTTATCTTCATCTAGTTTTTTATTTTAGTTTTAGTTTTGGTAATTTAGAACAAACCTTTTTTGTTACTTTTTAAAGTTTTTCATCTAATATTAATATTTTTTTTCAGCTTCATTTGACCTACCAAAATAAATTTTTAATAGTTTTAGTTTAAGTTAACCATAACAATATCATAACAAAAGATTAATCAACTATCATGATGTTTGGTTCATTTTAATTACAATCTGCTTGTAAAAAAAAGCAACCATAGTGAT
Organism: Cyprinus carpio; assembly: GCF_018340385.1. Taxonomy (NCBI): domain Eukaryota; kingdom Metazoa; phylum Chordata; class Actinopteri; order Cypriniformes; family Cyprinidae; genus Cyprinus; species Cyprinus carpio. The sequence continues at coordinate 17,160,262 of NC_056604.1, read as the reverse complement.
GCTTGTTTGCAGTTTTGGTTATTGTGAAAAATGCTGAGAACAGTTCCAACTTATTAGTGTTTTTACAGGTGTTAATGGACCGAATATGCAATATCACTGTGTCCCAACTAACTCCTCTGATTTGGGCTTCAGATAAACTCTGGGCCAATAAACTCACAAACCAATGGCCAAAATCTCTCTACAAATGTTTTTATTAAGACTAAAAGAAGCTTGGCCCAGCGGAAATACAGAGCATTTCAATGCGCTCCTTCTCTTGCGGTCTTTAATTGGCATATAAAAGCTCTGCTAGGTTCTGTTAATGAAGTGTACCATATGTCCGGCTGCACAGGAGAAGCGGTTCAGTGGCACGTTAATGCCAGCGCTAGCGTTTATGTGCCATTTCTGATAATAGAGCTTCAATAGATTATTAAAACTTTTTATAATGAACAGAGCGGGGCTCAGGTTCAGCACTGTGCCAAAGGAGCTGAGGGGAGCTGACCCCAAAATGCTGTCAAACAAACAAAACGTTTAATGCCCTCATAATTACCGCCACCACATGGGAAACATTGCAACACTCACTCTTCAACTATTGCTCGCATTTACACATAAAAAAGACGGCAAACGCACACACTTTCTCTGTTTTTAATGAAACTCTCCTTGAGGGGCTTGTGTGATTGGCAGTTTTCGTCAGAGAGCAGCAGGAAGTCATCAGAGTTGATTGCATTGTCCTCTTCAGCCATAAACAACAAATAAACATACAACAAATAAATGTCCCTCATTCTCCTCTTATGAAAACAATGTGTTCTTTCACCCCAGCCTGAGGTGTCCAAAAGCAATGAGAAGTGTGTGCGTGCACGTTTTCTCATAATCATGGTTTAAACTGGGTAGGAATGATTCAGAACAACAACCTTCTATTCAAAAAAGAAAATATGATTGGCAGTTTGTTTAGCAATCCATCCCATTTCATATTTATATGCTCCAGTCCAGGTTTTGTTTGTTCCATTATGCACATTATGGCTAAATTGTGGTTAAGAGAGTGGAAAAGCATTAAAGTTTGCTACTTTAAGCATGATTTATCCCATTAGCTAGTAGCAGATGGCATAGGCGACATAGACAGCCACTGTTCTCCAGGGCGGCACAGGACAACCTTCACTCTGGTACAGTGAAATCACTAAATAAAATCCAATCAAATGTGCCTAATACAGTAATAAACATTCATTAACATAAAACTGCAGGATCTGGGGTCTCATTTATAAACGTTGCATATGCACAAAATGGGCTTATAAATATGCGTAAGCAATTTTCCACGCACATATAAAAATAAACTTGGTGGTAAACCGATTTTAAACACTATTTTCATTTCGATATGCATTTGTATGAAATATTCCACTCACATTAATGTTGATACGCACTGAAAGTACAAAAATTCAATACACAGAAAATAAAAAAATATATGAATTTAGACATATAGTGGATGTGCTTTCCTGTTTCAATGACAGCGAGGAGTGTTATACTCTAGGTGCACAATAATTCATATTTAAACTAAACTGCAGATCTCATGATAAGAGAAAATATTTTTAGCGAGAACAATGATCAATTATGCGCACTTACTTCGATATTATGGTGAACTGCTGGATTCGGCGGTCAAGCGGTCCATTTTCTGGTTTGAATAGGACCAGTGATAATAGTTTATTGTACAACTGCATCTGCACGGAGGTGTTGATGTCTTGTGAAGGCCTCTCCACAACATTATGAAAAATACCACTGTATTTGAAGGATACAACTCAAAGAAAATGGTAAGATTTGCACATTTCCTTTTTAAAACACGAATTATACAACTGTGTTTACACTGCAATAAATTAAGGCCTATTTGTATCCACTAAAAATGTTCACATTATCAGCAAAACTGCATAAATTTAATTTAATTTGAATTGTTTAAAACAAGTGAAATACTATTTGGCCAGTGTAAATGAATGAGGTCAACTATTTTCAGCCGTTTTGTTTTTATGGATATTTTCATATATTCATTATAAAACATAAAAAGGATACTGGATAATTTTTAGCAATAAAAATTAATGTGTATGGCACAAATGGCATTATAGTCTGTAGGTTAGTGCGCAGGTTCTGACGTACACATGGTTTTATCAATCTGAAAACTTTTGTGCGTACGCAAAATCTAGCTTTTTTTGTGTACGTACACTTTTAGGATGAAATCAAAGGAGAGTTTTATAAATGAGACCCCAGGACATGGATCAAAGCCAGATTTTAGGATTACTCACACTGCATTGTGAGGGCCTCTCCTGGTACTGAGATGTAACTCTTCCCTTGTGTGGGGAACCGGTAGCTTTGAAGATTGTAGTTCTGAGGGATCTTCATCAGAGAGTAATCTAGACATATTAAAAAAGATGGGTCACTGTTCAAAGTAAGTATACTATTGCTTTGATATTGCATCACTTCCAAGAAAATCAAAAGGACGGGCATTTTGGTACCAAGTCGGTGGTACTGAGTACTGAATGCATTTGGAAACTGTGCACCATCTGAAAGGCAGCTTGTTACAAAATCTTACATACATTACTCTGTGACAAGCGGCTACATGTGTGCGAATTTTGGTGCAATTATTTGTGAGGTTTTAATGTAAACACAGTCAACACTGTTTACTTCAACTGTCTATTTGCTCTGTTGTTTGTCATTTGTAACTTATTTTTATTCCAGACCATTTACATGTTCTGAATTATTGTCTGATTAACTTGAAACAATTTTTACATAATTGAGAAAAAAAATACTTAAACCTACATTGCATTGTTTATCAAAATGACAGCAAAGACATTTCTAATATTACAAATGATTTCAATTTGAAATAAATGCATCAAATCATCAAATAATCCTGAAATAATGTATCATGGTTTCCAAAAAAAAAAAAAAATTAAGCACAACAACTGTTTTTTCACAATATATTTCACAATATTTTTACTGTATTTTTATTCAAACATAAGAGGTGAACAGTTTAACCTTTCTAGTGATATTAAAACTGATAGAGAATTGTGAAATTATCTGTAAACTACTGGTACAGTATATGTTATTAAAGGTTGGTATTGTGCTAAAGCTATTGCAGGGCGCCATCCAAATAATATTATGGGAACATCATCTCTTGTTCTTATTTTATCTGTGATCTTACGTTTATTTATGCTTCATTCACTGACTGTAACATTAAAGTTCAATAATATCTCAAGCAACCCAAAAAGTTTTCTCAATCAACCTCTGCTTCTTACACACAGTCTTATCATAGCAAAAGGAGGATCAGAGACAGAGTTGGCTCTAAAGCGTGCAATCTCAGAGGTCCTGATTCAGAATTGAGACTTCAACAAGACTTATCATTTTGAATCTGAGCAGAGCAGATCAAGAGATGTTACGACCCATATCTAATTAATTTCAGGTTACATTTTCTCCAAAAGACATGACAGACATACAGATTTTTTATGTGATTTGAAACTTAGGGGTACTTCTGACTATTTAAAATAATTTAAAATGAAATTTGTACCAACTATTTCTTATATATGTTAGACTGTATAAAAAAACAAGACTTGTAGTAATGAAACAGTAAAAAGCAGCTGCAACATATAGCTGGTTAGCTTTTTCAAGTCATGTTTCATGTCTCAAACCTCAAATTCCTTAACTGTGGCCTAATTGTACATTGTGACGCACACCCTGTATGCTGCACTCATGCATATGGATTAGGTACATGTCCCCCTGTGAGCATACTTGCACATACTCCATATACTTCAAGCCAGTCCTGTATGTAGAGGAAGGGGAGGAAGTGTGAATTTCTTAGAACAGATATTCTGGAAATGGAAGTTTGAAGAAGTGTTTTGGAGTGTGCACTGACCAGCTACAGAGCTCTTGCCCCCTATGGCCACTGGAGCCTCTGCGTCTGGGCCGGACCGAAGCTTGGAGGCCATATGCTCCATCACTTTATCCACCGTTTCCACCAGCTCATTGACCACTGGACTCCACTGTTTAACATGACAATAGTCCAAAGTATATTACGGCTCATTGAGGTTACACAAATAAGAACCAGATGAATCTTTCAGCTACTAATAATTGTGTAGTACCTTCAGCTTCATTTAACATATTTTACCATGTTTGAATTCTTTTAGTTCTAGACATTTTCTCTCAAAGGAAAGGATGAAACGTGGAAAAAGTCTGCAGATTCATCTGGACCTACTTATGAATGAATGGACTGATAGAATCTTTATATCTTTCCAATCATCAATTTATCCATTAAACGTACCTCATCATTTTCTCTCCAGTCGCTGGCAGTTATGACCTCATCCACGCTCTTCAATAGAGACTAAAACAAGCAGAACAGAATAAAGCATAGTTAAAAACTTGTGTGTGTGTGTGTGTGTGTTAAGTCTAAAAGAAACAGGGAGTATGCTTCTATATATTTTTTAACCCACTGTAATGTACAATACTGTTCAAAAGTTTGGAGTCAGTAAGTTTTTTTTTTATTTGTTTGTATGAAGTATCTTATGCTCACCAAGGCTGCATTCACAGTATTTGATTAAAATAAAGTAAAAACAGTAATATTACAAAATTATTACTAATTATTATTATTTCTGCTGTAATATACATTACAATGTAATTTATTTTTATGTTGCAAAACGTCTCGTTTACATACGTAACCCTCATTCCCTGATGGAGGGAATGGAGACATTATGTCGAACGACATATGGGGTCTCACTTGGGAGGCCAATCATCTCTGAGTTTACGAGAAAACGCCAATGAAAATTGGCTAGTGGATTTTGCATGCTGAGCCACTACCCGTGCCTACAGGTATATAAGGCGACAGCGTGCGTCCACTCATTCAGGTTTTTCGCTGAGGAGCTGAGAACGTGTCCCGGCAACAGCAAATAATTCAGGCGCTGCAATTGTTGACAAGCCGCGGCGTCACAAAAGCTACACTAAGGTCATAACCTGTTGAAAAAGTTTCAACCTTCAGTGAAAGATTGCTTCAAATCTTTCCTATTTGTTCTTTCAGCTTGGCAGAACGATGGGGAAACAAGCCTTAGGGAAAAGGTCGCTACGGAGACCACATCCTACCCCTAGGGAGGTGACATGTGGAGATACTGATATGGACTGACCCAGGGGGCAGTACTACATATGGAATGGGTCTCTAAGGCAGGTACGCCAACTGGGGAACTCTACTGGGAGAAGAAAGGCTCTCGCATCCCCATGTAAGGGGGAATGGTGCAGCAAGCATGACACTGAGCCAGTTCTTCCTGCCAATTACCTGTTACCCAACACACGGGATGAAACCGGCTCTACACGGAGGTTGTAAAACCTTGCAGAGGTGTTAGGTGTCGGCCAGCCCGCAGCTCGACAGATGTCTGCCAGAGAGGCGACGTGCGCCAGCGCATAGGAGGAGGCAACACTCCGTGTGGAGTGAGCCCTCACCCCCACAGGGCACGGCTCGTCTTGGGAATGGTACGCCAAGGCGATAGCATCCACTATCCAGTGGGCAACCCCTGCTTGGAGACAGCCTTCCCTTTCTGCTGACCTCCAAAGCAGACCAGGAGCTGCTCAGAGCTTCTGATGCTCTGGGTGCGGTCATTGTATATGCAAAGCTCTCTTACGGGACACAGCAACGCCAAGGCTGGATCTGCCTCCTCCGTGGGCAGTGCTTACAGGTTCACCACCTGGTCTCGGAAAGGTGTGGTGGGAACCTTGGGCATGTATCCAGGCCGGGGTCTCAGGACAACGTGAGAGTAGGCCGGCCCGAACACAAGGCACTCTTCACTTACCGAAAATGCTCTTGATGGATGTGAGCGCAATCAGGAGCGCTGTCTTGAGAGACAGGAACTTCAGCTCGACTGAATCAAGTGGCTCAAAGGGACCCCTCTGAAGTCCAGCCAGGACAATAGAGAGGTCCCAGGAGGGTATCAGGGGTGTCCTAGGAGGATTTAACCTTCTGACACCCCTCAGGAACCTAATGATCAAGCCATGCCTCCCCAGTGACCAGCTGTCCACTGCATCGTGATGGGCTGCAATGGCAGCCACCTACACTTTCGAGGTGGAGGGTGACAGGAAAGAAAGCACGACTCATGTCATGACCGAGCATCTCTGTGGCCTTCTCTTCTCTGACTCCAGAGGAGGAAATGGCGGGCGAGTTGAGACATGCGACTAGATCGTAGAGCACCCTGTCGGTTGATGTACGAAAGAGCCGTGTTGTCCATGTGGACGAACACATGCTTGTCTAGCAACAATGGCCGAAACCACTGTAAAGCTAGATGCACTGCCAGCAACTCCAGACAGTTGCCAAAGCAGTCAAGTTCCTGTCCAGGACCCCGAAGCTGCCTGCCCGTTGCACGTCACGCTTCAGCCCGTGTTGGAGGCATCTGTTGTGACAACGACATGCCAGGACACTTGTGCTAAGGGCAACCCGGCCCGTAGAAAAGCAAGGTCCGACCAGGGGCTGAATAGGCAGCAACACATGGGAGTGATGGTGACACAATGTGTACCATGGCGCCATGCCCATCTTGGGACTCGGGAGTGTAACCAGTGGTGAAGTGGTCTAATATGAAGCAATCTGAGCGGCGTGACTGCGGCTGCAGATGCCATATGCACCAGGAGCCTCTGAGTGAGACATGCCGTCATACTCACCGAGTCTAACTCCATACCAAGATAAGAGATTCTCTGCACAGGGGAGAGCTTGCTATTGTCTCAGTTGACCTGAAGCCCCAAATGACTGAGGTGCTGAACCACCAGGTCCCTGTGATCACACAACTCCTCTCGAGACTGGGCCATGATGAGCAGGTCGTCGAGATATTTGAAGATGCTGGTGCCCACTTCCCAAAGTGGGGCAAAGTGCCCTTTGCGACCTTCATGAAGACACGTGGGTACAGGTAGAACCCGAAGGGGAGGACCTTGTACTGCCATGCCTGACCCTCAAATGCAAACCGCAGAAACTGTCTGTGGCAAGGGAGGATTGAGACATGAAAGACGTCCTTCAGGTCAATTGCTGCAAACCAATCCTGGGCTTAAATGCATTTGATAATACATTTCCGCGTCAACATTTTGAACGGGAGTTTCTGCAGGGCCGGATTCAAAACTTGCAGATCCAAGATAGGTCGAAGGCCACCGCTTTTCTTGGGTACGATGAAGTAAGTGCTGTAAAACCCCTTCCTCATCTCAACTGGAGGGACCGGCTCGATTGCATTGTTCTCCAACAGGACAGCAATATCCTTGCGCAAGACAGAGGCATCCCGGACTGCCACCGAAGTCTCGAGAACGCCATAGAACTTGGGAGGCCGCCGGGCAAACTGAATCGCCTAACCGAGTCGAACTGTCCTAATGAGCCAACGGGACAGGTTGGGCAGTGCAAGCCACGCCCCCAAACTCCGTACGAGTGGCACCAAAGGGACAGTCGACGTACCCGCAGTGGTGCAGCAATTGGAAGTCGTGTTGGATGGCCAAGAAATCATCGCGTTCTGAGTCATCACAGCAAAACTCCCCGTGGAACTGGCCAGAGATGCATGGAGAGGCGTTGCGTCTCCGAACAGCGACCTCCTGGCCACAGTCTCCCACATCTCCGAGTTGCCCGTGTCAGGACCGCTTCGTCGTTTTCTTGGATGATTAGGCAGCCGGCTGTGACTGGGGGCACCGCTCTCCTGCGCAGGGTTTGACGTGCCAGCATCGAAGAACTTTCAGGGCAGGGCGGAGCTGTTGTGAAGGACACAGGAGGGCGCGCACGGCTACGAGCAGGCTGAGGCACGGCACGCAACAGAACGATGGTAGCTAGAGGATCACATCGGGGCAAGATGCGCTGTATGGCCTCAGTCTGCTGTTGTACTGCCGGGAACTGCTGGGCACAGCCCTCGACAGCGTCAGCACACAGGCCAGCCTGGGAGATGGGAGCATCAAGAAAGCACACTTTGTCAACATCTCTTATCTTGATCAGGCTGAACCAGAGATGGCACTACTGGTCCACCAGAGTGGACATCGCCTTCCTGAGGGACTGCGTCGTGACTTCCGTCGCCCGGAAGGGCGAGGTCAGTTGCAGTGCGCAGCTCCTACATCAACCTCGGGTCAGTGCTACCCTAGTGCATTTGTTAAAGCCTTGGCTTGGTGAATCTGCAGGATTGCCATGGCATGCAGGGCAGAGGCAGCTTTGCCCGCAGCACTGCAAGATTTGGCAGTGATAGCCGCCGACAGCTTATAGGCTTTGGACAGGAGACGCGGACTATTCCTCCAAGTGGCGGTGTTTTATGGGCACAGGTGCACCACAATCGCACTCTCCTCCTGGGGAATGTCGACGCACTCCCTAGCTGCCCCACCATCGAGGGTAATGAGGATGGAGGAAGGAGACAAGCGGCTTCTGGCTGTAAAAGGGGCCATCCACGACTACGTCTCTTGCCCATGCACATCCGGGAAGAAAGGAACCAGAGCAAAACGCGGTTGTGAGCCACGCTCTACATCGAGAACCAATCGACCAGCCGTAAGCACTCAGGGCTGGGTGGTGTATTCACCTCTAACCTGATGCTCACAGGTGCCCTGGCAAGCACGGCTGTCAACTCTGTTTACGATTCTGCAGTGGCGACAACACCCGAGGGGGGCAGCCCCGCCGAATCTTCATCCACAGAGGTCAACAGCCCATCCCCCGATGCTGCAATCAACATCTGATCAACCGGTGGCACACCGAATAACATGTTGGGAATGCCGTAAGACAGCCCAGCAGAATCACCCAGCAGCCGCACAGGATAAGCACTGTGGAAGGGGTGAGAGGTGCGTAGGGCGTGGCCCGGCAGAGAAGCCCTCACTGTCACCCTCAAATCTCCCAGAGCACTAGCCGGCGGTTCTCTGCTCATGGCAGAAAAACCAGGACGGGTAGTGACAGAGGGGTCTGCTCCTTTCCCTTTAAGAAAGGAGAGACGCGATCGCAGAGTTGCCATGGTCACGCACCCAGTGCGGGCATGAACCATCCACGAACGCGTCTTCAAAGTGCTGAATGCCCAGACACGGAAGACAACACTAGTGGCCATTGTCAGAAGACAGGAAACGACCGCATCCAGAAGGACACGGATGAAACGGCATCTTTAAAAAGATGCAAATCATCTGTGATTTGCTCTTTAGGAAATCTGCTCTTTTAGTTGAAGAGCCTGGGGGAATCGCTGAAAAGGACACCGCTGTTCGCGCCATATCGCCAACCAGAACAGCTTCCCAACACACAGCAGATGAATTGCTTTGTTGAGTATAACAGCTTTTCATACAACCACTTGGCTCTGAAGCAAAAATCTGAACGAGTGGATGCATGTTATCGCCTTATATATCCGTAGGCACGGGGAGTGGCTCAGCATGCAAAATCCACTAGCCAATTTTCATTGGCGTTTTCTCTTAAACTCAGAGATGATTGGCCTCCCAAGTGAGACCCCATATGTCGTTCAACATAATTCGTGATGACCGACAGATAGGGAAGTGATTTTTTAGCAGCCATTACTTCAGCTTTAAGAGTCACATGATTTTTCAGAAATCATTCTAATATGATGATCTGCTGCTAAAATTGAATTGAAGATGTTCCAAACAGCATGAAGCATGCCTGTCTGTAAAAAAATAATCATACAATTCATGACACAAATGTACTTATTTCACCTGTTAGTGACTTAAAAATAGTGCAGATCCTGAAATATTTATTTTCTTATACCTCAATGTTTATTTATGATTTCAAAAACCCTTAAACTTCTTATCTTTACCTGTGTAAGATTGTTGGCTGTTTCCTGAGGTATAGTCTTGTTTGGAAGGTTAAATGATAGAGACTGAAGGAGGTCTAGCGTCTGTAACCGCATGGGGTCCTGAAGTCTCTGAACTTCTTCTGTCAGGTTTGTGGAGGCAGGTCGGGGCATCTCTGTGGTTCTCTGTACCACACACAAAAAAGTGGATATGTGTCAACAGCACTCCATAAAATTACCCACAATCACATGTAATGGCTCTGTGTGGCTTGGACTTGACATTCAAAATATAAAGGCGCTCTTTTGGTTTCCCATAATTTAATAGAATCATTTCAACAACAAGCATCAGAATAACTGGCACTTACAGTACAGCTGAAATTATTTAATTAAATCTCATTCTCATGGGACTTGTGAACGTCAATGTCAACAGCAAAGCTGAATGCCGGTCTTACTTGAACTTTCCAAAGAAAAAAGCTCCAAACCAGTTGTTTAAAGTCTTATTTTTTATCCATAACCTATAAGAGGCCATTATGGAAAATCTTCTCTTCTACTTGACCTCCTTACTCAATAACGGCCAGTGTTGTCATTTGTGCGAATGCTCAATCTCTGATTTCTTTCCATTTCCTCAGAGTCTGGGGGGAAACAATAGTTCCAAAAGAGCTGAGTTTGTTTGTGTTTACAGCTTCGGCCTCCACCTCATTTCCTGCTGTGCTCTTGCACGTCTGCCAAGGGTGTGTGTGTCTATACGCACACGGATGGTCCCAGAGCAACGTCTGCATCGGCTTCATAACACCTAATCATCCAAGGGTGTGTGAGGTGTAGTCTGGGAGGCCCTGTTGTGTGCGTGTGTGTGTTTGTCTGCATTCGTCGAATCCATTTAATTACCGCACAGAGAAGAATCTGAGCAGACAGATTGAGGGCCTGTAAAAGGAGGTGTGTCAAACACTGCTGAGAGCCTTTAGAGAATATGTCAGTGTCTTGAATGGCCAACTTAATTTACAAGCATTCAAATGAAGTCAACAGAATGAGTGCCCTGCTCTCGGTGACTGCTGCTCCATAAGCAAAAACCATAATATGCATATCAGTGATATTAAAATAACACTGGCTCTGTGTTAGAATATATATATATATATTGTTATAGAATATATATATATATATATATATATATATATATTTTTTTGGTTTTTTTTTTTAGAATATATATATATATAAGTAATGACATATAAATAAATCACATGAGTAACCTTCAAGGCTTATGAAGTGTATTTTGGGGGATTTTTAGTTGTTATTTTGCTTAAATAAACTCATGAATCTTCATCTCCAAAAACAGACTTCATTGCAGTTAATCTAGCCAGGCTGGGCCGGTTTTGATTAAGGTTGATGAGTGAGAAATCCAACCCTGTACTTGTGGTCATTTCAGTGAACTAACAGACCTAACAGAAACACAAACATGTTTCGTAATTAGATACTGGTGAATTCAGCTCAAGTACTTATTTCTTACTTTCGCTGAGAGAGAAGCTAGACAGGTTAGTGCCTACCCTCATTACAGATGTGTTTGCATTTAGGTACATTAGTCAAATAAAATGACTGCCCTGAAAGTTTCAGTGTTTTTTGGGAATATTCTATTGAGTGCTCCCACCATGTGAAATCTCTTAGATAACCCTGGAATTTTGGAGTAATATGTGATGAAGTTGTATTTCTGCGGTTATCTTTCTACACTTCTCTGGTATGGGAGACTACAGTCCTGACTCACAGAAACAGATTCAGAAAGAGCAACGGGTGAACTCAGGTCAGAAGAATTTACCTTTAACTGAGTATCTGTTGCAGCAGTGACACTGATGGATGCTTCAGTTGGGAAGGTGGACATCACATTCTCACCTGTGGTCACAAAAATAAAAGAAATACTGTATAAAGAAAACAGACACAAATAATAAATAGAATTAAATGTACGTATACATATTTTTAATATTTCTAACATTTATTTGATAAAATAATTTTCATTTATTTCAATAAAAATATAATAAATAAATAAATAAATAAATAAATAAATAAATAAATAAATAAGAATAATTAAATAGGTATACGATAGTTTAAAAAATGCATAATAGGATAATTGAAAAAATTTAATGCTGTTATAATATGACATGCACAGAAGCCATGATCTAAAGAGCTAAAGTACTCTTCACCTCACGGAACAAACAGTTCACACCTGCTGAAAAGGCACATGTAATACCTTTTTTCCTGAAAGCACATGTCGGTTGCAGTGAAGCTGGTTTATAGGGCCCCTGGCGAAGCAGCTCGCTAATGACTCTGTACCATGCCCCTCATTAGAGCCTATTACAGCTGGACGTGTGCAAAACAACAGTAGATTTTCTCTTTTTCAACAACAACATGTTTTTTTTATCATTAACAAAAGGTCTTTATCCCTAACAGGGGCTAACAATCAGTGCTGTGAGGGGATATATTTCACAGTTTCTAAAGTGGTGGCCAAAACCTCCTCCAGAGTGCCAACATCAACCTACATAATCACTATTATCCCTCTTTAAAAGAGTCATGGATCCATATTTGTTAAAGTGCCAGTATGGATGGTTTATGGAACTAAATTGTAAAGCTGCAACATAAAAGTTTAAATAATTTACTTGAGGAACAAAATTGTTGAGATAAAATGTATTTTAGCATGGTTTTACATTTCACATTCCTGCAGATGCTTTTATTACACTGGAGCCAATGTATTTATTTTTGAATATTACTGTTTGAAAAACTATTTATTTTTGCCAATTTTACTTCTCCAGTAAATATATCTTGTCTTAAGGATGTTTAAATATATATATTTACTGGAAAACAGACAAAAATAATGAAAAGGCATCACTCCGGGTTTGACCTTCCAAATGACCAGTCCACTATTGTACTTAATGTAATTTTCTTTTATTAGTTTTGGAAGAAAATATAATCTTCTTCATATGGTAATGGAAAGGCATGACTTCAAGCTTTTTGTGCTGTCTGGTCTAAAAGGTCAAGGTTTGTCTAATTAGCATGGCCCTGTTAGCCCTTGCTGGCTGATTCTGTAACTACACCATTATGGTGGGCATTTGCCAAATGGCATTGAGATGAATGTGAATGCTAGCGGATAGTTTTCTCCAGGTGTTAAAGACCTCATTGGTCTGCTCTCCGATACTGATGAAGATGGAAACCATTTGTAGCCCTACTGGAGCTTAAATTTGTCTTTGCCACACTGAAGACATCTTGCCTGCAAGAAACTTCAACCAGGTGCCCAAATGAGGCTCCAAACACTTGCAGTTTAAAAGAAAACAAAACCCTGATATAAAACTCATCCTGCCGCCACATACATATAAGGTAAAGATATCCGCAGTTACGACCAAAGCCAACAAAACTGCCTTCGAGGACACATCCAAACATATAATGGTATTTCAACAGTGCGATTCAATGTGTTTTTTTGAGGACTGGTGGAATGTGGACCAGTGTCTCTGAAGGAAATTGTCTTCAAATGCTTCTTCCTCTCTATAATAACCTGCATGCAGGGTAATAATTCCAATAATGGCAAAAAAGCAAAGAGGCACCATCACAGATGTTTCTTATCCATACAGTCAAAAGAACACTCTGAAATTCAACTTTTAGCCATGATCTTCAGCAATGGCACTTGTTTCTTTCTTTTTGAAAGTGTTTTTGAAAGTGGTTTCTTAAGCTCACCAAAACTTTACATGCATTTGCATTTATTTGATTAAATATACAGTAAAACAGTCATATTGGGGAATATAATTACCATAAAAAATGCTTTCTATTTTAACATATTTTAAAATGTAATTTATTCCTATGATGGTAACGCATTACTTCAGTCTTCAGTGTTACATGATCCTTCAGAAATCATTCTAATATTGCTGATTTGGAGCTTACAAAACGTCTTATTTTTTCAATATTGAAAACAGTTGTGATGCCTAATTTTCTGGAGATCATGATGTAAAGGTTTTTTATTGTTTATTTTTATTTTATTTTTTTACAAGATTCAATGAATGGAAAAATACATCAGAATTTTTTTTTTTTTGTAACGTAATGTATGTTCACTGTTACTTTTGATTAATTTAATGCATCCATGCTGATTAAAAAAATCTTACTGACCCCAAACTTTTTAACACAAAAATATTTAAAATTATTTGTTGCTCCCAACAAATATTAGCAGACCTAAGCCACATTTATTTTATTTTTTATGTTTTTTACTTCAAAAAACAGTTTTGTGTGCAGATGCTACTTTAAAAAAGTTAAATATTTTCTATATTCAATGCAATAACAATTTAAAGGGGTGGCTGACTTTTTTTTGTAGTCTTGATTGTTTATGGGGTGCAGTTTAACGTGTTAATGCTTCGTTTAAAAAAAAAAAACACAGTATTTTTCACATGATTTACCTTTATTCCACACCGCTCTGTCCCTTCTCCGATAAACGTGTTGATCATTTCCTGCTTTTATGAAGCCCCTCCCTCAGAAATACGCAATGGGCTCAAATTATTTGAAAATGCTACTGTTTCTGTTAACTTTAAATATACGGTTTTATCTTGATTAAAGCTTTAATACAGTACGGCAACCCGCGCATCCAATACTTCTAATAGCAATGTGAAAATACGTGTATAATTGGAACAGTTTATTGTTGGAGCTAAGCTGAATGAGAGAGAGAAAGAGAGAGAGAGAGATGCAAAGCGTGTGCAGAGCAGGGAGATGCGAGGAACAGTATTAAGAACCGCTGCTTTAGAACATTGATTTTGAAACTTGTGAATGCATTAGAATCGTTAGAAGACAGAATTGTCTTCGTATATGAAAAGATTTTTATGCGCATCCCTAGTTTTCTCTTCCTCTTCTCTAAAGCAGCACAACATGGCCTTTCCCCCTTTGCTGCATGTTCCCGGCAGCGGGGTTTATCTGGGTTTGTGACGTCATGAACCTGGGAAGTTACTCGTTGTAGTCCCTATGAGCTGTTTTTGTAGGCATTAAACGGCCATCATTTTAAAAGACGATATCTCTGTTTACACTTAACTTGCAGCACCGTAACTTTGCAGATATTATGTTCAAACAGCAACATTACACACTAACTAATGTTAAAAAAGTTAAATCGAGATCAACCACCCTTTTAATGCAATAATACATTTAAGCATTGTTTAACTGTTCAATTGTTCAGTGGCATAATTGCTCTTGCACTTCAAATGAATAAAGACAGAATTAACCAGGAATATTTAATATATTAAAAAGCATGGGTTGCTACCATCTGCTAAAAGGCAAGTTTGGACAAGCTAGAGACACCAAAGATCAAGTGCGGCTAATTTAGGGAGCCCTGACAACAACAGCAATGGCTGACAACTGCAGAGAAGCACATGGTTGGGACAAGTGAAGGCTGCCACAGAGAAAATAAACTAATAAATAAATAAAATGATAATGAGAGCAGATTTGAATCACAATAAGCTCCATAATAACTTACCAATGGCTGCTTTGTAGTACATCCAGATATCCTGAGGGGACAAGGCCCTCTCCCAAATCACAAACTCATCAAAGGCCCCTGTGGCATAGTGGTTGTAATTCCCAGTGTTTCCTGTGCCAATGACCAAGTCAGCATAGGGGTCGCCGTAGTTTAGAGAAACATTTCCTGTGGGGTCTCCGACACTGAATGTCCCATTAATGTAGACCTTTAACCCCTCCGTTTGGGTCCATGTGAAGAGAACGTGTGTCCAGTAGGGCCCTAAATAAAGACAGAGATGAGGAGAGAGAAAGCCAGCAAAAGAAATTTCAAACAAGCATACAAAGATTTCATGTTTTAACTGTTTGGAAATAAAGATAATAGTAATATTATTTCCAGATCTACTCATAGTTTCTGGGTCCATAAAACACAAGTTTAAAATGAACAGAAACTCAGAGCTGAAGACAGCATGTGGAATGGATTTCATCAGCTTATAATGAAGCCAATAAGACATGGTATACAGAAACTCTGAGTTGAACTGTCAATGGCTCATTTAATCTGTCCAGGGATAAAATAGCACATGGAGCATGTCTCATCACATCATCCCACTCAGTACATAATGTTTTAATGTCTCTCTTTTCGAGGAATTGGTTTATGCTTTGGTAATACCCGTTTTAGTCTTAGGTATTATACTTGGGGATCTTGTTCATTTTCTGACTTTATCCTAGAGGCTGCATTTCTTTGATCAAAATACAGTAAAAACAGAAATTCTATGAAATACTATTACAATTTAAAATAACTTTTCTATTTTAATATATTTTAAAATGTATTCATGTGATTGCAAAGCTGAATTTTCAGCTGCCATTTTTCTAGTCTTCAGTGTCACATGATCCTTCAGAAATCATTCTAATATGACTTGGTGCTCAAGAAAAATTTCTTATTATTATCAATGTTGAAAACAGTTGTAGTGCACCAATATTTTTGTGGATTCTTTGATGAGCAGAAAGATTCACAATTATTATAAATGTCTTTGCGGTCACAACAATTTAATGAATTTAATTTCTTCACAGATGTATTTAATATATATTATATATATATATATATATATATATATATATATATATATATATATATATATATATATAGTGACCCCAAACTTTTAAACTGTAGTGTACAATCACTTTCAGATACTAAAGATGTATTCTGGAAATGACACAAATGGCCAAATGACTGAAAAATTTTAGATGAAAGAAATTATTATTTTCTCGGGCAGCTGAATGATATGACTTGAGCTACTTTTTCACTCACACTTCTTTTCACACAAATTTAAATCATTCTGTCAAGTCTAACCGAGACAGTTTATTCTGCAGCCTATCGACTCAAGTACTTTTGGACATCTGGATGTAATCAATGTAATTATGCACAAAACTACATATTCAAAATATTTACGGTTAGACTGCAAATGTAATTCCAAACCAGAATGTATTTCAAAATGAGGCCATGTGAGCAAAACTTTGAGATCATGGGAAATATTTTTTGGCTTTAAAGATAAGGCAACATACTATGGTTTCCCAAACCATTTAAGCACTCTCCACATACTGAACCAACCCTCCCCCCCACACACTCAAATAATAACTACCTGGAAGTTTAATATGTGCTTTCCATGTCTTGGAGTCTCCTCTTGTGTAGAACTCCACGTATCCGCCATAAGGGTTGGAGTAGACAGAGAAACCACTTGAGATGACTTTACCTCCGGATGCAATCGCAAAACGAGAATCTACTTCATTATTTTTCCAGAAGAAGGAGAAAGTTATCCCTGTCCAGGAGTAAGAGTTAAATAAAACTTTAGTGTTAAGCACAATGACACATTTGAGACTTTGAGAAAAATCCTGTACTACTACAAAATACAGCATACAGTACTTTACAGTATTTAGGCAGTGATTTGATGCTCAAATAATTGCATTTATTCATTCAAAATTATATTTCCCTTTATTTTAACAATGTTTTAATAATAATATTTAACATACAATATATTACAAATATATTATAATTTGAAGTAAATTAGCAAATTTTAAAATAATAAATGAATAACAAAGAATGATGTATCAATAAATTAAAGCTCTTAAGTCTGATTTTCTCAATCCTCTGGCTAAGACCAAAAACCAAGCTCTTTTTCCAATACATTCTGATATCTAACTTTAAACAAAAGCTTCTTTATTAGATCCAGGCCGCTTCGTCACAAACAATATTGCAAGTCTTACTTTGGTCAAGCCTTGGAAAATAAATATAAATACAACATATTCTCTGTTTTTGAGAGCAAAGGAATGTGCGCTGATGTGAGCAGATGAACAACAGATGATATCAGCTTTCACGCACAAAGCGCTTGATGTAGGCTGATATATTTGCTCTTGAGAAACATAAACTTAATTTTGAACCATTAGCTAATATTATGTCATGTATAACCTGAGCAACACATTACTCAACTGTCATACATCTATGACCATATAAAGATGTTCATGCACTTCTATAACAATAGAAAAGAGTGCAGAAGGACAATAAAATCTCACCGGCAGGTCCACACAAAGCTGGATCACTTATGCAGGAGTCTTTATAGTTGCCAAAGTGAAGGAAAGTGGCCCCGTTATCACCATTCAGATAGATGCCCTTATTGACCATTCCTTCTACAATGTCTACATGATGAGAGCGCAACCAACAAGATTATAACACTTGAAATTAATTTCAGAAGGCATTACAGTTCATAATCATCTCGTGCACAAACCTACTTCATCATTCTTTCCTTTTTTATCTAACACAGATTGAAACCTGAATATTTTAGGTGAATAATCATTGATAGTCTAACTGGAATGACAGCTGTTTTATTCTCAACAAAGTCATTAGTTCATGTGATGTATTGACTAGAGACTTTATGAGAAAATCCTAACCTTTCACCCATATAGTAAAAATATGAGTACTCTAAAACAAGAGCAGATCTCCTGGATTATGAGGACCTGGGGATTTAAAAAGCCCCCAATGCAAATGATTCACGATTTTCAGTTTTTTTGGTCAATGGTAAGTTGTTCTTCTTTGAATGCAGTGACTTTGTTCAATAAATCCTCCTTTATTAGACCTAAAAACCAGGATCTGTGGATCACAGTGGGAGCCGCAGCACCATCGCACCTCATGAATGGATGAGTTGAGAGAAAAGATGATCATGGAACAGAGTGCTCAGTGAAGACAGCAGAAGACGGAGAGGAGACAGAGTGAAGCATGGAGTGAGTGAACAACAGTTGTACTGTGGGGGCAGAGAGAAAAAGAGGTACAGAGGACCGAACATCCATCTATGCAGTGAGATCCAGGGTATCGGCATGCCTTTGTGAAGTATTGTGCAGAACTACAATATAGCTTTTTTTTAGAGTGAGATTTTGAGGCAACTGAAATATGAATAAAAGGTTTCCAACAGGAAATATAATGTATACAAAATAAATCTGAATTACAAAATTACATACTATAGGCAAGCCATGCCGATATTAATGCTGTCTGTATATGCTATCAGAATGATCATAAATATTGTGCAAATTGCACTGGACATTTTTACTTGAATACTTTAGTATGGTGGACTGTTTGAAAGGAATGTTATTTTTATTGTTTAATCTGTTCAGGGTTTTTATTATTATTATTATTATTATTATTATTATTATTATTATTTATGACTTTTTTTTACATTTTTAAATGAACAGCTTGTTAGCTGTTGCAATTTCAGGCATACTACACTATTATTCAAAAGTTTGTGGTCAGTAGGATTTTTTCTTTCGTGAAAGAAAATTCTAAAATTAATATTTTTATTCATCAAGGATGCATTAAATTGATAATAATTAATAGTAAAAACAATGTTACAAAGTGCTTTTTTATCCATTTGGATTTTCATCCAAAAAAACAAAAAACAGAAAAATTTATCACGTTTTCCACAGAAATATTAAGCACCACCACTATTTTCATGAATATAACAATAAGAAATGTTTTTGAGCACAAAATCAGCATATTAGACTGATTTCTAAAGGATCATGTGACACTGAAGACTGGAATAACGGCTGCTGAAAATTCAGCTTTGCTATCACAGGAATAAATTACATTTTAAAATGTATTAAAATAGAAAACAGTTATTTTAATTGTAAAAATATTATTTTTTTAACTTTTTGATCAGATATGCATACACATTTAAAAACATCTTACTGACTATACACATAAAAATAAGTAATATACACTTATGGATAGCAATATACATTTACATAACTGACCATATAAACTGTCAGTTTCATTATTTTTTTCTTTGCCAATGAAATCAGAATTCATGTAGCAAACAAAGATAAGCGATAGGATTCAAACTGTGGAACAATGTTAAACTAAATATCAGCACTCTTGCAATGCTGCTTTATCAATTACATTCAAACGGCTGTATAGTTTTGGCTGGGACATTTGTTTTAAACGAACTGACATAACAAATCACACCACATACAGTAGATTTCCAAAATGGGACAAGGTTTTCAAACGCAGTTTCACAAACACACTGGATCCAATAAAATCAGTCGTAAAGCTTACGAAAGGTTTGATTTCAGTGAAGAATGCCAGATTAAACAGCACTAAACAATGCATGCTTCAATTACCCTAATGTAAATGGTCATATATCAGAGTTTTTCAGTTTACCCTCTCCTAATGAAGTCCTGCTTATACACAAGGTCTACATGAATGTATAGGCCCTAACACTATTCCCCAAGACCCATAGCTTTGAACTAGGAAGTGAACATGTGTAAGAACCTCACCTACAGTGGCGGAAATGTTAGTGTAGGCAGAGTCATTGGTATACACAGAGGAAGAATTATGGGTAGTCAGGACAGTATGGTTGTGGATTCTGACAGCTGTGATGGAGAGAATGTGGAAACAACAAAGAAAGTGAGATGAAAAAAAAAAACAGGTGATTCAGCAACAGACACATGTACAAATGAGCATAGAGACATGAAACAGAAAAAAGGGACATTGTGAGACACTCAGGCAGACATGGTGGATAATTGACTAGTGTCCCAGTGTAACATTCAAAGCAGCATTCAGATTTTAAGATATCTTTTAGATCTGCACATGTGACACATTGTGTCGACACAAGTCTGAGAGGCCCAGAGAATTCCTCTCAGCCTTCCATTTGTTCTGAATTAGCCGGCACAGAACAACTGCCATACTGTACTTATACTAGGAATATACTCCAGCTATGGAATGACATGTGGTTGTTTGTCTAACTTGCACAAATTTTCAGCAGATCTGTTGAGGGCATTGCAGAGCTCTCACACTTTAGTGATATATGTTGGTGAGTTTGGACAGCTAAAAATCCAAGTGGACAAGTAAATCACTGAGAGAAACTGTACTTTTGACACCCTTAAATGTCATAGTCATTTGTCTTCATCACAACTGAGGTAATCATGTAATTCCTCAACATTTCGAATCAAATGAGGAAATCATTTCGTTTTAAGAACTGAAGACAGCTGCAAAGCCACAGAGATTTCCGCAACTAAGACGTGACCATGGAGGAATGCTAAACAGCTGTGGTGACAGAAAGAAAGAAAGAAAGAAAGAAAGAAGGACAAAGCAGGTGTGACATACTTATATTAGTCCCATTAACATGACCTGTTCTGTTCCCAATCTGGTCTGAGAGGCCGTGGATCCCTTCCACTGAATCCAGAGGCCAGTAGTGTGAAGCTGTGGCCAGCACTTGCAGGCCTGATCAAAACACACACATCCATACAGTATACACAAAAATATACACACACATGCAAAAACATTACAGTGACAGTTTGTAGTCAATCCAGCATCATTTTATTTTTTTTTAAGCTCGACTGTTTTTTGTTTATTCTTATTAAGGTTGACAAAGCGGGGGATCACGGAAATTATCTTGAGACAGTTTTATTGCATGTTGGTTGTCATTGGTTCAGACTTGTCTCGGCTGGTCAATTTGGATAAAATATTTAATTTTGGCTGCAGAATACTGTGTGTAGAGAACCAAACATCCACAGGAGGCTATTAATACTGCTTAACCTGGACTGTAGGGAATGATTTCTTAAGACTAATCACTACACCTGCCATTTGAGAATCAGACAAATCTGGAATTTTCTATTCATATTCAACAACAGCCATATAGTTGTAAATAATCTACATATCCCTATAATAAAATTCTAAATTCCATTAACTTTCAAAGAGAGAAAATTATAAATTTCATCTTCTTGCTCTGCAGCTTAATTATTTTCTGAAAAACTACACACTTTATCTTTCTCTCTCTTTATATATATTTCTTTCGCAATTCATTTTCTATCATTATGTACTACCTGTAAATATGTCCTCATTTTCTGAGTTTCATAACATATGTCATAACATTTCACAACTGCCAAAAGATGATCTCAGTGCTGAATCAATTTTCCTCAGTCAAACATACAATTTTAATAAACTAGATAAGATTTAGAGGAAATTTTGAGCAGAAAGTGTTATTGTGGATGAGGATGTTGGTTTCTATTTATAGACAGTGAACGGAATTTTAGTGTTAAATGTCGATCCGTCTATATTATAACTGCGATTACGGTGACGTATTCCGAGTTTTACGACAAATAAGGGAAATTTAAAAAATGGACATTTTAAATTCAGTTTGAATCGTGTCTGTAAATCGCCAGTACAAACAATCACTTTTATTTATTGTATCAAGTACATAATGAAAAGGTTTTGCTAAATTAATTAACCATTTAACGTTACATTCGATATAACTGAGGGGAAAAAGTCAACCTCCGTTTAATTTTAGATTCATTCCTGACGTTTTATTAGTGTATACAATTTTATTGTCTAAATAAAACAACGAAATAATTTTTTTTTGTGACATTTCTTCGAGTTTTGAAACAAAAATGCATTTGGTATTTCAGCTGATTACCTGGGTGTTTTGACGGTGATACAACGTCACTACGAACCTGAAAGAAATAAAACTTATCAAGCGACTCTGCATTATAACCCACATCAAAACCGCATTAGAAACAAATGTTACTTCTGTCTTTTCTTTTTCAATTATCTTACCTGAACAGTCAGGAGAGTCATAAGTAGTACTTTACAGTATATTAAGTCCATTGTTTTCAAAAAAGTCTTTAGCAATAAAAAAGTTACAAACTTAAATCTTATATTGCGCCGTTAACGGTAAACGAACAAAATCATTGCGCTTATATCAATGTAAAGATACAGTTAAGGTATATTTGTAAGAAAAAAAAAATAAGTGCGTCAGAATATGACGTTCAAAATGACCAGCAGGTATCAAGATCACTTGTAGTTGGCAGCTAAATTCAGAGTTTGTAATCCATCGTTGTAAAGTCCGTGAGTGTCGCGCGCTGCGCTCGAGCTCTGATGAAGATGAAGAACAAGCGCTGCGCTCGCGCTCTCATCAGTGGGTTGAGCCCTTTGGGCGGTTAATGTTACTAAACTGATTTCTATGGGACACGAAGTTGTTTTCCTGCAGGGGGCGTATGGAGGCTCAAGAGAGCCGAATTCCCCATTGATTCGCATCCTGACTTAGTGTAGATATTTTACATTAGAGTTATGGTGTAACGAAATCTGTTCAGTTCAAAAAATAAAAAATAAAATAAAAAATATACCTGACATCTGAAAGGAACAACGTTCTGTCAGCATCTATAACCTTACACAGTAATGTCAAGCAACAGTGATTGGCTTATCCACAGCAGCGTTGAGAAAAGTAACAAGTAACAGTGACAACGTCACATTTAAGGTGCTTCTGAATATACACAATTTGTTATGTGAATAACGACAGCGAGAATCTGTTCAGTGTATTGACATTCAAATACACAGCAAACAATAATAATTGGGGCCAATTCGAGATCCCTAGTGCCATTCCACTCACTTTTTGTGCTCCAATGATGATTGAGCATCTGGAAATGGGAATTCTGTAGGCCTAATAATGTAATTTATTAGATAAAAAAAAGGAAAGAAAGAAAGAAACCGATAAGGTGGAACTGCAGAGCTAAAAACAATAGCCTACATGAAAATGTGTTTAGTTATTCTGCAAAAAAGTTAATGCAGGATGGAACGGAAAAGAGCAGGTAAGAAATAAATGACCACTGTATTGTTTTTAAGTGTGTTTGACAAAGAGACCTTTGATTTAACAACTTTACAATTTGGTAGGTGATATTAAAAACAACTACTTCAGTACATCGGCAGGCTATTATGGACTTTGGGCGCCATCTTTTGGAAGTACGTGATTATATTTTATCAACCCTATAACACCAAAATAGCTCATTCACTCACCTGTAAAACTGCACAAACTCGTCTTGAGTTAATAAAATAAACACATACAACGGTGTGTATAAAATATCAAATTTATTTTGATATAAAACTGCACATGCACACTCACACAATATTTGATAACCATCAATATAGGCTTATAAGTCTTTTTCATAAAGCTAGCACACGATTGCAGACTTTAAAACATTATGGTTTGAAGACACCATGAGGAAAGCTTGCACTGTCAGATTATAAAGTTTAATGTACAAAAAAAGGCAGTCTGAAAAGCAAGTATAAACATTTAAAAAGAATGTACAAATGGGCAAAAAGTACAAAAAGAGCAGCAGTCACTCAAGCGATGCTCTGTAACATCTTATGATTAAATGATTCGGCGGGGGGGTGGGGTGGGGGAGTAGTTATTCTGATGAATTAAAATGCCTGGAATTTTGGCTGAAAATTGTACAAGATATACAGAATGTTTCTCATACATTCCTGTTTTTTGGCAGTCTCAGTCCATACTTGCAAACCTACTTTTAGTATCTTGGTTCAGGACAAAATGAAGGGGTGAAATGACAAACAAATAAAATGAACAATGTATGGGAAAAAATACAGTACATACTGAATGAAACAGATCACAGAGACGGGAAGGTTTTCCTTGGCCATACATTCACAATCACTCATTCCCTTCATCCTTATCAAGTACGGAATATGTGCATCATGTTATTGAATGATTTGAATGCTGGGAGAGGCATCAGTGACTCAATAACCAAACTGATTTATGTAAAACTGTGAATAAGTTGTGCTAAATAAGTGGAAATCAAGGGCCTTCTTTGCAAAAACATAAAAAAACTTCTGTGTAAATGGTAAATAAAAACATTATTGTGCAAATTGTTGCATTTAGATGCACAATTTACACTTGAATGCATACCATTTGTTCCTTCCAAAGTGTTTAAACAAAGTTAGAATCCCTCCTTTCCTACTTTTGACACCCATTGCAAACAAAAAACAACACAACACTTGGTCACACAGATTCGAAATACACTGTTTTTTCAATGAGAAGGAAAGCATCGACATGACTGCACACGACACAGACAAATCTCACCCAACTGACTGGACACAACACAAACCATTGTGCATTGAATAAGGCAAATATGAGGAGGCTCACTTCCACTAGGAGTTTCATGACCTGTCAGTGCTTAAAAAAATAAATAAATCCAGTCAAATGTGGCAGAACACATTGTTTTCCATCATGGTATTTGTAGAAATTTAAGCCATGTCTAGTAACGGCAAAACCTACATTTCATATTTGTGCTAAACTCCTAAAACTTTGTGCTAGGTAATTAGGTTATTCTCTGAGAGCAGCAGGTCTAGTTGAAAAAATGTGCCAAAAATGTAGTTGCATAATAATAATAATAATAATAATAATAATAATAATAATAATAATAATAATAATAATAATAAATTGAATATCCACTAAAATGAAACAATTAAATTGAATAAATATAGATTTTATTTTATTATCCAAGAACATCCCTTCTATTGTATCTTAGTAACTCACGTTAGTGAGCATTTCTGTGCTTTTAAGAATCAAATACGCGCAAACAGAACTTATTACAGTTTCAAAGGCATAAAGCTGAAGTTGTGGTCATGAAAGCCCTAGTTTCCAGCATTTTCCTTTCTCTTTTCCATGGCCAATACAGAAACAGAAGATGGGAGAAATATTCTTTTCCCACCTTCTAAGGTAAATTCTCCTCAGTTCCAACCTCCTTAACCCGGCTGCTGTGAAGAGAGTTATGTGAAACTATTTGACAGCACCAAGCCTTTTCAAAAGATTCTTTCCTTTGGAGAGCAGTCCTGTTTTCTTAGAGTCAGCTCGGGGGCGCCGGATGGGACTGCCGGGCCCCTGGGCTGCGGGGCCGGACCCCGGGATGTGTGGGCGCACTGTGGGGGTGGCACTTCTTCTGGGAGGGCCCGCTTTTTCCACGGGAACCTAACGGAAGACCCGCAAGGTACAGTTCAGGGCCGGATGTTTAAAAAGAAAAGAAGGTGTTTCTTTGCCTTTTAAAGCATCTCAATGTCATTACTGTACAACAGACACTCCATCTCCTCTCACAGTCCTTTCTGTCCCAGCAGGGCCACCATACAGTCAATCATCAATCAATAGTATATTTTGCATCATGAATAATACACCCAGACAGTAGGGGGCGGCGTTCTAAACAGTAATCTATGAATGATATGTGGTGAAATTCAGAAAAACGAGTGCGCTTCACTTAAGATTCTAGCTAAACTCTCATTAAAACATTAATAAACCTGTTCAGACTGCAATTGCAACAAAATATCATAAAAAATATACTATTTATACACTGTGACATGACAGTAATCTAATTTTTAGTGACAATCAACTAATTAGGAACTCCTTTAACGTGAAGCCCAACCAGAGATGAGCATTTGCTGAAAATGTACTCATCCAAGATGTAGATGAGTTTGCTTCTTGATCAAAAAAAAAAAAAAGAATTTGATGTTTTGTTTCCAGTCAAGACTTGGAGAAACTTGTACATGCCTTTATCACCAGCAGGGTGGACTATTGTAATGGTCTCCTCACCGCCCTTCCCAAGAAGACCATTAGACAGCTGCAGCTCATCCAGAACGCTGCTGCCAGGATTCTGACTAGAACCAGAAAATCTGAGCATATCACACCAGTCCTCAGGTCCTTACACTGGCTTCCAGTTATATTTATTTTAAAGTACTTTTATAAATCACTCAATGGCCTAGGACCTAAATACATTGCAGATATGCTCACTGAATATAATCCTAACAGACCACTCAGATCATTAGGATCGAGTCAGTTAGAAATACCAAGGGTTCACACAAAACAAGGGGAGTTCGTTTTTAGTTATTATGCTGCCCACAGTTGGAATCAGCTTCCAGATTCAGATTCCTTACATCTGTTTAGCTGTGCATTTATTGAATGAGCACTGTGCTACATCTGAACTCATTGCATTAACTGTTTTAAATTCATTTTAAATCATTTTTTAAATTCCTTGTTTTATTGTTGAGATAATTTTTTATGATTATTTTACTTCCTTTTATGTAAAGCACTTTGAATTACCACTGTGTATGAAATGTGCTATATAAATAATAATAATAATAATAATAATAATAATAATAATAATAATAATAATAATAATAATAAGAAGAAGAAGAAGAAGAAGAAGAAGAAGAAGAAATTTAACATTACATCACTAGCTCACCAATTGAGTCGATGTGTGCCGTCAGAATGAGAGTCCAAACAGCTGATACAAACATCACTAGATAACTTTTTCACTGGAGAAAGCAATATTTGGACTCTCATTCTGATGGCACCCATTCACTGAGCAAGTGATGTAATGCTAAATTTAACCAGATTTGTTCTGATGAAAAAACAAACTCATCAACATCTTGGATGGCCAAAGGGTGAGTATATTATCAGCAAATTTCCATTTTGGATTAACTATTCCTTTAAAAGCAAAAACATGCCATAATTTGCCCTTAATATCAGTTGTTGTATAGTTGCATAACACAAAATTTAAATGAATAATTATGCTAACAGCAACATACTCTATAATGGTAATGAAAAGAGAAGATAAGTATTTAATTTACCAGTCTTTTGAAGTAATCTATCACCTTTCAGCATGGTAACTTCACCAAGGGTGTTGGAGCCAAATCAAACCTGCTTTAAAAAAGCTTCATTTACAAAAGTGGCTGCAAGAATGCATAAACTTAAAAATCAATTCAATCAAGTCTAGGAAACAGTATATAACTAAAATCTACTCTTTAGATAGATGAAGGTAATGATACTTATGCTTGCTGGACTGGTTTGATCACTCTTAGAGTTAATGGAAACAGTGCACCCTAATCACACACACACAGACACACACCTTTATGATCTGGCTGACCTTGCCAATGTCCAATATCTATTTTAAAAGTGTTTCTTGTGAATTCATGCTCAGTGTGGTATGATAGGGTGCACAGCTACAGGAGAGGAGAGGGTTTGTCCCAGGGCGTACACTAGGAATCTACTAAACTGCACACATTAGAGAAGAGAAGGGGTGGGGGAAGGGGGTCAGGGGTCCAATTCTGACCGTGCGACAATGGCCTTATAGCTTCTTATGATTTACAGTAGGAGTCAATGAAAGACGAACATTATAATGGACAACACCCAGAGAGAGAAACAACTGAAGATACCAGCTGTGCCTGTCTAATGCACTGACAGCAGTGGACCAATCACAGCTCTCTGAGCAGCCGTACTTATAGTACTGTTAACTGATGAGGTCATTGCAGGGGTGTTTTGATGAGTAACTTGGTTACTGCATGTTTCTGTATAGAATTTGTGATCATACTGTCAGTTTTATACTGTGCAATTAATTAAAATGTAATTTTAATGAATAATTTTTTTTCAATAATAAAAATATAGTTTTAATAAGAATATTTTAATCAATTTAGATCTTTAATAAAATTTCATTTAAATTACAAACATTAAACATTACATCATAGTATATTAATATATGATGTCCATTATAAATAGAAAATATAAACAAAAATATAAATATTAGTAAATAATAAACATAAATCAGTTCATATTAATGAAACATTTAAATATTAATAAAATATCAAGTAAAATAAAAATGTGATTAGTCTGTTAGTTCATACAGTATGTAAATTCTGAAATGGTCATTTGAGCAATTCAAACTTTAGGCATCAACGTAATGTTTTTGTGAGTCTGCGACTAATTTAAATGGATCTTTCATTGATTTGGTTGGTGTGAATGTGACATATGTGTGTGTTCTGTGCATACCAGGAGCTATAGTCGTGTGCATTAGACGAGGACAGCATTATTTGTGGTATCCTCTGTTGCTCACTTACGTGACAGATACTGAGCCGTTACGGAGTGAAATGAACACTCTTCTTCTGTTTTGCCAAGCAAGTGAGGAAAAAAAAACAATGCCATGATGTAATGCATCTTAATTGTCTGCACAATGAATATGAGAAGAATCACAAAACTTTCAGTACAGAAAAACCTTGATGGGTCCTGATGATTCAGCAGAACATCCATCAGCAATTATATATATATTTTTTTCTCTCTCTTTTTTTTTATACAGACCATTGTACAATATCTACATCTACAGATAAAATCATTCTTGATAACTCTCTACTTGTAACATTTGTTTTGTGTCTTTCTTTAAGTTGATAGTCTTATATATCAGCAATATACAAAAAACAATTCTTTTGAAACATATACAAAAGGGTTTAAGGTTGTTGTTGTTGTTGTTTTTTAACTGGTCTCAATCCGTTAAAGCACCTAAAAAAAATTCACGGTGGTGTCGAAGCATTCTGAAAGAAAAAGCATGCAGTTCTACAGTTCCACATGGATTCAGTTCTCTGTACATCAAAACTATCTCCTCTATTATAAATTGAGTTCACTTTTAAACACAGTTACATTCATAAAGCATCTATTACAATGCCTCACTTGTGAATTCGGTAAAAAATAATAGAGTCTTTTAGTGCTTCTTTTTCCAGAAATAATAACAATAAACAACTAATAATCTGGCACGTCTCTTTGTGTGAATTCTTCTTTTCCAAACAATGCTTTATGAATATGCAATTTCATTAACAGTTCACATTTCTCCTCCGCAGAACATCTGACATAAAAATAAAGGTTCCTCAGGCTTGTATTTTATGGTATGTCTCTGTGTTTAGTAAGCTGTCTCTCTTTTGTTTTCTGTTTTCCTTCAATGATCCATCAAAAAAGCAACCGGCTGTCACACAACACAACACACAGACGGAGAAGAGGAAAAAAACAGCGGAGCAGGAAGGAGATTAAAAAAAGAGCGAATGGATGACAGAGGGCTAGTGTGAAACAGGATGTACCCTTTTGTTCTTTGTCCGGGACGGGTGGTCCTGGGGGTGACGGCTCGGTGTGTTGGTGAGGTAAACCTCCACGTCATCAGGCACTTCTTCAAGAAAGTTGGAGGGGACCAGACCCTTGTGTCCATTGAGCTCCCCCTGAATGGAAAACAGAGGACATCATGCATCTAAGGCTAAATGCCAGTGTGGCGGCTCTCCTGTGTTCAGGGCTGAAAGCAGGAATAACCTCGAACATGAAAGAACAGCATTATTAGGTGATTTGTAGAATAGTATAGTGCATGACCAAAGACAGAGATGGTGTAAATAATCTACTCACGTAATAAAAGCCATCCTCATCGATCTCTCCAAACACTGTGATCACATCGCCGGCACAAAACGTCAGCTCAGCCTGAAGGACAGAAAAAGTAAAACATGTTAGATTTCAGTCATCCTTCATAACTGTCACAGAGCTAATTAAATACGCAACAGTTACAGCCACAACATAGATGTATTAATCACTTTAAAGGATCAATCAATCATAAATCAGCCTGACTGTCTCTATCTTTATATCCATCTATCTCTCCATCTGTGCTTCCATCCATCCATCTGTATATACATCCATCTGTCTATACGTCTGTATATCTGTCTCTCTGTATATCCATCTTTCCATCCATCCATCCATCCATCTTTATATACATCCATCGGTCTATACGTCCATATATCTCTGTATCTCTGTATATCCATCTATCTGTCCGTCCGTCCGTCTATCTATCTATCTATCTATCTATCTATCTATCTATCTATCTATCTATCTATCTATCTATCTATCTATCTATCTATCTATCTATCTATCTATCTATCTATCTATCTATATCCATCCATCCGTCCTGTCTGTCTGTCTATATATGGGCACTTTTTTCACTTTTGGACACCTATACACTATAACTTTTGACAGAATTAAAACCTACATATTCAAACTACACTAGGTTTAGGCCTAACTCTATACTCATAAAAACAAACCTACATAATGTCAGACATCTGAAAGAATCTCTACGTATCTTATTAGAAAGATTAAATACTAATACTAATTAAATACTAATTTAGCAACAGTCTACTTCAGGTCCAAAACAACATCCACCAAACTTGTGAAATACAAACACAGATCAACCAACACTGGGCAAGGCAGGTCCTCACTGTCAGACTGGGAGCTTTACCTCCAGTCCAACGACAGCAAAAACCACACACAGAGATCTCAGTGTCACAAATAACCATTCCCTATTCCTTTCATAGGAACTCACTCACTTACAGCAGAGCAGATTTCTCAACAGCCTGTCACAAAGCCTTCATAAATGCATTATAATGATTCATAGTATCCAAATAAATGCATGCATACACATTGGAATTCATATCTGGTTCATTAAAGCATGACACTAAAACTACCATCATGGAATATAAAGCATCCTGTTATGCTTATTTCCTTAGAGAATCATTAATCAAGCAAATTATGAAGGCTTTAAAACACATTCAGTATGAAATGCAAATGTTGCACAATTGCACATGCATTATGATGTTTGGGTCCCGTAAGTGAGATGTCCACACACAGTACAGGTGCTGATGCAGTGCAGTGAGCTCCATCAGCAGGAAATAGAGTGTCATTTGGCACAGGCTCAGTGAGTGTAGACTCACTACTTCCTTCCACACTCACCTCCTCACTCTGCAAGCTGCCCCCATAGCGGGCCTGTGCGCCAGCGGCAATGCAAAGGTGACAGTAAGTGACAATGGGGTGTAAAAGACTTGGAAATGGTCATTATAATATATAGTTATTATCTGATCTAACTTGTTTGTTCTATAATTATTATTATTTTTTTAATTGATTTAGAATTGAATTGGAAAAATTAGATGGATGTTACTACTAAAGACACATTTCACAACCAATAATTTTGTTTGTAAATATAGATTATTTTAACATTGCTATCGTTCTTTTTTTTTGTTGTTTGATGGTTTTATTAGAATTTTCTCACTTATATAATGACATTAACAAATTACCACGTCAAAACAATTAAGTTAAATATGTAAAAAAAAAAAAAAAAAAGAAGCACAGCATGATTTATGAATGACAATAGGCTTGGTTGTCAGGATGGTAATATCAATCATTCAGTTTGATGTTATTCTATTTTGATGCCCTCTGATGGAAACATTCAGAAGTGCTTATTACCAACTTTAAAGGTGAAGTTTGTTGGGTGGACTATTTGTTTTCCAAACAATGATGACCATGAATGTCACTATTAGCTATATTTAGACCTAAATTAAAAAAAATTGTTTCAGTACCTATAATAGAACGAATATATAATATATCATATATATATAGATATATATAGAATAATATATATAGATGAAAACGTTCAGGGTACAATCGTAACCAGGTTCCCTGACGTAGGGAACGAGACCCTGCGTCCTCTAGGGGTTCGCCTAGGGGGACATCTCGCGTGCCCGTGTCTGAAGGCATAAATGCAAAACACCAACGATTGGCCGCGCAGCCTCTGAAGATCCGGTGCGACTATAAACAGGCCCCCATAGCGTGCTGGGTGCGCCAGTGTCTCGTCCCAATGCAAAGTTACCTTCGTGACAGTAAGTGACAATGTCCTCTTAGGTCGCTATAACAGTCTAACCCCGCCCCACTTGGAATGAACATTATAGTACCATTACCAATTCCAATGGGAGTTGCCCCGTGACTCTAGCGGCTGTTTGTGACAAATCTACGGCAAAGGCCTAACTCATAATTATTAGGGCC